>NC_081558.1:158432432-158525434 GCF_022355385.1 Mustela nigripes
CCTTCCTTCCTTCCTTCCTTCCTTCCTTCCTTCCTTCCTTCCTTCCTTCCTCTTCCTTCCTCTCTCTCTCACCTTCTAACTCCTTTAATTTTTTTTCTTCTTTTAAGCAAGGAGAAATCTCCTTTTAGATTGCTAAGGGCCCTGTGCATATTTGCATGTAACCAAAGATTCTGTCCCTTCTAGGAACTCTGGTTGTCAACTGGTGATCTTGCCTTTGTCTTTTCTTATAGTTCTGCCTGTGGCGCCTGTCACTAGCAGTCAAATAAGGACAATTTTACCATTCTCTCCTGCTGCTCTAATTTTTTTAGTGCCGGTACATGAATTTGTTATTCTTTATAATTCCCTTTGAAGTTGGAAATCCAAGGGGAATCTAAAACCGACCAGATGTTTCTGCTGCTGGAGAGGGAAGAGAGTAGGATTAAGTTTAACAAAAACTTGGTCTCTCGGAAGAAAAATCATTTCAGCTGGAAATCATCTTTAAATGCACTCATTTGCTACATATCTGTTAGTTAATTTACATTTACTAGTCCTTTGTAGACAATATCGCCTGTCAATTTACCCAGGAAAATTCATAAATTTTGTGAACAAATAGATTCATGCTGTGGTTTGCTCAGGCCGAACGTCCTTTTTAGAGTTTTAGCTCTTGCTATTGCTCTACATCTTCCCCTCGCATGCTTTACGGTGAGGGTTGTCTGTTATTGTGGTTGTTGATGTTGCTGAAGGATCCCCATCATGTCACATTAGGCCGGGAGGCCAGTTCGGCAAACTTTTGCAAGAGGGTGAGGTCAGTGCAGCCTGCGGTTAGGGAGGGAAGGAAAGGAGATTTGCCAAAATGCTTCGCCTTTCTTTATGCAGAACTTCATCCACTTTAGGGATGCGTAGATCAAAACAAGAATAAGACTGATGAAGACCTTCAGGGTAAAAAAGGAAAGTTTTGTCGTCCCTCAAGGATTCAGCTGATGTTGCAGACAGCAGGAATAAACAGATTGAGAGATGAAAAATGGGAGAGAAAGTGAAGCACATGAGAGCAGAAGAGAGAAAAGGGCATCGGTGAATTGACATTTGAGGGCCCTCTCCCACGAGGTGTCTGGGGATTCAGGAGCCTGAACAACAGGGAAGAATGGTTAAAAAATCAAATTGGAGGAGAGTCTTAGAAACCAATCAGAATGTTTTGTTGGTTTCGTTAGCACTTCACAAAGCATTGGATTACAGAGATGCATTTTTATTTGCTGGCTTCCTGCACAGCATCTGTTACGCTGGCTCCTTACGTTATTGTCAGGATTTCCTCGGTTTCCCTAGGTTTCCGGGGGGACAGAGAGCCCTGTGGATAACTGCTTGAAACCCCTTACCGTGTGCAGTGGACTAAACGTTTGGAAACATTTTCCATACCTCTAGAGGGATGAATACTCACAACTCATAGTTTTTATTGCCCCAGTCTGTCTTCATTTTATTTTTTTTTTTAAAGATTTTATTTATTTATTTGACAGAGAGAAATCACAAGTAGGCAGAGAGGCAGGCAGAGAGAGAGAGAGAGGAGGAAGCAGGCTCCCTGCTGAGCAGAGAGCCCGATGCGGGACTCGATCCCAGGACCCTGAGATCATGACCTGAGCCGAAGGCAGCGGCCTAACCACTGAGCCACCCAGGCGCCCCTGTCTTCATTTTAAATAGAAAGTCAGAGTCCTCAGTAATTATATTAAGCTTCTTAAGCAGCACATATCAATTGCATATACCATTTTAAGCATTTTTTCAGCCTCTCAAAAGAGAGTAGGGGAAGAGACAGAGAGAAATCACTTAGCAGCTGATTCACTTATTTTAAGCAGCTTTCCCCATTTTAAAATATAAAAAATTCAGGTCTTGGAACATTGGGTGATTTGAATGTTCTGTAAGGATTTGAAAAAAGATTTTTAAAATATCATATGTTCTACACTCAGGGACCCGAATTTTCAATTTAGTTCTAAAACAAAACAAAGCAAAACAGGTTGAAATGAGGGAGTTTCAACCTAAACAGTTTCTCCTCTTTCTTTTCATTTGTTATTACTAATTCTTATTAGTAGTAGTAGTAGTAGTAGTAGTCGGATGGTATGAAAAGCATTTATGTTGGTCTCACTGCTGTGACAGAGCTTAACCTAATAATCCAAGACTTGGAACTTAGTGTTTCAATAGAGGAAACAGTGTTTGAGGTATTTTCCATTCAAGCCAGCATCAAAAGTTTTTAATTAACACCGTCAGAAATTAATGGGCTACATGCAGGACAGGGTTCCTCCAGACCCAACTACCAGGAGCAAGATAGCAAGAGGGACCCATTGTGCATGTTTTTATTTTATAATGCATTTTTATTTACTTGTGGAAGCAGAGTCCCAGCTGCACGTCATGTGCAGAGCCACAAGAGCGAAACCTGCTAGGGCTGCTTCACTCCAGCAGTTTCATTTTGCTCACTGATTATTGTCCTGAGTTCTTTGTGATTGTAATTGGTTAGAAAGTTTTAAATTAGCAAGTCCTTGTCAGCCTCTGAAAGCTTTGAAATCATGAGGCTCCATACAGCTATCAGCCGGCTGAAGCCTAATCGCCTGTTGGGTTGAAGAGCCCCAGAGGGGTGAGCGCCCCTCCTCAGGCTTTGCCCCAGTCACAGTCCCCCAGGGGACTGGAGCTCTGTGTGTTGGACGATGGCTTTGTTTGAAGTCCTTTCCTTTCTGTCACTGAAGCCGCTTTGGGGAAAAACGCGTGGTGGGCCTGACTAATGGGGGTGGGGAGAGTGAGCGCAAATGGGAGAGAGGTTGAAGTGAAGGATCCAGGGAATCAGGAGGAAGGAAAAGCAGAAAAGGCACGAATGAAAAAGGAAGCAGGATAGAAGATGGAAGGAGCTTTGTAAATATTGACGTTTGGTTTCTGTGCAACTGGATTTGATGTCTTGGGATGGAACTCACTGACAGAGCCTAAATGGTCCCTTGGAGCTTTTCCTTTTCTCTTTCAGAACTTTTTTAAAGACTAGCCCACTCATTGTCAGGGGGAAGCCGTGTATGTTCATATAAGGGACCATAACCCACCTACTACCACCACCACATTTTCTAGGGATTAGGAATCCAGTTCCTTCTTTTATACATTATAATAGAAGAACGTGGGGTCTATCAGTTCTTCTCCTATGACCACAAAAGTATCTGTTGTTCCACCTTGGGCTCTGGACCCCCAAACCAAAATTCCCCAGAAGATTCCTACACTGCTTGGTGAATTGCAAAATAAATTCACCTTCACCCATATAGCAACACAGAAACTGCTAAAGTGGATCTTGTCAGCAATGATGAAATGTTTATAGAAGCTTAAAGGTCTGAATAACTTCCTGTAAAACTTCTCATTTATGTTCAAAGCCTTCAAGCCTAATACATTTAGGTGTAGTTTTTAACCTTTACCCATTTCTCCTCTGTTTTAATACAAAACAAAACAAAACAAAACAAAAATGCAAGCCAAATACAGCAGCGTAGATATTACTGCCATGAATTCAGAATGTCAGGAAGTTTTTCAATAGGCCCGTCATGACAAAATGATGCAAAAATGTATCACCATTTTTGGAAATCTTGGAGCAGTTCAAAGATTTCTTCCCTGAAACACAAGGAGATCGATACATAGCTCCTTCTAGGGGATAATTGGTGAATGAGTGTCAGAATTTTCACAAGAACTGCTGAGTCCAATCTTGACATCCTAGCCAGAGAATTAGGTAAGCCGATTAGCAAATCATCATTTTTCTGTTTCTTACCTGAGTAGTTTCAGAATTTACTGTCGCCAAGTTTGAGTTCTTACAGGAGTCAGAGGCACTTTATGTGGAATATAATTAGTAAAAAGATGTCATTCTAACCTTCCCCATACCATCCTTTAGGGGCTGCTCGATCAGACTGCAATATATTATGCCCCACTCCCCAGAAGTCTTTGTTGGCTACTCGGGCAGATGTGTCTAACCCTTATCTCAGCCCCTCAGCTCACCTCTGATTTCAGCTCCACTTGAAGCAGTTCTGTGTTAGCCCAGAGTCCCACCTCAGAAGTGCTTTTCCCAGGATCTTTTCCATGGCTAGGGGAGCTCAAGAAACCTACACTAGATAGGGGAAAATGTGGGGTGGGTGGGCAGGGTTAGCCACTTAATGCCCTGGAGCATCTCTCAACCAAAGAAAGAACAGAACTGGAGAAAAAATGTGCCGGGCTCTGTTTCTTTCAAACCCATACCTCGGATACCTCTGGAGACATTAGGCACAAGTCTCAGAGATACTGGTTGAATTATGCTCCCGTTGATACACTGGTGGCTGGCCCCTTTGACACATTTTCATCGTTGCCTTGTCCTCTGCTCTGACTCACTCACCACTCCTTCATGCCTGCCTTCTAAGATCACCTTCCAAATTACAACCTGTACCCAGGTCCTTGTTGCAGACTCTTCTTTGGAAGAACCCCAAATGAGACAGGTACCCAGATTGTTTACTTGTTTGTTTGTTTGTTTGTTTTAATTAGTCAATTCACAGCCCCTTTTTCTCTGCTGTCTGCTTCCTCCAGTGAATCACTGCCCATTCATATCCTGGTTCCCAAAGTCCAACAGAAGCCCAATTGCTCATGTCAGTACTTGTTAACACCTAAAGAGACATTGTTTTATACACCTGTGGTCTCCTGTATCTAGCACTGTCTTGACATGTAGTAAATGCTCAATTAATGTTTGTCAGATGAATGAATAATGCATAATTTATACTAGTGACTTCTATTGTCGGTAATGAGAAACACTCATGAGTTTCAATCAAGCATGAGATGCATTACAAAAGATTTGTTATGAATAATAAACTTAGGGAGTTTATGTATTTGATTTACTCTTTTAAAAATTAAATTGCAACAAACACAAGATTGTTCCTATAATGAAGTTTTACTCATATACTTGTGTTTTCTAACATGCTTTATTAAGTGAGAGCCAATGGTAATGTTTTAGTTTGTGCTCCAGAAGTTGCAAATAACTCAAGGTAAGTCCACGAAAATGTGTTAGAATCTAAATATCACCTTTCTTGTACATGGTGGAAATGGTGTACCTGGTGTACATGGTGGAGAAAAAAATGTTGAGGACTTCAGGATCAAACAGTAGGAATGGTGGCAGGACCTGCTACCAATTGAAGTATCTGGTCAAATTCAACAAGCTTTTGAATGACTCTTGTTTAGGGATATTTATTGCTACCATCATGTGAATCCAGTCTAGAATGAGACATGGTGAAGTCTTCTTGGTGCTTGTTTTCTAGGCAGAAATGCAAATCCACTATATCTATAATCAGCACCAGGGAAGAGTCCATCTTCTGTGAGAGAAATTAATGAGGCCCCAGAACTCAAACAACGAGATGGAAAGTTTGAAACTCTCTTCCTGCTTCTCAATGTCCAATTTTAAAGCTATTTTCAGGGTGTGGTGACCAAGAAGATCACCCTACCACCACAAACCTCCTCTTTATTACCCAATGGCCCAGTCTGGACTGAAGGAGGCAAAGGATGAAGAAAACTCCAGGAAAAGGCATCTCAGTTTTCCAAGTAGTGTATCTTGTCCACGTGGGAGTACCAAAGGACCCGATGTTGCATGTTAGCTATATTCCTGTGGAAAAAAAAAATATTGTCTTCCCTTCTTTTAGAAAAAATGTTAAGGTTTTATTCTGAGAAGACAAACTATTGGCAGTTCCTAAATTTGTCTCAAAAAAGAAAACAAGTCTCTGTCTCAGGAAGAAATGGTGATTCCCATTTACTTTATTAACATCCCTTGTGATACCTGGATATGTCTAAAGTTTTAAAAATTTAAAAACATATTCTTCAAGGAAACTATCTCATCTGCTATTTCCTAAAGTGGCTTTCTTGGAATTTATACTGTGCCTTACAGTATAATTTTCTAAATATACTCATCTTTTCTGTAGTGGTTATTGATCTACTGCCTAGGAAACCCCTTTACATACTCGTTTTCCAGAAAATATCAGCTCAGTTATGAAAGATCTGAAATGAGGCTCAGAAACAGTGATGGTAATTGGTGATACTATTTGTGTTCTGTAGAGGTTTTGGTTATATACAGTGTATATAGTTTGCCAACTTATGCATGATGGGTATGGATCTCCTCAGGGAGGCCTACGGACAGCTGGAGCCCAAGGGTTACTCATATAGAGCTCAGCAGAGCCTCCTCTAAAGCCCCAAGTCTCTCCTAGTTTATCCCAGTGAATAAGACAATATTACCCTTTTCTTTCTTTTTTATTTTTTGAGAGTTATTTACTTATTTTAGGGAGAAAGAGCACAAGTGGGAGGGTAGAGGGAGAGAGAGGCAGAGAGAAAGGGACAGTCAAGCAGACTCCACACTCAGTGTGGAGCCCCACGTGGGGCTTGATCTCATGACCCTGAGCCAAAACCAAGAGTTAGATGCTTAATTGAGTGAGCCACCCGTGAGCCCCTACCCTTTTCTATGTATGCCATGACCTGAAAAAATTAGAGAAGTACTAATGTTATGGACTGAACGTTGTGTCCTCTCAAAATTCATATGTAGAAGCAGGTGGGGAAGTAATTAGGTTTAGATGAAGTTATGAGTGTGGACCTTCCATACTGGGATTAGTGCCCTTATGAGAAGAGGAGGAAGAGGAGGAAGCACCAGAGCTTCCCCTCTGTGAGGAATGGTAAGAAGGTGGCTATCTGCAAGCCAGAAGGAGGCCCCCTTACCAGAATTCAGCCATGTCAGCATCTTGATCTTGGGCTTCTCATTCCCCAGAACTGAGAGAAATAAATTTCTGTTGTTTAAGCTAACAAGTCTATGGTATTTTATTATGGCAGCCTGAGCCAACTAAGACAACTAATCTAATAGATTTTAGTAGAGTAGATGGAGTATCAAAAAGAGAAAATAGAGAAATAAAGACACGTTTGCTGTTAGAAAACTACATTTCAGAAAGTGAACTTATATGTAGGGTTTTTCTGTAAATGAGTGCTGTAAGGTCATTAGTTTATTAGTATATATTTAAAGGACAGAGAGTATTTATGTTCCTATAAAATGCCCTGGGATGCTACATTCACACTGCTTGAGTGGGATTCTAGTACTAGTCATTAGCAGGCATGCACATGTATGTGTATGTGTGTATGTGTGTATATATACACACACATACATACATACATATAACCGGGAATCTATACTCACCATTAACATGAGGGCTTTCATTTTATTTGTTTGCAAGGCCCATTTCCTTTGACTCTTCTGTCTCTTACATAAATTATTTCATTACAAGATAAAGATAAACAGTCAAAATTATTTCCATTCTTAGTTGCATACTGTTCCAGACTGTCTTCCCTGTTTGTGGCTATTTCCTCCATATGACTACCACTATCTGTCTTCCCTGCCTTTGCTACTCACAGTATAGTAATATTAGTAATATCAGTACCTCCTAAGAACTTGTTTGAAATACAGAATCTGAGGCCTCACTCAGACCTACTGAATGAGAATATGCATTTTAATAAGATCCCAGATGGTTTTTTTCTATGCAGTGAAATATGAGAAGCACATATATGGCTAACTAAAAAGCATAGTAGCATAGTAGCTTCTCCACTTATGAACTTTCAAATGACAACTTTTCCTCATGTATTTGTGAATACATGTGCTAAATATAGTGGGAGGTTTTCTACTCTTGTGAGATATATAGAATGATAGGGAGATAGGGAGAGAGACACAGTAGATGTATACTATATATATACATATATACATATGTATAATAGTATATATACTATATAGAGACAGATATAGATATTTGTATAATACAAAACCTGCCACCATGGATTATATTTATAGTGTTTGTATATTAGTTTGCTGTTGCTGGGATAGTGGAGTCTGAGAAGCTCACTTTCAGGCTGCATTTCGGTTCATAACTTCTCCATATGCTTCTTATTCTGGGACTCAGGGTGAAGACACCAGATACTTGAGACAAAGTTTCCTGATTGCAAATTCCATGGGCATAAGAAGTCAAGCCAAATCACTACTCATAGCATTTCTGCCAACATTCCATTGGTCATAGCAGGTGACTTGACCAAACTCAAAGCTAGGGGACAGAGTTATAGTCTGTTCCCCACATTAACAAACACTACTAAGAGTTATAGTAAAGTCATGTGGTATGTGTAGATATATAGTTCTATTACAGAAAGAGTGAAGAATTAGAGAAAATCAGTCTGTGATATATAGAGTCAGTTTGGACTCAGGAAAAAATGGCTTACACAGTTACATAAGCAACTTAAGAAGCCTGGTGTGCTAGGACACCTGTGTGTGTGTATGTGTTTGTGTGTTCATAGAACATTTGCACTCACAGCACCTCTAACCACCCTCCAGAGGGTCTTCTTCACAGGTTAATTTTATTTTTTTTAAAGATTTTATTTATTTATTTGACACAGAGAGAGAGATCACAAGTAGGCAGAGAGGCAGGCAGAAGGAGAGGGGGAAGCAGTCTCCCTGCCGAGCAGAGAGCCAGATGCACGGCTCGATCCCAGGACCCTGAGATCTTGACCTGAGCCAAAAGCAAAGGCTCAACCCACTGAACCACCCGGGCACCCCCATAGGTTACTTTAAATTCCTTATAATGATAACCAGTGGGGAGAGAATAGGAAATAAGAGAAAACACACTGGGTTAGAAATGAGGAATCTTTCAAGCTCCATCTCTGAACAAGTGTGGAATTTTACACAATTCTACTAATATTTCTGCTCAGTGTTGTATCAATAAATTCGGAATGTTTCTGACACAGATATTCTTTTTTATGTTATTTTTCTTATTATTAAAAACATACATAGGCATGGTAGAATATATAGAATAAAATACAAGAGGACAATTAAAATCACTCACAATCATCCAGAAATAATTTCCTTTAAATTTTGGGGCTATACCATTCCAGTTATTGTTTTTGTTTCTTTGTGCCTTTTAATTTATGGTAAAACACCGTATACACTGTTTGGAATCATACTTTGTCACTTAACTCTATTTTATGAGTAACATTTAGCAAAACATTAAATACTTTTCAACACCATTTTAATACTAGTTTACTATATTCTACATTTAGCACCCTATTTTTATGAAATCGAATATTGTTAAGTCTTTAAAAAGCACAATATACTTTAAAAATAAAGGTATCATTATTACAATTATAAAATTTTAGAGATTGAAGAAAAAGAGGGACAGTAACATTTAATAAAAGCCTACTCTCAGAACTTTATTTAAGCTGACTCCTTTAATAACCTTTTAGCCTAGGGCTCCTAGGTGGCGCAGTTGGTTGGGCAGCTGACTCTTGGTTTCAGCTCAGGTCTTGTTCTAGGACTGTGAGATCGAGTCCCAAGTTGGACTGTGCACCCCTGTGTCGGGCTCCCCATTTGGTGCAGAGTCTGCTTAAGATGCTCTGTCTGCTCCTCTGCAGCTCTCCCCCACTCTCACTCTCTCTAAATAAATAAATCTTGGGGGGGGGGGGGAACTATAGCCTAATGAATGGTACATGATGATTAAATTCTGAGGGCTGTAATTCTGACTGCACAGCCACTTACTAGCTTTGTGACTTTGCGACAGTCTATTGTCTTCTCTTTGGCTCAGTTTCCGTACTTTAAAGTTATAACAACAATAACAATAGTACTCACCTCCAAAAACATTGTTGTAAGGATTAAATGAGTGAATAGATCCAAAATGTTTAGAACAGTAATATTCAATAAATGTTAGCTATTACTTTCTCTTTTGATGCCCACATTAAAGTCTTCCATAAAACTTTCCCTTAAAATATAAATCCACATTGATTTCAACTTCTTTGGTTTAGAAGTAGGCTCTAAGAAGTAATTTAATATAAATGGAAAACACTAAGTAAGGGCTTTCGGCTTTTTAATTCTGGATCCCCCAGCTTCTTAGTAAAGTGGCCTCTGGGAATTTAGTTAAGATTCTCACATTCAGTTATGTTTTCATTTAAAATGGATAAATACTAGTCATTTTAGTGTTTTTATGAGGATTTAAGTAAGATAATATATGTTTGGAATCTACTACCTGACCTAGACAATAAATAACTTTGTAAATGTTAGTGTTCTCTTTCCCTGTATTGCTGTGAAATTGTTTCATTTCCTTTCAGTAGCATCTCTGGGCAGGCGATTCATCTACTTTTGCCAGTAGGACAGGCACTCATGCTAGTATGAAATAGTAAAATACCTATAGGCTATATTGAGGCAGTAATGTTAAGTGGTGAGCTGGTACATTCCTCAGTTTTCCACAGTTTATAACCCAGTTTTCCTGACTCTAGCTTGGGAAGTACTAGATGTGTCCATTATTTATTTGATTCGATAATAGTAATCATAATATAATAGACTTAGTCTGTTGATTTGTAAAAGATTTTTTCTTTAAATGAACAGAAAACCTTTTTTATAAAGCAGTCTTTAATTTCTTCTTTGAGCAAGTAGAATTAATGAATAATTAAAAAGTGAGTGAATGATTGAATGAGTGATTCTTTTTTTTTTTTTAAGATTTTTTTTTTTTTTTTTTTTTGACAGAGAGATCACAAGTAGGCAGAGAGGCAGGCAGAGAGAGAAGAAGAAGAAGCAGGCTCCGTGCTGAGCAAGGAGCCCCATGCAGGGCTCAATCCCAGGACCCTGAGATCTTGACCCAAGCCGAAGGCAGAGGCTTAATGCACTGAGCCACCCAGGTGTACCTGAGTGACTCTATATTATCCATCTAACAGTTATTGAGCATTGGTTATGGCAAGGTAGCAACTGGATATCATTACTTGGCCAAGCATATTAATACTCCATGCTTCATTTCCCTTTTTTGTTTGTAAAACTTAGGTGAAAGATTAAGGTCAATACCCTCAGTTGTTAACCTTCTAGATTCTAGGAGAGGGACTTGGAAACAAAGACCTTCAGTCTAAGTAGAACAAAAAAGACACTGATGTAGAAGAGAATAGGGGAAATGCTGTGGGAAACTAGACAAAGTGGTTGATTCTAAGATGAATGAGAAGGAAAACCCAGAAAGGCTGTGATCTTTTAGGCAATGTTGGAGAATGAAGTTTTCATCTGGTAGAAAAATGTGGACTGAGGGACTGTCAGTGGAACTGAGGCATGAAGACATATTAGAATCTGGAATGGTGAGGGTCTAGTGTGGCAAGATATTAAAGCATTATGGAATTTAGGGGGTGAGGCTGTATAGTTTTCAGGAGCAGATCATGTATGCCTCAGAAGGAAGTTCTAGTAACAGTTCATGGAAATCATTAAAGATGACTTTTTTTTTTTAAGTAAAGAGTAGTGACATCCAATCTATATTTTTCCAAACCAGATACTACTTAATTCATAGTGAGTTCTATTTGGCGATGAACTCTGGATCAGTTAGAGAATCACAGTTCCACCCAAAAAACTCACATCCTTGTGGTGTTGTATAATGATACTATATCAAAATGAATGTGGTACATAAACAATGAATCTTGGAACACTGAAAAAAAATTAAATTAAATTAAAAAAAATAAATGAACACCAGAGTTACCTTTAATTCATCATATCATTTCTCTCCTTAAAAATGTTTCCTCATTATTTATAAAATAAAACATAAACTTTATTATATAGCATTACAGAACCCTTTATAATCAATCAACACTTTGACTTTTCACATCTTTGAGAAGATTATACCTATCCTGCAGGGGTGGGATGAAGTGGTTCATATTGCCTTGATACATGACAGGCCCTCAACTTGCAGAAGCTATGATTGTAATCACTTTTATTATCTCTTCCCTGTTCTCTTTCACCATGCCCATTTATACCCCTGCTACTATTTTTCAGATCTAGTTGTTTGTCCTTGTCTATTAGAATGCTTAGCATACAGTAGCTACACAATAAATATATCTTTAGTGAATTAACAAATGCTAACTTCTGAAGGGCATTCTTATGCTCTAGATATAAAATACTCTTCTCTGGCATTATATTTTAAATAGTTTTGATAATTTGAAACATTTTATGACAGAATTTCAGGAGAGCTTTCTTTAACCAAAAGTCCCTCCTTTGAACTCATCAATCCCGTATAACCTAAAGTTATACATAGCAAATAATGATTCTTCAAAGTGTACCTGAACACTACCAGTTTTAGAATTATCCACTCCAAACTTTAGGTAGATATTTTTTAAGGTCACAGACAAAATGCCACCTGTACCTTCAGTGCGGAGGCGAGGAAGTATTGACAAGGTCTGCTGCCTGACTGAAGAGTTTGTTACAGCAATGGTTATGGTCTTCCATTGCCCTGAAATGTTTTCTCTCCTTAAGACAACAGGCTTGGTGTTGTATGAGTTCTACACATGCATTTTTCAACTTCTTTTTTCAACCTTTTTTAAAAAACAGAATAGAAACCCAGTTTTCAGAGTGATGCTGAAACTATTTGAAGACGCCAGGCGCCCATGAAGGGCGTGTTTTTTAAGCTGAATATGTTCTTATTTTCTGGTTTGTTGATTTTAAAGCCAATCTAAACATGTGAAGAAAAAAATTAAAATTTTGCTAATTTGAAAAGAAGAAAAATAGCTAAAGCCTTCTTTTAAAATTTCAGTGCCTTTATGAGAATATTACAGACAAAAGACTGTACATGAAAGAATTTTTAAAAAAAAAATCAGATTGCTTTGCTTTTCTTTAGTCACTTCAAAAGTCTTTGTCAGATATGAAAAGGAAATATACTCAAAATGAAGAGTAAATATAATTAAAATGGTTCCTTGCCTTGACATATAAGCTTCTTATGGGCAAAAATCTGTATAAACTTAATACTATGAAACTTGGGTTTAAAAGAAAGAATAAGAAGGAGTGGGAAGGGAAGGGAGAGAGGAAGTTCGATTTTTCTAAGAGTAGGCATCACAAATGGAGGTCGTGAAATTACATTAAATTTTAATTGCTTTTGATGAGAAAATTTTAGATCCATAGTGTTTTTTGTTTTTTGTTTACTTTTTATTGCCGAGACTTGGCATGTGCCTGGCACACAATAATCTCTTTTTAATAGTTAACTAATGAATGAATGATATTGCACAGGCCACATTAGTTGGCTATAAGCACAGAGTTTCTGGTGACAGAAGGAAGTGACTCAGTTGATTCACCATCAAGACCAAGTATTTATAAAAACCTGCTTTGAATTCATTCTTTAGAACGTAGCAGAGGGTTGTGGTTAAAGGTTCACATTCTTGAACACTTAGATATGTGACCCCTTTGAGCCTTGGTTTCCTCCTATGTAAGGTGAAGATTTTGAAAGTCCCTCATTCAGAGGATTATGGGGAGAGTTATATGAGACAGTGCCGTCATGAGCTTGGTAGAGCTCCAAACACACTAAGGTTTCACTGAATTTTAGATATTGCTATGAATGTAAAATTACTTATAATATTCTGAATTAATATATATTCTGATAGAATTGTTATGAAGATTTAATGAATTAATACATGTTATTATGGTGGCATCTAGGACATCTAAGAGTTCAACAACATATATTAAGCACTGGAAAACCATACACAAAACAATGAGGATTCATATTGATTATCTCTCTGAAAAGAAATACAATCTAGTTGAGGAAAGGGATCACATGTATGAAGAGATTAAAATCAGTGATAACAAAGCTAGCAATTATTAAACATCATTGACCCTCCACTGAGCTCAAATGGGCATTCTCCTGTTGAACCCTTATAACAGCATGAAACTAGTGTTAGTCCTGTTTTACACAGGAGGAAACTGAACCACATACATCAGTAGAGTAAGCAGTTCTGATATGTGGGGATAGACCCTTATATCTGTCTCCAAAGTCTGAGCATTACACGCCTGTGGTATGCAAAGGAACCTCTGTGCAAACAGGTGTGCAGGTGTTTAGAAGGGAGAGTGAATGCTGAGAGCTGCTCAGCTAGGAATTGCTTCAGGAGAAATATGGAGCACTGAGCTTAAGGGACCAAGTATTCACTGTGTAGCAGCATCTGGCTCCCTCAGTTTACATCCTGACTCCTCTACTCCCTGGCTGTGTGATCTCAAGCAAGTTTTAACTCTCTCTGTGCCTGTATTTCCCCATCTATAAAATGGGAGTAATAATAGCATTACCTCATAGAGTTGTTGTGAAGATGTAATGAGTCAGTCAATATGTGTGATTATAGTGGTACCAAGAACACCTAGGAGTTCAACAAATATTAGCTTAGCTGTTGTTAGTGATTGCAACACTTTGAAATTTTTTCCTTCTTAATGAGTTGGCATTCAAAATTTAAGGAGAGACTAATATTTCAAAGGTGTAGATTATTAGAAGACTTAAAGCATGTTTTTTTTTTCTACTTTCAACCAAATAACTAAGTTTCAGTCTAACATGATGGGAAAAGAAAACACGTTGTGTGAGAGATTCCATTGTATATTTGGATGAAAGAAATTCAGCAAGAGGGTATGTTTGCTAGCCTCATATTTTTTTTCTTTCTTTACTTTGTGCCAGCCCACTGATATTTCTGTTAGCCTTCTTAGGAAACAGTAATATCAAGTAAAAAATTATTGTCATTTTTACTTCTTCTGTACATATAAAGATTGTTTTGAAAAGTATGCACACAGAAACCTTAAAACAGAATCTTGGGAATGCTAAACCACAGCTCACACTGTCACATTTGGTCCATTTCATTAAAGGAACAGTAATGTGCTTAGTGGCTAAGTGTGTAGAAATAAAAAAAAAAAAAGTACAGTAACCTTATTCGTGAGAAGAATATGATAATATTCATTGACAAGGGAACTACAAGGAGCAATTATCCCAAGCTGTGTCTTTCAGACAATGCTGTCAGTTTTTCTACTTTGATGAGTACAGCTGGGCTTGTGATGCAGGGCAAGAAATTCCAATATGGCTATAGGGCCAGGCGTACTGGCTACCATATTAGTTATAGGGAAGGAAAAGTATCTGTAAAGGAAAGATGGATTTTTAAAATGTTTATAACAGAAACATTATTGGCAGCACTTGGCTGAACTTGTTATCTACTAGTGACCCTTCCAGAAGCAGTTTGTCAGAAACCCTTTTTCTTTTGTCCTTTTTAGAGGCCCTTTGAAGCCAGAAAGCTATACCAGAACACCCATATTTTTGGCATGTGTATGTATGTGTGTGTTTGCCTGTAAAGTATTTAGACATACATCACGTTTGGAAGGCTTTGCTGTGTTGGGTATTATGTAGCTTATGACTTTTTATACATCAAATGGCATTTTTTATATTTACTACTTCATGCAAAGAAAAGCAGTTCCAACTCTGGCTTTTAGATTTTTGACTTTCTGCCTGTCATTTTGTCTTTTTTCACTCCCTACCCTATAAACAAAGTAAAGCTTAATTTCGGTATTTTCAAGGTAATTTGAGTTATACTCTTTAACTTTATTTTCTAATACTCATTCATGTTAGTCTGCACCTGTTTATACTCAATACTGGATTTTTTAAAAGTGTAAATCTTTGAAGCTTTGCGTTAATTATTAAAAATAGAGCCAGGTACCACATATTCATTCTTGTCCTTGCTTGCTTTCTTTCCCTTTCAAAACTCTCAACTGCAAACTTTATTGCACGGAAGTACAGTACCTCTTTACATACACATCAAAACTACTTTGTGTGTGAGCTATAAAACAACTAGAATTAAAACTTGTCCGAGGCCTCAAAGCTTGTTCTTCACAAAGAACCTTTTTTGCCCAATTTAGAAAGTGTTTTGAACGATGCATAACTAAGTAGAGTAACTAAACAATTGCTTTTGAGCATCTGAAGCTTGCCCATTACGATTTCTATAGCCTTTTGCTTTTGCTTTTTGTGGTTTAAGAAGTGATTCATGTTCAATATATGAAAGTTCTGGGTTCAGCCCCTTGAGCTTTTGGTGGGAGGGTCTCCATGAATCTAATAAATAAAATAAATAACGTAAGAACTGAGGGCAGTTGAGCTTGTGTGAGCACATGTGCCAAAATATTTTTTTCCTGGGAAGAAATGGTATCTCTCATATGTTCTAGTTTCCTAAATTCAAAGACAGAAATACACCCTGGTTTTCTTAGAACGATACATAGGAATCAAAGTTAGTAAACAGCTGATTCAAATATAATCTGGAACTTCATAGAGTAACATCAATACTTTTTCAGTATTTATCTACCTACCAGTGGGGGTAGATTGTGAACATAGTCCACCTAAGCAAAATCCTAGTCAGGTGCCTTACTCTTGCTAAATTTTAGATGTTGCACTGATGAGATATATTCCATATAAATAAAAGACCAAAGTGTATTAGACCTCAGGATATGTGCCTGACTTAGAATTATAATGCAGCTGTCACTTCTGCATTTCCTGGCTTTCATGAAACAAGACAAGTGATCCTCTGTCATTTTAAGTCAGTGAAGAACATGGATTTATCTTAATTTTCAACCTTTGTTTCCCCTTTTTGTGATAAGTTTTGAGATATGATGATGTACAGTGTTTCTACTTAAAATGGTTTCTGCCTTGTCCCTTGGCAGCCTAAATCTTCTAGCTAATTCACTGATCAGTTAAATAGTCAAGGTTATTATTATTATAATTATTATTTTACATTTATATAGCACTTCCCTCCAAGGGGCTTGAGGCATTTTATCCACAATAAATTACCAAATAGGAATTAATCCTTATATTGCCCTGTGGGCTAAGTACAGTCACATAAATGAAATTCTACAGAAATACTGCCTGTGTCACAACTGAGCTCTACTAGCCCCCCCAACCCCCTCCCCACAGTGAACCTACCGTACCTAACTGAAGATGAAGTGGAATGCTTGTGGCCTTGCAGGGTATGGGTCCAAGCGAGATCTTTGGGAAGATGGTCCTGTGACCTGGCTTTGGTGCTTTGAGCTACCCTGGAAAATGACAGTAGTGAGAGCAGCTCAGCATATATGTTCTGATTTGCAGTTCACAGACATGTTTCACCAAAATGGTTTAATTTTACCCTGACTTGAGACAAGTCAGAATGTGGCTCTGAAACTTGAATGTGCAAAAATTATTTGGGAACTAGGTGTCAAATAAGATTCCAAGGCTTTCCAGCTCACAACAAGTCTAATTTAATAAGTCAGAAGGGAGCCTTGGAATCTGTATTTTCACCTCTGGTGATTTCGAGACAGGTGATGCTTACTCATGCTTTGAGAAACCTGAGCTGACAGAGGAAGAATTATTAGTCCCCTGTCTGCATATCAGAAAATTGATGACTCAGGAAGGCAACATGTCACGGTATTTGGCAGAGTTGGAACTAGAAACCAAGTTTTCAGATCCCCAAACCCTGTGTTCTTTATGCTACAATGCTTCCCAGAAAGGGAAATCACAGAAACAAATAAAATGGGATTTAAATGTGAAGGAACAAAGAGGTTAATTCAATATGCATGTAAAACACATTGCGCTATTATGGACTGGTATCTGCTGGCTCCTTTGGAACCTCAGGTGATTTGTGATGCCTGGACTGGGAAGACGCCATGTCTAGGACATGGCTAGGCTGAACACAGCCTGTTCCTTGATCTTAGAGCCACTTTGCTCCTTCTACCCAAGAAGTCAGTCAACAAACTCTAATCCAGCGGGTGCCTGATGGCTTTGCAATGTTTTTGATTTTTCACCCAGCCCACAAAAAGAGTCCTCTCCTTAATAGGTGCTGCCACCAAAATAAAAAGTGGGCTTTGCCAGAAAACCAAGAAAAGCTCTTTTAATAAGCTTCCTGTTTACATGAGTGGGCCCTTTATGGGATGGGATGGGTTTTACATTTTTTATTTGAAGCATTCTTACTCCATTTCTAAGACAGAAAAAAATATAACAGGAAATGGTTATGAACAATTTAACTATTATTTTTCAATTTAGTATTCCATTTGGAGTAATTTTACTCATTTCTTCTTGAAATAATTTTTATTCAGTTTTCTTCAAAAACTGGGACAAGGCATTATAGGAAAAACTGCAGACAGACATAGTGCATCTAAAGATTTTATTTTGTTCTGAGCCTCTCCTCAGAAGTGTTAAAATTCCATGGTGGGGTTTAGAGGTGCTTGTGGATTTTATTTGGGGTTTTCAGAAACCAGAAAACAGACACGTGGTATTCCTCATGGTAGAAATTCCCACATTCTACATAAACTCACCACCTTTTTCAGTAGGTACTACTGTAAATTGTACTGAGAGAATCTCCATGTCCTTCCTCTTTCCAAATACATGTATCCCTTAACTAAGAATAATAATTATTATTATTTTAGGAAAAATTTTGTGAGTTTCCAATGTACCTTTTATTCTTAGGAATTATCTTCTACCTCTGAATTTTTTATCTTTTTTTTTTTTTTAAAACAAAACACTATGATTATTCCCAGTCATGGAATAGACAGAGTTTATATTTAAAATAATCTAGTAACCTTGTAAGATGGCATCTATTCCTTAGCAGGAGTGGATGGCAAAGACAATAGGAGGGATACAATTGAAGATGTGATTTATATATCCTTATAAAAGTACATTTTGTACCCTTCTCAGAATTGGCTTTTAAGGACTGTCAGGTTTGATCCCTTCAAGGTTATTTTATATTCAGGGTGAATCAAGATCTTGCCAGAAGCTTAAACTGTTTGGGGGATCTTCAGTAAGAAAAAGAATACAAAATTATAATTACAAATTACAGGCATTTGCAAGGGACCATGCAAGCAAGGGCCCTGAAGTTTAGGCTTTATTAAATTCCCAGTAAATCTACATCTGCATATCCCCATTTTGGGCTTTACAGAGGCATCTATACTAAATATTACTGTTTTATGTAATAACAAGATTATTTGAGAATAACATTCTTTAAATGTTTAGTCTTTAGGTTAAGAGTAATAATAAAACATTCTTTTAAAAAAAAAAAAAAGCAAACCTCCTTACAAACAATTTGACTAACTAGTTCCCTGTGATGTTCATCGCTGTTTATTGAGGCTAAACCTAACCTAGTGCAGGTCAACAAAAACCAGTAGAGCAGACATTTCTGTGTGTAGAGATGTATTTCAAGCAATACTTGAGACAATAAACTACAGGGCAGCAAAAAATGTCAACAGTTCTTCGAAGTTCTTTGTAATGGGATTATAGTTGAATTATGAAACTAATATCAGAAACTAGAGTAGGTTGCATTTGACCCATTGTCTCTTTCCACTGAGCTGGAAAACATGTAAGAGGCATGGCTTTCCCACAGCATTTTGCTTCTACCACCCATTTTCACACTTAATTGTACTGTTTCCTATTGTTCTTCAGTTATTTTAATTCATCTTTCTCTCTAGAACAAGATTTAAGCATCATGAGAGCAGAAATCAGATTTTTTCTCCTGAATCTTTCATAATGCCACAACACTGCTGTTTCCTTTTGATTTTTTTCTTATTTAAAATCCCTTCTTTTGCTTTGTTCTACAAATAATTGATACTTGTGGTCTCTTGATAGAGGGTATTTAACAGTCTAAATTGAATTGCTATGAAACCTATAACCATCTCTACTCTCCCCACCACTATCCTTCTGACTCTAGAACTTCCCCTTAAGGGAGAAAAAACAAATATCTTGAAGCTAAATCTAGAAATTAAGATGGAAAACAAGGAGAGGAAAAGGTACTGGCCACTCAGAAATTAGTGAGTTTCCATTCTCTGTGCGGCTAAGTCGGTTTCCCCTCTTGTTTCCTCATCAGTGAGAAGTGCCTGCCTAGGAAGCAAATTCTCGGGGTTCTAAAAAACAATTTTTCTGTGGCCCTCAATACATTTTATTTTCTTGTACCACTGACCAAAATAAAATTCAAAAGCAACAGGGTGATTGCAGAGGTGAGTAAAAATGTACAACCTCACCCACCAGGAGTGTCCAAAAGCTCACTGAATGTCAGTTTCAGGCATCCTCTTTCATCAGAAAAACACGTGTTGCCTTCAACAAGAAACCCCTTAAAATATAAAATGGCACATGTTTGAATCCTAAACATATTAAAAATAATTTTATTTTATTTTCTTCATTTTCAAATTTCATTTTTACTGTTTTTTCCTTTTGTTAACTGTTTGCAGAATAGAGGTGACTCATTGAAAAAATAAAATTCACACCGACCTTAGAGCTCGTTGTCTTCCCTTTGCTGAACATGACTCTTGCATGGAAACCATTCTCAAACTCCGAGCTTTAGCCTGATTTGTCTTCTGAGAGAAGCAGTGTTCCATTTCTGGGCTGCAGTCTGCACAAACGTATGCTTGTGAGACGTATGGAAAATACTGTGTGTGGAAATAACCAGCCCTAGATCAATGATTCCTAACTTTTCAGAACTCATTCATGCCATCTTTTTTTTTTTTTTTTTCAGTGTTTTTACTGACTTTAGAAACCATTTCAAAAGATTTCTGTGTTAGGATAACATTGCATTAGTTCATAACTTCGTATTTTTAGACCCCTGTAATTAAAAAAGGATGTTAATCTGGTTGACTTAATAATATAAAATAATCTGTTTGTAATAGTTGACATAATAAACTACCAAATAACTCGTTTTACCAGTTTTTTCCTTAGCACCATATCCAGATTTGTCAAATTTTCATGTATTTGAAGTGCTTCTTGTAGGCATATTCTTCAACTGTCAGACTATCCCATAGATGGGAGTCTTTTTTTTTTTTTTTTTTTAGATGAAGTCTCTTAAATGTTGATGTGGCTAATGGTTTAAGGCCACTGTCTCTAGGATAACAGGTTAGTACAAGGCCATTTTGGACCAGGCAATTTCTGGGGAGTGGGTGCTCTTGTGTGTAATGTAGACATTCAGCAGTCTTCCTGGCTTCTACCCTCCAGGTGCCAATAGTACCTTTAACTTGTGATCATCAAAATTGCTTCCAAACATTGTCAATTTTCCTTTAGGAGGGAGGGATCAAAATTGTCCCCTGGTTAAAAAACAACTAGATTAACAATATGCATTGCATATAATCAGAACCATGGTTTTTGTTGTTGATTTGGTGGAGGTGGTGTTGTTGTTGTTTTAAGGGAGTATAGAAACTTCTTATCTGAATGAAGAAAGTTGGTAGTTCTCAGCTGTGGATTTCTTCCATAGAACTGTGATAGGTTCTATTTTTTTTTTTTTAAGATTTTGTTTATTTATTTGACACACAGAGAGAGATCACAAGTAGGCAGAGAGGCAGGCAGAGAGGCAGGCAGAGAGGGAGGTGGGAAGCAGGCTCCCGGCTGAGCAGAGAGCCTGATCCGGGGCTCGATCCCAGAACCCTGAGATCATGACCTGAGTCAAAGGCAGAGGCTTAACCCAGTGAGCCACCCAGGTGCCCCCGATAGGTTCTATTTTTAAGTGTCAAATTCCATAGTCGGGACTCAGAGTTGCCTTTAATGTTATGTGTTAGAGAAAGGATTCTAAGAGTCGACATAGATGTATATTTTATTCTTTTTATTTATTTATTGGTCTCCTTATTATGGTGATCTTTCTGAAAGGCAGATCAACCTGGCACACTGCTATTGACTTAACTAAATTCCCCTTTCAACATTTACTTACTTCAAACAGTTTAATAGCTGATATTTTATCCTTAGTAGCATGTAGCTAAAGAGAGATTCAGTGGAAACTAAAACCGACACGTAAATCCATCTTGCCTTTGAGATCGAAAGATGGCAAATACATAAGAAGAGATTCACTTGACTCATTTCAGAAGGTCAGAGACTAGAAACGCAATCTGGAGATCACTAGCCAAAAAAAGAGACCAAAGTTATGCTTAACTGAACTAACCTGATTTCAGTAACTTTCAAAGATTCAGAGAGGCAGCTCCCTGTTACTGTATGAAACTCAGTCCTCACAGTACGCACGGGAGGCCTACACTGCTGTTATGTCATTCTCAGAGATGAGGACACTGAGCTACTGAGGTCAGTGGCTTGCTTAAAGACACACAGCCTGCAAGATGTAGACACAAGTTCCAAATTAGCCAGTACTCCATAGTTGTTGGTCTTCTGAAGTCCTTTACAATATTTCAGAGTTGAAAGGGAAACTGATGGATGGATATTTCAAGCATCCATGAACAGGGTATTTATGCAAAAGAATAAATGAAGAAAATTGACCCTTCAAATTTAGGGGAGAGAGAGATGATCAAGAAGAAGGGCTACTTACATACTTAATAATCAGCTCTGTTATTATATGACACTATTTTTTAAATGTATAATATTTACAAAATTTTCATACAATATCTGTTGCATCCACAGAATCTCAAAGTGTTTTCTATTGCCCCATTTCCATTTGCAGATTGAGAGATTATTTTGCTTTTGAGCATGGTTGGCCTGCAACAGATAATTTCCAGTCTCCTTCATTAACTGTCAGATAATGCTCTCTCTCATAAATACTTTTTCCAGAAAACATAAGAACTTAGACCATAAGGAAGTCAGATTCCATTATCTTTTTTAATTATGAATTTTCAAGCATCTTTTTTTAATCTACTGTACCCACTAAAACATTCATAGGTCTGGAATACTGTGGTTGAAAAATTATCTTGATACTTTACAATTTTCTAAGCATTAATATTAGTCAGTAGGTAAATACCCTTAGTTCTTAATTTATATCCTGTAACATTCACTAAAACATTTGGGTCACCTCTTTTTGATTATTTGTAATTTTAAAAAATAATTCCAAAATGATGTTTCACCCTGTTCTCTAATTTATTGACTGGAGGTAAGGCTGCCGTATTTTGTGCTGGAAGAGGAGTAGAGGGGTGGGCACTTTGAGAAGCATAGAGTAGACCCATTTCTTTTCAAATGTGTTTAATCACAGTAGCCAGCTATTAGATCACATTTTGGTTGATAGTAGTATAAGCTGATCTAATCCACTGGTTACCTTCAAGTCTAATGACATTCATGTTTCTAGAAATGATGAAATCATCTATGTAGACTCATTCTTTTAAAAATTATTTCGCTTACTGTTGTGCTGTGCTTATCAAGGCCATTCTTCATGAACCTAGCAAAGTTACTTTTGATAAATGTTTTAAGAGGCATGATTATCATGCAGAAGGGAAATTCTGATGTAGCTTAAAAAAATAAGGAACTTTTCATTTTATTCTGTTATATATTTTGTAGGTGATCTAAACTATCACAGTAGCTTTGATTATTTTCTACCTATATTTTTAAATTGCCCAGCTCATATCTGTTTTTAGTATTTGCATCTCCCTGGACAAGGTATTGCTAGTATGTCCCTTTGTAAAGCATTGCTAGAGATGGGATTTCCAGCCATGAAAATGAGTGAAATACCAAACTCACTAGTCTTTCCTATTTCTAAAGAGAACCTCATGGATAGTTTTTAAAAAGAAAGCCAAGAGTTTATCATATTATTCCAGAGACTCTAAAACCCCATTTAAGATGTATGTTTGTTCCTGTCAGATGAATGGAACAGTGTCTCCTCTTTTATTTAAGAAATCCTCAGCAATTTACCAATCCCTAGCATGTGTAAAATCACAGAACAGAATCACTGTTCTCAGATTCTGAACTCGGAGTTCCTGATAATTGAACCGTGGTTGCCAAATTAGAGGAAGGTTTTGAAAGCTATCACCACTTACCAGAAGTTTTTATAAGCAGAGAAAATCATACTTCTTTCTGTCTACATACAAAAAGAAGTGGCTAATTAATCTTTGTTGCTAGGTGAATTAACTATATCCAGAAGAAATAGGCAACTTGTAGAAAGAAAGTCTAACGAGTATTTTAGAATTCTGTGATACAGTTTAGCAACTGATGTTGGAGTAGATTGCTATTGTGGTTTATAACAGGAGAACCACTGTTAACTTGTAGTGTATCTACTGAGGGAAAGCAAATCAAATCATTCTTGACTGTGGAAAGTATATCTTATCTCTTCAACAAGGCAATGTGTTTGGGGCTGATGGAGGTCCACTCTACATAGCATTATGCCCACTGCTAAGAACTAGACAGATTCTCTACTCCTCATAGGAAGAAAGGGCTGAGGTAAAAGGAAATAAATCAAGGAAAATAAGTGGAAAAGAAAATGGGACCAGGAATCTGGATGTGTAATCATGAGAGATTACCTTAAGTAAAAATTAGGGAATTTAAGGGATAAAGGAGGCATGGGGTCCATGTAGGATAGTGACAGCTTCTAAAGGATCCAATCTAATCTCATTAGGCTGGTACAGCTAAAGGAAGAACTCAGTAAACGTTTGTTGAATGGGTTAATAAACATAAACACCCAAAGCTGCAAGATCACTAGTCCATAAGCTCAGAGAGTAGAGAAAATCAGACTTACTAAGAAGATGCCATGACAGCCAGTTATTAAGAAATGTCAATATGATGCCTGCTAAATAACGTTTAATAACAACCATGTCATTTGCATGTTTCTCATAGTAATGAATTGTTATGATGTCACAAAATAACTTATTCTCTAATAGCTTATATTATATTAATCCAGTTTGAATTCTTTAGTGACTGCCCTGTGTGAGAAACTCTGGAATGTGATGTCTAATGGTACTCTAACAGCAGAGGGTTTTATATAAAGGAAGTATAACTTTTACTTTCATTACTTAAAGTGAAGTGAAGGCCTTTCAAGGCCTTTTTGCCTAAAAGAGCTCAATGGCCTTCAAGTCCCTTTCCTAGTTAAGATTTAAAGCTGTCCTTTATATATATATATGGATATTTTGGTTGTCTATGTACATACTGCCACCTTTCTGCACACCTGGACAAGTGCTGTGCCCCCTCAGCTGAGCTTTTTTCTGCTCAGGGAAGTTTAATGCTGTCCAAGTGTATCCGTATTATTGTGGGCTTCTTGTTTCAGATTATTCATTCATGCATTCAGCAAAACTTAACTGAGTTTCCACTATATGCCAGGCAAATTATGAGATGCTGGGGTGACCAAGTCATTTATAAATGTATTAAGCAAGGCTGATCCTATTACTAGTTCCTAAGGAATCCCAACTTGTTCCCTATATTCACTGCTGTCCATTTACCTTTAGCTTGCTCCAAGCTTATTTGGATTCCTTGCAATATTATATAAAACCATGATGACACTAGTTTTCTCACTTTGACCTTCTACAGTGCATATATAAAGCATCTGCTTAGTGGCTCACAGACACACATTTAACTCAGGAGCCACAGGCGAGAAAGAGATTCTAGAAAGAGATTCCATGGATATGTGAGGGGAATGTGTACATTCCTGTGTGTACATGCATGTGCGCGTTCGGAAGAAGGGTGAGTAATAAACCCATGAGAACTGTTTCCCACAAATCCAGTTCAAGTAGTGCTTCAAGAATTATACACACGTGTTCCCCCATTGGTGCCGAGGCTGTCCTTTGGTTAGTTTTGTTGTAATGATGGGCTCCAAAGTAATCTATTGATCAGTACTATGTTTGTTTCTAAACTCCAGTATTGTTTAATTTCTTCTTGAGGCTGGTATATATTTAGGCTCTCGGTTACTTGTTTTTTTTAGCATTAATCCTAATGTTCTGTCTAAAGTATAGTAAAGGTTTCCTTTTGCTTCAGTTCAGCACAGTACTTGAGAGGGAGTCACCCTAAGTAATGATTTTGCTTCCTCTCTCGACAGTGCAAGCACAAACTAGACAGTGGTTCAAAATCTCAGGTTTTGCAAGGGATTGGGGGTGATTATACGCAGCTTCAGGGAGCCGCTAAAATGTTCAGATTAATTGTCTAGATTCAGTTCATGAATCTCATGAACATTTACTCTTGAGTTAGAGGAAACTCTAAAATCACTAAATCACTATTAAATGTCAGGGTAAGCCACACGGTTTTATTGGAGGAAAATGGCATCCACTAAGAAGCAAAGTTCTAATATCTAAGATAGATTTAATGTGGAATAGCACATGCAAGGCAGCTTCCATGAAAACTGTGGCAGTAATTTTGGCCCCTGGAGACTGTTCCATGTAGCTGTTCTTCCCTTTTCCAAACTCACATTATGGACACGTTTTTGTTTACTCAAATGAATAGACAAACTCATGAAATGGTCTCAAGCAGCAAATGATTTTGGAAGTCAGAGAGAGTAAACTCATCTTTGGTTTATAAACGTGCTGTGATGCTAAAGAATGGCTACATTAACAATCAACTTAAGCAAGAAGCCAGGGATTGGAGGATAAGAAGCTGCAGTGGATAAAGAAGAACAACAATGCTAACAGCAAAGGACATGCCTAAAAAGTAAACTTCATCATTCGAAGGAAGATTATGTAAAATACAGCTTGAAAATAGTGAACGAGAAGGCCAACTTGGTATGTTTTAAAGAGAGTCAGTTGAGAGAAGGCGTCAATTTGGCTCTGACAGTGCTTTTGCTAAATGTGGAGAGAGTGGAGTTCACATCCCCCAAAATCACATCTTTCAATTTTTATTTACGCGGAGCAAAGATAGGAAGAAGGTATATTTCCCTCCCTCATTACCAGACTTTTTCTTTTTCTTTCCTTCCTTTTTTGTCCCCAGACTGTAAATCAGTTAACTAGGCAGGGTCATTTTTGAGAGCATTCATAATGCCAAAAGACACCAAATGGTGAGGTAGATCAAAGGGACAAAGAATTATAGAGGCATTGAGCCACTTTCCTTAGGACCCTGAATACAATGTGAACAGTCTGCTTAGCTCTAGGCCCCAAACCAAGTATTTTGCAGCAGACCCAGCCTGGATTTCTTGGGAAGTTCTCCCTGTTGCTTTGCATAGTTTAGATAATCCACACAAACAATCCTGATTAAATCGGTTGCCCCCAGGCTATGGACAAAAGCATAAACGGTTTTTAGGAGAAAATGGTTTTAAAGCCTGTCTCTATTTGTGTGTGTCTCTCTCTCCTTCTCCCTCTGCCTTCCCTCTCCCTCTCTCTCACTCACTCTCTCTCTCTCTTTCTCTCTCTCTCTTTCCTTTACTCTGTTTTCTCTTCTTTACCTGTATATTTTTTTTGTTTTTCAGTTACTCAGTTCCATTTTTTCCTCTAAAATTCTATCTAATGTAATGGTAAGTAGAGGTATTACCGAAAAGGTACTATTCCCTACTTCGCTTCATGATTCAAATTTTGATTTTGAATTTTATTACCTGTCTTGTGATGGTTATGAACAGTTTTTTTGAAAGGCTGTCATCTAGAAGGTGGTTATCCAACAATATTATGGAAGGTCACCAGGCATTTGTGTCTTATGTATGATTCCCTTAAACCAGTCAGTTGCTCTATCATTTAATAATCCTTGCCTCAAAGTTCACTTGAAAGAAAGCTTGTAAGATTTAAGGGGAAAAAAAATCCCTAAAAATAAAAGTTAGGCTCGACTAGGCCAGGGTGGGAAATTCCATTGTGGCTAGAAGCCCATGGCAGGTAGAGTGGAATTTAATGAAGGAAACTGCTGTGTTTTTGTGTCTTTCTGTATGTTTTTCCTTTAAAACCAAGAGCTGGGCAGGCATCCCATTCGACCTGACGTGACCCAAGCAAATTGCTTCTTATATAAAAACAACTGCAGACTCTGAGAATGTGAAAATGCACTGTATCCTTCTCCAACTGAGGAAAACGAAAGCCTGAGAAACGGGACGGCCCTGTCAATACTCGTTGAGCAGAACTATCACTCAAACCTGATAAAGAGAGATTAGAACAGGCTTCCTTATGCCAGAGGAATTCATTATAAGTTGGACATTTTTATTTATTTTTTATTTTTTTGAAACAAGCTCAGTAATAGATGGAAAATACACTTTTTAAAGGCAGGTTTTATGTAGGAAATGAATAGTATGCACAATTTTCAAGTCTTTTCATTGAACTATCGTTTTTTAATTTAAAAAACTAATATTAAAATTAAAAAGACAAAGAGAAGCATTTTCCTTTCCTGCCACAGTCTTGGACAAGCAAAGAAGAGATTCAGGGTGTGTCCACTGATATTGCATTCAGATGTGTTGTCTTGGCTTGTGTACTGACAGATTTATTTTAAAAACAAAGTTTAAAAAATGCATTGTGTGCTAGTGAAGTCACTTCATAAATCTTTTCCTTTATGAATTATTTTGATCACAAGGCTCGTTGTTTGAATCACTGAAGGACTATTCTCCCTAAAAGAAAAATGCCTTCATTTCCAAACTGTCAGTTCAAAAGCCAGCAACTTCCCCTGAACAGCATGCAGGGATCCAAAGGGGCAGAGAAAAGGGGACCACATGAGTTCCGACTCTAACATAAGGCATAGTCCAGTTTAGATTTGCTGTGGTTCACAGAAGAGCCATGTTTTGAAAATTTGGACCCAGACTCCTTCCTTTTCTAATATATGACTTAGTTCAAAATCATGATTCTGCTTCAGGGAAAAAAACAAACAAACAAGGGAACACAGCCTTTGATGCAGCTGGCCCGTCAGAAGGCGGAAGGTTAGAATTAGAATACTCTTCAAGCGGTTGCTGAATAATGAAGGGTAGGGCTTCCTAGCTGGGCAGTGACCATAGTCCCCTGGGAGTACAGAGGACAAATATTACCTAATGTGTACAAAGACTTTAAAAGTTAAGTTGATTACAAGCTGAGTGAGGAAGGTTGGATGAGGCAGCAATGACTAGTTGGAGCAGAGAGACCTGATAGGAGACACATGGCTCCACTTCACCCTCAGCTCTGAGGGTTTAAAGGATTGGGTACCGGGGCACCTGGGTGGCTCGGTGGGTGAAAGCCTCTACCTTCGGCTCAGGTCATGATCTCAGGGTCCAGGGATTGAGCCCCGCACCGGTCCCTCTGCTGAGCGGGGAGCCTACTTCCCCCTCCTCCTCTCTCTCTGCCTGCCTCTCTGTCTACTTGTGATCTCCATCTGTCAAATAAATATATAACATCTTTAAAAAAAAAAAAAAAAGGGTTGGGTACCAGTAGAAAGTCAGTGAGGTTCTTGAAATGAATAGCTTGCATGAAATCATTACAAAGAAGGAAGAAAAGTAAAACAACATATTGGAATATATATATACATAGAGATTGATGAGATATGTTGGATGAAATTTACACTGTAGGTGATGGGTAAAATTTTCCGTACCAAAGTGTAATGTGCTCATTGCTAAGAACTTTGTCTCATTCTTCATTTATTTCCCACACAACACCTTGAATAGTGTTGAAACATAAAATTAGATAATTATTAATCGCCCTGTGATATCAGTTTGCCAGGGTAATTGGTCAGATGGAGCAGTATGTTGGTTCCAGGCTAAATACTGGAGGCTGTCTGGAAGAGATGAATTTCAAAGTGATTCTAAAGGACAAGAGAGGTGGGCAGAACTAGACAAGCTGTTTCAGGTTCATTGATTCCAGAGGTATTTCTCAGCCACTCCCTGCTTCAATCTGAGATCTCCACTTTACTGCTCCTTCATGAAATGAGCAGTATTGTACAGGAAGGATGGAGAGCAAGTTTGCATGACAGAGGAAGCAAGTTGCTAACATAGGAGATGGGAAGAATATTAATAGGAGATACATATTGTCAGAATTAGTGATGAATGTTATGAATGAGTTTGATCTTAATTCTGAGTAGGCAATAAGAAGGAATGGTTGGAATTTAATTTGGAGTCTGACTACCTGGACTACTTTATAGGTTCATCTATACAAATTACTTAGCAAATGTTGGTCTTAGAATAAGGTTTTAAAAATGGTGAGGATGGAGTTACCCATTTTTCCTAGATAGCTGTAGCTATAGCTACAGAGAATTTTCAGATTCTCTGTTATAATCAGAAATACCATTACTCTCCCAAGCATGTTTCTTAAGGTGATTTTCTTTACTTATAACTCTATTTCACATCATGCATCTAGATTATTCTGTGAATTATTTTCTTAAAAAAAATTAAATAGTGTTTTCTTAATAGTATTTTCTCAATAATAATACTCTTTTTTGAGTATTTTGAGTAAATATTCAAAACAGTATTTTCTCAACAAGAAGTCTATTAGAAGAGGAAATTCTATTCACACTGGTTTTAATGCAATTTTCCAAATCAACTTCTAAATACTATCTACCATAACACAATTCTTTTCATAGTTCTGATTTTTGTAATGGAGGAATAACTTGTACTATTCCAGGACAAACATTTCCTCAGATAGCAGTACCAAACCCTGGTTAAGTTTCTTTAAAAACAACTAAATTGCAATTAAAAACTAACAAACAATTATTTGAGGCATTGGAGAGGGACCAAAGGCAGACAAAATCTGGAGTAAACTGTCCTGGGTGGAATCCACATTTATCAGTTTTTCCTCCAAGGAACTTTCCAGTCTATGTGGTGTGGAGCAGTTAGAATTCTAGAAGCAAGTTACAATCTTATTCGTTTGAGGTGTCAGAAGATTGAGTTTGGTGTTGGCAGAGTGACTGAAATTGAGGAAGGAAATCTTTGGAAAGAATGGAGCAACAGAGGGAGGTTACCCATAAATCTGCATATAAACTCTCCTAATGTCTTGGTTGGTTTGTGAACTGTACATGTAGAGGGAAGGCTATAAGAACCTGGACAAAAAGAAGGCTGAATGAGCTGAGCAAATATATCTGATGAAGGGAAGACAAAAGTAGGAGTTTGAGTTTTACTAAGGTAGAAGAATTTGGTAAATGTCTACAGCTTTACTTAAAGTCCAGAAGGGCCCTGCCTTAGGAATATAAGTGAATTACTCAGAACTAAGAAATTTTTTTTTTAAAAAAGGATTAAGTTGCAACATTGAAAAGTTCTAAGAAAGCATAAAACTAAGACACCTAATGTCAAAGTGGTCAACCAATAATTTAATTGTTTGCTAGAATAAAAATACATTATTTAGGGAAAGATAACAGAACACAGAGTCTTCTACAACATATCATACACAAGGCCCAAATGCAAGTAAATAATGATTGGACATGGAAACAGGAAAAATGTAACTTCTAACTTAAAAAAAAAAACAGTTAATAGAATCAAATCCTAGATTATCCAGATGTTTAAACTAGCAGACAAGGACTATAAAGCAAAATATATTCAGAACTTAAAGGAAAAGGTGATTATAATGATGGAACAGATGAGAAAACAAGCAGAGAAATGGAAGTTATTTAAAAGAATCAAAAAGTTAAGGCATATATCTGAAATAAACAAAAATAATTAGAGGGACTTAACAGAAAATGTCAATAAATTTGAATACAGATTGATGGAAATTATTAAAGAATAGAAAGAAAAATAAAAAGATTTGCTGTCAATAATCTGTAGAATGATATCAAAGAGTTTAATATTCTTGGAATGTCTCAGAAGCATTTAAAATGATTGAAATTATTAAAAAGAACCAAAGGGTTAAAGTACAAGAGTGAAATAAAAATAATTCTTAGAAAAGGTTTAATAGCAGATTGAAGATGGTGGAAAAGAAAATAGGACAAAAATGACATTTAAAGAAATGATAGTTGCAAATATCTAAAATTTGGGGAAAAAACAAAAGTATACTAGAAAAATCACATGCAGTCATTGTATTCAAACTTCTATAAGCCAAAGATAAAAAGAAAAATCATGAAAGGGATGTGGGGAATAGATTGCCTATAGAGGCACAATTAAGTAAATGTCAATTGATTCCTCATTATAAATGATGGTGGCTAGAAATAATGGAAGCCATTTTTAAAAAGTGATTTAAAAAACTGTCATCCCAGAATTCTATATATAGCAAAGATATCTTCCAATAATGAAAAAAGTAAAGAATTTTCATATAAACCAACATTGTCAACAAAACTTTTATAAGAAATGTGAAAGGAAACCCTGAAGGCTGAAGGGAAATAGAATCAGACCGAAAAACAAAAAAAGATATGTATATACTTTATATATATATACATATATATGTATATATATGTAGAGAAAGAGAGAGAGATGGAAAATCTAAACTCAGCCATAGTGATAATGTCATTCAATGTAAATGGTGTAAACACTACAATTAAAAGGCAGAGACTGTCAGACTGAATTTAAAAAGTAAAACACAACTATATAGGGTCTACAAGGAATGCACTTAAAGTATAAAGGTAAAAATATCTTGAGAGTGCAAGAATGTGGAAGTATATATAATACAAATAGTACACATATGAAAGCTGGATTGGCTACATTAGTACTAGACAGAGTAAACTTTAAAACAAGGAGTATTATTCAAGTTAAAGAGGGATATTGTATTATTTGTTTCAGGTGTACAGGTCTGTGATTCATCAGTCTTACATAATTCACAGCACTCAGCATAGCACATACCCTCCCCAGTGTCCATCACCTAGCCACCCTATTCCTCCCACCCATGTCCCCTCCAACAACCCTCAGTTTGTTTCCTGAGATTAAGAGTCTCTTATGGTCTGTATCCCTCTCTGGTTTCATCTTGTTTCATTTTTTCTCCCTTCTCCTATGAATCTCTGTCATGTTTCTCAAATTCCTCATATCAGTGAGATCATATGATAGTTGTGTTTCTCTGATTGACTTATTTTGCTTAGCATAATACCCTCTAGTTCCATCTACTCTTTGCAAGTGGCAAGATTTCAGTTTTTGATGGCTGCATAGTATCCCATTAAGTATATATCACATCTTCCTTATCCATTCATCTGTTAATGGACATCTAGGCTAAGGAGGGATATTTTATAATGAAATGTGTTAAATTATCATGAATACATAAGTAATAAACGTGTACACATAAAATGTCAGAAAAAGGGAAATAGGGAAATCCATAATAACTATTAGAAATTTTAACACCCTTCTCTTAATACTTGATTAAATAGACATAAAATCAAGAAAGATATATAAGATATTAAGAAAACCATAAACACCTTGACCTATTTGATATTTGTACAAAATTATTTACACTTATAAAATATACATTATTTTGGACATTTACAAAATATACAAAGATATACATTCTTTATAATGTACATTCTGTACACATGGAACTTTCTTTTTTAAAAAAATATTTTATTTATTTATTTGACAGAGAGAGAGGACAAGCAGGGGGAGTGGCAGGCAAGGGGAGAAGCTGGCTCCCCGCTCAGCAGGGTGCTGATGTTGGTGCTAAATCCCAGGACCCTGGGGTCATGACCTGAGCCCAGGGCAGATACTTAACTGACTGAGCCACCCAGGCACTCCTCCACATGAAACTTTCATTAGGGTAGACAAAATCTGGGCCATCAAATGAGTTTCAAACATTTTTCAAAAGATTGAGATATTACAAAACATGTTCCTTGCTCAGAATGCAGTTAAACTAGAAATAAAAAACAACAAAGTATCTAGAAAAGACCATTTGGAAATTGAATAAGTAAGTTCTAAAAATTTGCATGGATCAAATCATGAGAGGAATTATAGATTAAAGTCAAGTTATATTGAAAATTCAGTATGGGTTAAAGAAGGGCTTAGTAGAAATCTAGAGTTTTTATTCCCAAATCAGAAGAAAGGAGGGTTTAAAATCAACAACATAGGTTTCCACTTTGGTTAAGTAAAGAAAATGATTGCATTAAATTCTAAAGTAGTCGAAGAAAGGAAATAATAAAGGCGAAAATCCAGAAAATGAAAAACAAACAATAAAGATTTACAAAGGCAAAATTTATTAGAAAAGATAAATAAGACTGATAAAACTCTAGCAAAAATATCAAAAGAAAAGATAAAAATTACCAATATCACTAATGAAAGAGGAGATAGATTTTACATACCACACAGATATTGAAGGGAACTTAATAAAAACATTATGCCATTATGCCAATAATTTCATCAACTTTAATGAAATAAGTAAGTTCCTTGAAAAATATGTGGCCAAAACTGACACAATAAACATAGAAAATCTGAATAACACTATATTTATTTTTAAAAATTGAATTTGTTATCAAAAACACTCCTAAAAAGACAAACCCAGGCCCAGATAGTTTCAATGAAAGATTCTGTGAAATGTTAAAGGAGGAAATAATATTAATCCTATACGAATTCTTTAGGAAATATGGTAGGAGAAAACACTTCCTGAAATGTTTTATGAGGCAAGAATAATCCTATTAGCAAAACCTGAAAAAGATCTTATCAGAAAACTATAGGCTGTTATTCCTCATCAATCTGGACACAATAATCTTTTTAAAAATATTAGCAAGTAGGGGCGCCTGGGTGGCTCAGTGGGTTAAGCCGCTGCCTTCGGCTCAGGTCATGATCTCAGGGTACTGGGATGGAGTCCCGCATCGGGCACTCTGCTCAGCAGGGAGCCTGCTTCTCTCTCTCTCTCTGCCTGCCTCTCCGACTACTTGTGATTTCTCTCTGTCAAATAAATAAATAAAAATCTTTAAAAAAAAAATATTAGCAAGTAAAGTCTAGCAATATACAAAATGGGCAATAACTCATAACCAACTGGAGTTTATCTCAGGAATTCACATTTAATATAACATTTGAAAAGAAATCAATGTAAATTCACCATATTACTAGAATACAAAAGAAAAATACGATCTTTTTTGAAAAATCATTTGAAGTAATTTAACAGGCATTCATAATAAAAACTTTCAAAAAACTATAGACGATATAGAAACTTCCTCAATCTGATGAAGAACTTCTGTGAAAACCTACTTTCATATCATTCTTAATGATGAAAGACTAAATGAATGCTTTCCACTTAAGATTTAGTATAAGGCGAGGATAACTATTTTTACAATTCTGTTCAGCATCATACTAAAGATCCTATCCAGGGTAATAAAGCAAGAAAAATAAATGAAAGGCATAAGGATAAGAAAGGAAGTAAAACTGTCTATATGCACATATACTATAATTGTTTACATTAGAAATCTTAAAGAATATACAAAACAACTACTGGAGCTAATTGCCTTTAGCAAGGTCACAGGATTATTATACAAAAATTGATTTTTTCTTGATACAGTAGTGACAAATAATCTGAATATTAATTTTTTTAAAGATTTTATTTATTTATTTGTCAGAGAAAGAGCAAGCAAGAGCGAGCACAGGCAGACAGAGTGGCAGGCAGAGTCAGAGGGAGAAGCAGGTTCCCTGCGGGGCAAGGAGCCCGATGTGGGACTCGATCCCATGACGCTGGGATCATGACCTGAGCTGAAGGCAGCTGCTCAACCAACTGAGCCACCCAGGTGTCCCTGAATATTAATTTTTAAAGTAAATTTACAATAGCAAAGAAATATAAAATACTTAGGCCTATAAGCCTTCAAAAGTCCTATACTCTCAAAACTAAAAAGGCCTTAGAGAAATACCCATTATTTGGGGATGAGCACTCAGGTTGTTAAAGTGTTATTTCCCTCTAACTTGATCTTAGGGGTTAATACAGTCTGAATCAAGATCTCAGTGGATTTTTTTTCCCCTAATTTTTGGAAAAACTGTTGATTTCAAAATTCATGTGGAATTCCAAATAACCTAGAAAAACAAGAACAAAGTTGGAGCACTCACACTATCTAATTTCAATACTTTCTATAAATATGTAGTAACAAAGACAGATTATACCAACCTCCCCCCACATAACAACTCTATATATGTAGTCAATTGGTTATCGACAAAGGTAACAACACAATTTAATTGGGAGAAGGAAAATCTTTTCAACAAATGTTTGAACAACTGGAAAAAAATATGGAAAAAAAAATCTTGGCCTCTGTCTTATACTACATATTATAATAAATTTGATATGTATTAAACCTGTAAGAACTAGGATTATAATGATTCTAGAATGGGAGACAAAATCTCATGAGTTTGGGGTAGGTAAAAAATATTTAGAGGACACAGAAAGCCCTAAACATAAAACAAAAACAAAAACAAAAAAAGATAAGTCAGATCTTATCCAAATCAAAACCATCTGGTTATCAAAAAACAATGTTAAGAAAATGAAAAGGGGAGCACCTAGGTGGCTCAGTCAGTTAAGCATTTGCATTTGGGTTGGGTCATTGTCCCAGAGTCCTGGGATTGAGCCTCACATCAGCTCCCTGCTTGGCAGGCAGTCCTCTTCTCCCTCTGCCCCTCAGCCCACTGTGTGCTCTCTCAAATAAATAAAATCTTGAAAAAGAAAGAGAGACATAGAAAAAGAAAGAAAGAGAGAGAGAGAGAGAAAGAAAAGAAAAGGAGGGGAGAGGAGAGGAAATGAAGGGAAAGGAAAGGAAAGGAACGGAAAGGAAAAGAAAGAAAGAAAGATGGAAAGGCAAGCAACAAACTGGGTGAAAATATTTGTAAAATATATTAACAAAAGACTCATGTCTAGAATATGTAAAGAATGCCTGCACATAAATATCAAATAGACAAATTTTAAAATGGGCAAATGACCTAAATAGGCACTTCACAATAGAAAATCTAAGCATGGCCAATAAACTCATAAGTAAAGGTACTCAGTATCTTTAATCATCAGGGAAATTCAGATCAAAGCCATAACAAGATTATAGTTCATGCTTATCAGAATGACTAAATGAAAAATGACTGACACATTAAAGTGTTGGCAAGGATGTAGAATACTTGGCATTCTTAGGCATTTGCTAGTGGAGAATGTTCTGATTCAGAAAATTGGGTAAATAATCTTAGAAAATTTAACACATATACCTACCTATGATTTAGGCATTGTGTTCCTGACTATTTAACAAAAGGAAATGAAAACTGTGCCCTCAAAAAGACTTATACATGAATGTTTATAGTAACTTTATTCATAATTGCCTAAAAATGGAAACAGCCAAATGTAGAAAATGGATATACAAATTGTGGTATATTCACAGAATGGAATACTAATAAGCAAACAACACAAAACAAAATAGACTATAATACAGACAACAATGTGGATGAATTTCAGAAACATGTTGTACAGAAGAAAAAAAAACTACGCATTGTATGATTTTATTTATATGAAGGCAAAACTAATTTATGGTGATAAACATCAGAATATTGGCTGTTTATGAAAGATGGGAATTGACATGAAGTGAGCACAAAGGAGCTTCCTATATCTCTGTTTAGGATGGTGATTACACAGGTGTATGCATTTACCAAAATTCTGTTGTACACTTTAAAATCCTCAAACTTTGCTTTATATAAATTTTACCTCATTAAAGAAAAAACAGTCCTTGTCCCTAATTAACATTCTCCTGAAGTATTTCATCCATTATGCTAACAGTGTCCCTGGACCCTGTTTCAACTGACCTGCAAAGCTTTATGAAAACTTTTATTTTCTTCCTACTGCCTTGAACACAGAGGATGTGGGTAAAACATAAAATTGTCAAAACGTGGAAACCCAGGGAATGTTGAGGGTTAAGGAAAGAGGTATCTAATAACAAATCCCAGACATGGATTTAGACAAGCAGTGCTACTTCAGGCAAGTTTTCACTGATCCTGTTCACTTTTATTTTTCCTTTGCAAACGATATTGTTTTCTAAATGTGTTTCATTCATTTCTTGAGCAAGAAGAATAAAGTCCTTCCCATTTACTTTTTGTTTGATAACATATTGCAAAGTTAATAGCAAACTCTAGCTTAAAAACTTGAGAGAATGTCAGGATTTTCAAATTGTTCCTTCTTTCTACTCTCCAACCATTAGTTTTGTTTATTCCCTGGTTTACTTTATACTTTAAAATAGTCATAGTCAAAGAAAAGAATAATTGAATATTCAAAACTGACAATAAACAAGATTTTTGGTTTTTTCCTCCAAATGTAGGCTTTCTACTTCCTTGTGCTTAACTGTGAAGCTAGTGTTCTGGCAGTATCATCATACTTGAGAATTCTGCTCTACCTACATCACTTTTTTGTTTTCAGCTTCCATAGGTGTCGTTCAGGTCTTGTCTGATTTTACTCTTCTCCACCCACCCCAACAAATCTGTGAATATCTTTAACAAACATTGTCCACATCTGACTTGTAATGCAGCCTTTCTTTTGTAGTGAATATTTATTAAAGTATTTAGTACCTGAAATATGAAATGTAGACAAGAGCACATTAACCTGGCTTAGTTATTTCCTTTCTTGTTTTTCTTTTTTAACACATATTTTAGCCCAGTCTATCAACGCCAGATGGCAACTACATTTTGATACACTGAATATTTACCAAGTCATGTGGTATGCTTTTGAAGTATTTTTTTTTACCCTTTCCGTCAAATGAGCTGACTCATCCCTCATTCATTTATTCCTGCTTTTAACAAGTTTCATTTTTAGAAACTTGACCTCAGTCTTATCAAAATGACAAATGATGTTTTAACATGATGCATCCGAAGTTCTGAAGACCTAACTATATCTTATGTCCTGTAACTACCTTGTATATTGTTTCATTTTTAAATGTTAATAAAGTACCAATTTCTCTCATATATTTTAATGAAACCTTTCTTCAACTGCATTACTGTGTTAGCAAAGAGGAATGTGGTGGGAGTATATTTGTACTTAGCTTTGGGATATTCAGGGAATTAAAGCATTTATAGTTGAAATAACTTAAAATGATCATGAAAATAACAACTGAGCAACTGATATTTATGGCCCAGTCCTAAATAAAGAGACCTGTATTTCGGGTCTAATGAAAGTTGCAGCCTATCAGAAATAGGTGGTAGGCCTAAAAATGGTAAGAAGAAAAAATAAAGGGACATCCGAATACTTTAACTATCAGGCTTTCTTCTTGTTTTCTTGGTTTCATAGGAGTATGCATTTGTAGGCACACTCTCAGGATATTTCTGTAAATAAATGCTGATACTCCTTAGTCTAGTGATATGAAAAACAACAGAAGAAATTTTTGATGGATAAAAGTACATGACATTGAAAATTGTGGGTGGAAACCAATGCATATTATAAGAATTCTTGGACTATTGACCTCTGAGGAATATTTTCAATTATTATTTAGGTTTTTATGACTACTTGTCAATGATTTTTCAGAAATAATAGAGAATATTGTATGCCTTAAAAAATTAACCATTGTTGCTTTTATAGAAGAGTGGCAGTTTTCTTTATGAATAATTTTTTTCAAAATTTTTATAGTTTTTTTCTTTTTAAAAGCAGACATTAGAGATATTTGGAGAGATTCAGAGAAATATGAAAAGACCTATTCAGTTTTACCAAAAATCCCCTGTGATACTCTTATCCATTATATTTTCTAGCTCTATTATATAATTAAAATTGCTCTGTCTTGTGTGTGTGTGTGGCACATTTTGTATAGTGCCTAGTCTGGAGTAGGTTCTCAAAAGCATTGATTGCTTTATTAACTTATTAAGGCATGTAAAACTGTTAGTGAAGTACCTGATACATGGTGTGTATTCATTTATTCATTATTACTGTGTGAGTATTGTTGTTTTTATTACTACTTTCAAAAGAAATTCTTCAGCTGGCCTTTAGTTATCATTTAGCTTATCTTTCTATAAAAGATTTGAGAAAAAAATAAAAATTAAAAATTAAAAAATCTACCTAGTGTAAATTTACTTTGATTTACTTACTTTTTACCTATTATTAATTTAAAATTAAATAAATGTGAATTATAGTCTAGAGGCAGGGAAAAAAAGAAGACCAACAATGGTACTGAATTCATTAAGTTTGGATTAGAACTCGTTTTTTTAATATGTGTATGGAACTTGAGATCAAATACATTTTATTCCTCTGACACATGTGGAATTTCTTTCTCTGTAGACTTTGTGATCTTATTCACCTATATGACCCTCTAAAAGAGGAAGCACATCCTGTTGAAGTATACCCATGAGTCACAAAGCAGGGACTCGAGTCCATTGTGTACTCTTGCAGGTTTTGTAGATCTACAGCATTGTCAGTGGTTTCTTTAGAAAAAAATCTCATGGAATTGCACAATCTCTTATTAAACGAGCTCAGAAGATTTTCTACTAACCTTTCACTTTTTGTAACCCTTTCATTTTTAAGAGTGAAATTTTGTGTATAATCAGCTTCTGAAGAACTGGAAATTCTGGCGTCTATTTATCTTCTTTATTTTATAAATTTCACTTGAATGTTAGTAACTTCCTGGAGACTCATGTGATTGAATGGTAACATTTTGTATTCAGTCAGCAAGAGTTACATGTACAGCATTACGATGAAGACACACACACAAACACACACACACACACCAGGTTTTCCATGAAGTTTATATTGTTTTCCTTACCCTGATGTAAAGTAACAGTGAAAGAATATCATATTTTCTTTGATTCCTCTGCCAGATTAAACTGTGGGGTAATCAAGTATTTATATTATTTGGGAAGATAGGAAATGGATGAGCATAGGTTAAATTTTTGAACTTGAGACACTTCAGATATAATGATGATTATTTTATTTAGTAACATATTGGTCGACTACTTAAAGTTGCATTATTTTAAAATCTTTAAATGTTTGATTTCTGAGCCTGCTCCGTTAGTTAGAAGAGTAAGAGCTGGAATAAATCATGAAATTTACTTTTATTTTAGGAGGTCCTACTTTCTATATCTACATTACTTCAGCTTGTTGCCTTTGGGTTGAAACTTAATGATAATCCCCTGACAATGTCAATGAACTTTACCTATTATGTTTATGAACTCTCAAATAGATTGGGACAAATTCCAGTTGACCTGAAGTGTTTGGTTTTTCTAAATTCTCTCTGTATTTCGGTCGGAATTTCATACCTCTATTAAGCTGTTATTCTCATGGATTCTTATGTATAGTTTGTCAAATGCTCTCTTTTAGGAGCAGCTTTTCAGTCCTGTGTAATGTAAGATTATTATTGCACATAGCACTAGCGTGTAAAGTAGTTAACAGTACACTTTTATGAATGACACTTTCTTAATTTAAGATATTACCATTCTATTCTGTCAGTGCTTGGAAGACTGGCTATGGTTAGTTTTCCTTTAACAAGAAAAGATTATTGGGGCGCCTGGGTGGCTCAGTGGGTTAAGCCGCTGCCTTCAGCTCGGGTCATGATCTCAGGGTCCTGGGATCGAGTCCCGCAGCGGGCTCTCTGCTCTGGCAGGGAGCCTGCTTCCTCCTCTCTCTCTCTGCCTGCCTCTCTGTCTACTTGTGATTTCTCTCTGTCAAATAAATAAATAAAATCTTAAAAAAAAAAAAAAACAAGAAAAGATTATCATGTCTCTACATTTATCTACTGCTCATTAGGTCTTTGAAAGTATTAACTGAAAATGTATACAAAATGCTTAGCAAAATGTGGTGCACAATAAGCATTCAATAAATAGTTTCTATTATTATATACAATATGTTTATAGCTCTTAATGATATTAAAAATACTAATAGTGTGATGAGTGCAATATCTAGTATATAACAAATAATAAATATTAATTATGTTAATTAATCAGTCCCTTGGTACTTTTTTTTTTAAGATTTTATTTATTTATTTGACAGAGAGAAATCACAAGTAGATGGAGAGGCAGGCAGAGAGAGAGAGAGAGGGAAGCAGGCTCCCTGCTGAGCGAAAGCCCAATGTGGGACTCGATCCCAGGACCCTGAGATCATGACCTGAGCCGAAGGCAGCGGCTTAACCCACTGAGCCACCCAGGCACCCCCCTTGGTACATTTTTTATTAGCTGGGATGCTAAGACAATAGTGGGAATGTCATAGCAAATCCAATAGTACAGGTAAAACAACTAATCAAAAGATAGCACAAAATTTAGTCAAAATTCACACTTAATATACTTTTTACTCTTCTGGTAGACAAGCAGATCAAAGTATAAATAGAGAATATATTTTACAATGTGAGAACACTAAACACCGTATGTTTGTGAAAAATCTCTGAAATATTAACCTTAAAAATAATCTACTCTTGTCCTCTGTTTCTTAGTTCTGATCATTAGTTTTTTTCAAGTGATAGAAGTTAGAGATTAATCTTTTTTCTTCCACTTCTAACATTTCATCAATTGGTAAATGAAGAGATGTCAGCAAAGTACCATCTGGTCAATCATCAAATGACTGTTACAGCAAGCGCTCTCAGGATTAAGTCTCTTTTCTTTCTTTCACATAAATGTCCTTTTACTAGCTCCTTACTCCAAATTCAGTTTAGAGAGATACTAGAGAAGTACAGAGTACTGACTGAGTACCTACAGAGTATGTGTAACACAGATTCCATAGGTAAGCATCATTTTAGAGATGACTAAACTGAAGTTTAAACAGGTTGGTTAACTTGCTCAAGGTTACACTGATAAGTAGTAGAGTTTGGCTTCAAACTCATGGCTGTCTGATCCTAAATCCATGCTCTTCCTGTCATTTTGCTTTTTCCCTCAACCTAAGTAAATTCTCATAAGCCTTTTCTAGAAGTTAAACCTCACTTTAGACTTCTAAGACTTCCTAGTTGTCCCCTCTGGCTTATTATTGTGAGGTCTTTTATTTTTAAGTCACCAAAGGAAAAGCTGTGGAGGTGGAAAGAAGAAGAAAAGGAAGGGGTGTGTGTGTGTGTGTGTGTGTGTGTGTGTGTGTCTGTAGGTGTAGGTGGGGTGGTGGGGGAAGAGATGATAAACATTCCTCTTTGCTTCCTCTCGATGATATTCCCAAGATGAAAAATGTAGAAGTCCTCCCTTCCTGGGAAGTATAAAACTGTCTTGACTGAGTTCCTTTCCATCAGTGATTGACTAGCAACTGTAGCCCAGAATTCTAAATCTTTTCTTCTCCTTTCCAAGGTAACTCTTAAACTTTCCCTTCTACTTAATCTTCATATTGTACTGAGGTTATTTATCTTGCAACATTTTGTAGGTTTCCCTAGGAATGTCCTTAGCAACTGACTTCCATACAAACTTTCAGAAAGTTTAAGGGGATCAAATCCCTTATAACTAAACAAAATAGAGCATTTGAATAGAAATTTAATAGCAAAATAGATTGGTGTCATTACAGAAAGATGAATGTAACTTTTGTGTTTTTTTTACATTCACAATAAATATTAATTAATATATATAATTAATATAATGAAGTTTCTTATTATTTATTAATATAATGAAGTATATATAAGTATATAATTAATATAATAAAGTATATAAGTATACATTCACAGTATATAAGTCAACAAACTCTCCATTATATAATAGACTAGAAGAAAGAGATTATTCTGTTTTTTGACTTCTTATACTATATAGCTTGTTTTTGCCACATCAACCTCCAAAGCAAATCTTAAACCTGATCTCTCTTTCCCATTGCTATTGTCTATTGCCTTGTGCCTTGACTATTTGCAAATGTTCCTAGTGGAGTGTTCATTAGGAATGAGAAGTTTTCATTAGAAGGAAGTAGACTTTTCCTTCGCCAAATACAAATGCTATACAAGGAAGAGAAGACACTTCTTTCACTGTCTTTAAACTAGGGCCTCAGGGTGCCTGGGTGACTCAGTGGGTTAAAGCCTCTGCCTTCAGCTCAGGTCATGATCTCAGGGTCCTGGGATTGAGCCCCGCATTGGGCTCTCTGCTCAGCAGGGAGCCTGCTTCCCGTCCTCTCTCTCTGTCTACCTCTCTGCCTGCTTGTGATTTCTGTCTGTCAAATAAGTAAATAAAATCTTTAAAACACAGAACAGGGCCTCCACTTGTTTTCATTCCCTTATGAAAGTTTTCTAAATTTCTTCCATCTACCACAAGCCTACTGAGAGAAGGCAGCAAGGCAAGAGCTGGCTTGGGTGCCTCCTTTTTGGCCCGCAGACTCCTATCATCTTCCCACTTAGCTGCTTTTCAAATAGTCCTTCTTTCTTGTGTAGAGGTTTTTGGAAAAATGACAAATATGAGAAAAGTGCATTCTTAAATGTGTATGTCATTTTTTAAAAAATAAAGGGTTTTAAGGAAGTGAATAGGAAAAATGGTGACTCTTCTCTAACAGTACTTCTGATCACCTTCAGTAATTCTGCTAAGCCTCTCCATTCTCTTCTGGCTTGCTCCATGCTTTGGACTTCATGCTGTAGCTGAGGATTCTGTTTCATCGGTATTTCTTTTCCTTCTGTTCCTTAAAGCTACATCATTTGTTTAGTGAAGAACTGAGAATGAAATATCTCTTGCTTTATAGATAATTTTCACATACGTTCTCAGTAATTGTGTCAAGTCAAAGAAAAGTGTTTGTGTCTATTTGATAAAGCCAAATGGCTAAATAAATCCTAATTTAATGGATGAAGTTAACTTGGCTACTCTATATCAAAAGTCTCCTTGTACTGGAAGTCTGTGTGGCTTAAGGAGGCATATTAAATCTCCATGAATCAGCATATCTCCATGAGGCACTGGTAGCAGGGTGGGGATAGGGGATTCAGGAGTACTACTAATAATATTAAAATAAATAACTTTGATATTCAACAGTACTATCCATTGTAAACTGATATCAGCCAGAAAGATACCAGAAAATAGTTGGCTGACACAAATACAGTTGTTTTGGGAGTTAACAAATGAGTCTAGTTTCTGGATAGTACTGTCAAGACAGGAATATGCTCTTTGAATGGGAAGAAGCTAAGAGGTGAGATTGAGAGACCCTCACCATTTGGATATATAATTAATTAGGTTTGTCAGTAATACTTTAAACTGTATCCATAAAGATTTGAAGTAGACATTAAGTAGTCATATTTAGGAATTCTTTGATAATGTGTGTGTCTTTGAGAATAGTTGGTAGTAAAGAAAATTCCTGTACATAAATATTATTTGCATACAAATGTATCATATGAATTCTTAAGGAAAAGATAGATCATCTTTGTGGTCTCTACCAGTGTAGTCTCTAGCAAAGAATCCATCAGAACACTAGCATTTTATTTTTATATAGGCAATTCTTACTATATTTTCATAGATCTTTAAAGTTTATAATACTCACTTCAATAAGCATCTGTATAATCCATGGTTTATGTGTGTGTATAATAAACTGCATTATATTTTAAAAGAAAGAACATATTACTAAAGTATAATATTATCCATAGGAAAGAATTTTTTAACGTCTAAATCAATTTTCTGGTTTTTTTGATGCCTTGAGCTCATGAATTTATTTAAATTATATCCTAAATGGGCTTTATCCTGCCCACCCACAAGTACATAATTCTGTGATGTAAGGGCTTATTAGTCTTATTTCTCTGTCTTACTGACTACCTTGGCAACATCAATAATTAGACACAAAATGAACTGCAGTGATATGCAACAGTGTGGATAAATCTTAACAATATAATATTAGTGAAACTAATTAAATCTCAAAGCATTATATGCAGCATAATAGCATTTTGTAGAGTTAAAAGCAATCAAAATATATACATATTAGATACACATTTTATATATATATATATATATATACACACACACACACACAAACATAAATTTAAGCATAGCTATAGACATGATAAAACTATATGGAAAGGAAAACAAACAAATAGTAAAAAGAATTAGGATAATGATTATTTTAGGTGGGCGAGACAAGAATATAAGATGGGGCAAACTATATGGAAAGATGTAGGTTATTATGAAGCTCCTAACTCTTCTTTTAGGGACTTAGTTCACTAGTGTTTATCAATTCTTAAAAAAAAAAAAAAAATAGCCAACTATATGAATTAAAGTAGGCCAAGCATGGACCAATAATGACTATGCACCATATGCCAAGGAGTGATTCATCCAGTTCTGTGCACCTGAGGGGTGAGGGTGGGGGTAAGTCATAATCACTCTATTAGTTATCTATTGTTATAAAAAAATTGTCTTGAACCCTAGTGACTTCAAGCAATAAGCATAAATTATCTCTCAGGATCTCTCATCAGGAATTCAGAAGCAGCTTAGTGAAGTGGTTCTGGTTTCAAACCTTTCATGATGTTTCAGGCAAGATGTCAGCTGGGCTTACACTCATCTGAAGGCTTAACTGGGGCTAGAGAATCCACTTCCATGATGTTTCACTCACAAGGCTCGTAAGTCTGTGTTGACTGTTGGGCTCAGTTCCTTATCATGTGAATCTTTCTACAGGACCACTTGAGTGTCCTCATGACATAGGGGTTGGCTTCTCTAGAGTGAGTGATCCAAACAACTAAGAAGACACAGCACTGGCTTTTCTGACCCAGTACTGAGAGTCACATACCACCACTCTTACTACATTATATTGGTCACACAGGCCAACCTGGTACAATGTAGGCAAGAGTATGAAAGGGTGTAAATGCCATGAGGCAGGGATCAGAGAGGGGTCACCCCACAAATCAAACTCCCTTACCTTGAACATCTAGCTTTTTTAATCTACTGCAACTCTTAAATTCCAAACATTTCTCCTATTCTGTTCTTGGTGGCTTTGGAGAATTTGTTCTCTCCAGAGTTGGAACAACAAGAAATAACTTTCTGCCTTGTATATAATAATACTAATTAGCATTCTAATTTCAGTTGTTCCATTTAATGTTTTAATAAACAATATAATATAGTAGCTTTTTTCTGCATGTGCTTTCTTTTTTTTTTTTTTAAAGGTTTTATTTATTTATTTGACAGAGATCACAAGTAGGCAGAGAGGCAGGCAGAGAGAGAGAGAGGAAGAAGCAGGCTCCCCGCTGAGCAGAGAGCCCGACGTGGGACTCGATCCCAGGACCCTAAGATCATGACCTGAGCCGAAGGCAGAGGCTTTAACCCACTGAGCCACCCAGGCGCCCTGCATGTGCTTTCAGTTGTGTTGAGCTATATTACATTTTTTCTTTTCCAATTCTAGAATTTCTTATTTTTAACCTTCTAGATTACATCCTTCCTAAGTATCCTTGGAATTACTAATCATTTTGTTAGTATCATGGATATCCCTCCAAACTATAGATGTATTGATTTGCCTAATTGAAAGTTTCCTATAGTTCACTTCATAATATTTACCCAGGTGGTTTTTCATGCATTTAGCACACATTTATAGAGAACCCATTATGTGCCAAGAATGTAGAGTCTTACTGTCATGCAGTATTGTAGTAAAAATATATAGGGAAAAGCGGTGGCATGTTATAAGAGAAAGTAAGGGCAAAATATAAAATAAAAAATCAAATTACATATCTGGAAGGATTCTCAATTGTTTTATAATCCTTTTTTTTTTTTAAAGATTTTATTTATTTATTTGACAGAGAGAGATCACAAGTAGGCATAGAGGCAGGCAGAGAGAGAGAGGAGGAAGCAGGCTCCCTGCTGAGCAGAGTGCCCGATGCGGGACTCGATCCCAGGACCCTGAGATCATGACCTGAGCCGAAGGCAGCAGCTTAACCCACTGAGCCACCCAGGTGCCCTATAATCCTCTTTTTGAGGATTTGTAAGAACTATTTGAAAGAACTGTACTTTAACCATGCCAATTCAATAGTTGACTCTCACATTTACAGGTCAACTGAGAATCATGTAACAAAACTCCAGTTCAGGTTCTGTGAAATTTTAATACCTCTGAGACTTTCACTCCTCCTTATGGGTGAGATACCTTAAAATGGGAGTTCACAGATCTGATGGAACATAAAAGTGTGTTTATATTTATGTTTAATACTAAGACAAACTTGTCTAGTACTTTATCAGTAACTGAAAATTAGCCACACAAAGAATCCCTCTCCCATTATTGCTTTACTGGTTTTCAAAATGCATTCAGGTGAGTAAACCACAGAGTGATCAACTGAAGAATATGCAACATGTTTGTTGTCCCCCAGTGTCCTATATAACTTCCCAGCTCACATACATGAAGAAAGGGATTTTCATTAGAGGGCTTCTTTTTTTTTCCTTATTAGAATTCATTTCATTAACAATAGGATAGAAAGAAAATTATTTAGAATAAGAAGCTATCAGCACAACAAAAAAAGCACATGGAACAACTAAGAAAATTCTGTAGCCTCAAAAGAGGAATACTCATAAAGGAATAAGCATGTTCCAAACATATGTTTTTGTGTAATGGTTTACAAATGTATCCAACCACATGAAAACTAATAATAGCCATGTTGGCGGGAAAGATGACCCCTTTTCTTTTTTTTTTTTTGACCCCTTTTCTTAAGAGTGAAGATTTTAGCATATTTATTTTTCATATAAACGGTGAGATGATTAATGATGTTGTTAAAATGTCATAAATATTTTTCCTTGAATTTTTGCTTAGCTAAGACTTACAGCTTAAGTCACTTAAAGTCTAATCCAAATTTTGTAGCTTTTTGATATTAGATCAAGTACTACTTACTAAAATGGATATGGAGGGGCACCTGGGTGGCTCAGTGGTTTAAGCCGCTGCCTTCGGCTCAGGTCATGATCTCAGGGTGCTGGGATCGAGTCCCGCATCGGGCTCTCTGCTCAGCGGGGAGCCTGCTTCCCTCTGTCTCTCTCTCTCTGCCTCTCCATCTACTTGTGATTTCTCTCTGTCAAATAAATAAATAAATAAGATCTTAAAAATATATATATATAAAAAAATAAAATGGATATGGAAATAACATATCTTATAGTCTTCTGAAATTGTTTACAGTAAGTTCTAGGATTACATACCATAATCTCCAAAGAAGTGAATGACTAGCAAGACAATGAAAAAGGACTAGGCCTCGTTCACTTATTTTGGGAATTCATTTATCAAGTGAGCTTCAAACCTGGGAGGTTGAACCAGAAAAGTCTTAGAATCTAAGGTTGCCAAGTTTTAGAGATAGAATTAGCTAGAAGGTTTTTTAGAAAAGACTAAACTCAACTTGCTAAGGCTAAGCATTTAAAACCTGAAGTTTGTGGATTTCCAACCTGTTCTGATCTCAGCCAGATATTGGCAATCAAGAAAAAATGTTCCTTTTGTGGTACTCCAGTTACTGCCACTCTCCTAGATGAAAACTGCAGAATATCAGGGTGCCCTATTGCTCACATGAAATCCTTACCCTGCTGCCCCCAGTCCCACTCCACCAAAATTTCCCTTTTCCACTCTGAGCTATTTGTTCATTCTTGGATTGCCAATACCAGTTAAGTGTTGATCATATTCTAGAACATCAGAGTAATTAACAATAAGGTGTGAAGGAGGTTTAGAGGTTCACAAGGCAGATTTGCATTTTAAAAGAGGGTCTTGTTAAACACAAATGAACTTCTAATAGATGGAATGTGTGAAAGAGATTTTTCTCCCCAAGGGATGGGAGAAGATTATCTAGAGCTCTTTTTTAACCCAGGTGTACCTACCTGTTTCTCTCTTCAGTCTCTTGTCATTCACTCCTCTTTTTGTCCTAGGGCTTTTGCAAGCAGAGTATATTTAAAATTGGGAATCACTGGTTAGAGGGTTAAATGATAGAACCTTCTACAAACTGAAAGATCTTTGAGGCCTCAAATTAGGTATAAGAGCCCCAATCTCAGAGGAGTCAATTTAAACATACAAAAATGTCCTGCATTATAGGATTAGTTCTTCCTTTAGGTATTTACCTGTCTAATTATTGGCATGAAGAATAATTCATAATAACTTATCCTACGATTACTGAAAGCTCTAAAGAAATGTCTTTTAAACATTGGCAAGATGAAGGAAACTCAAAGTTTTTAAAAAATAAAATTATTATAACGTTCATAAAGATGAAAACCTGAAAGCACTCCCCATATAATTTTTGATGTTAGATAGATTAAAGGAATTAAGTCAGAACACCCAAAGGTTTTTCTGGGCCAGAGAATTTAGAATTTCAGAGAAAGAGCAGAACATGGGTTAAGCATCTGCCTTAGGCTCAGACCAGGATCTCAGGATCCTGGAATTGAACCAGGCATCATCCTTTCTGCTCAGTGGGGAGTCTGCTTCTCCCTCCCATTCTCCCTCTGTGCCCTCTCTCTCTCTCTCTCTCTCTCTCTCTAAAATAAATAAAATCTTAAAAAAAAAAAAAATGAAGTTCAGCCTTTCATGCTCCTGCCTCAGTAAACAAGGTCCTTAGTCTTTGTTCCTTTGATCTTTGTGGGACATCATTGTCTATGTACAGGGGTCACCCAGAAATGTGATTAAACTGTGTCAGGGGAGAGTCTAACCAAAGACCCCTGCCCTCTCACCTGTGGCTCAATCTTAGCTACTGTTGGCAATTTTTCTTCAGTCATAGAAGGGTCCTAGAAGTTGTGAAGAGAAAAGCCGTTTTTATTATTTAAACAAATAGTAACTATGTTGAAAATATGTTACCTTTTACCGTATATATAGTTGTTTCACTTCTGGCTTCTAAAATGTCCTTGAAGACAGTTTAGAAGGGGTTAATAATAATGATGTTCACAGAGATTATTTGAATTTGCCGATTGAACCAATAGTTGAGTTAGGATTCAAATCCAGGATTCAAAGAATTTTATTTCAGAGCTTGTGCTTTTTTCATTATAACAAATTTTAAGGGGAAATAAGCCTTCTTGTTTGAAATAGGGCTGACAAAAAAGCTGATACTACTGAAAATTAGGAATCCTAAATAATTCATTGAAATATGATTTCCCAAAATTACTCTCATCTTACAATAAACTGTAAATGGCAAAATCTTTCTAATTGAATCATCAGGATTAAAGAAATAAGCTTTTAGTTTATTTCTCTCCTTATAGAAGTTGACCAGTAGTGATTTTTTTTTAATTTGTCCTAAAGAGAGTGATTATCACTGCAAATGGTGTTATAAATAACTTTTCTTAAAAATTTTATATAGGATAGCCCCATAATTTATCATCCAAACTGGGGCACTTTTGAGAGTAAAAGTGACCACTATTAATAATTGAGCTTGAACAGTTGGAACTAGAATTATTCTGAGTAAACTGGGAGAAATGCCCAATTTATAAGACATAATTCTGGGTCTGAGAGTGATGCATTTTGAGTGAAAAAAGGCCAGCAGAATGAAAATCCATGTATCCGACCTATAACTTGTCTTGATTTCCCGCTCCCATGAAGTTTGCACTATTCAACACCTCAGCCTCATGTTCTGCCCAAGAGGTGATAGGTCATTGCATCCATTTAAGACCAAGTCAGCAGGAAGAATGTCACCTGCTATGATTCAAAGCCTAATTTTTTTAGACCACTCAGTAACTGAGGGCTCCCATCTAAACTTTGACTAGGCATAACCCAGACTCTCAGACCAAAAGACAGGATACAAAATGCAATATTCCTCAGAAAACTTTAGCCACTTTTATGAGGGTCTAAGCGACAGATATTAAACCAACATTTGGAATGTTAAAAGGGAAAATCTTTCAGCAGTAAATTTCAGTGATTTCAGTAAATCACTTTTACAGCTGATTAAAATAAGATTATATAATGGAAGGGTCTTAAGTTAGTATATAATAAAAATAATTACACTGCTAAAAAGTAGATTTTTATATATCAAAACTAATTACGATAGCATAGGAGTATGTTTAATCTTAGAACATCTTTATAACAGGCACAAAAATAAATTTTAATCCGAAAAAAGTTACTGTTTCTGAGAATGGACTGCTGTGTATCATCAATGTAACAGTCTTCTTTGCCTATAAAATGCACTGTTGAAAGGTGACCCTCAGAGAATGGTACAGTCAACAAAGTAACACTACCAGAAAATGATAGATCGAGAGAGTTTGACAATTATTGCTGTTGCTGAACTATTTGGAAATTCTTCACATGCGATTCATTTTCTCCACCTAGCTTAAGAAATATTTTCTCAGCCTGTATAAAGTTCAAATTAATTTCATTTGGTTCCTGTAAAAAATGTCCGTTGTTTTGTTGTTGTTTTGTTTTTGTTGTTTTTTTACACTTTAAATTTTTATTTAAGATAGAAAGTTTCCCTTCTGGACAAGTTGCAGCCTGAAAGTGGTCAAAAGTCTGGGGGACAGGAGGGAAGACTAATGAAACTTTGTTGTGGAATAGTTCACAAAGGAATACAAGAAGCATTACATAATGCAGCCCTTTGTTTGTGGAGCCTCTGACAGAATCCTGCAGTTTGAGCTCCAGCTGAAAGCGGCCACCAAAGTCCTCCCTAACGCCAGGCAGCTCTGAGTCTTTCTCCCCACCTCCTGCTATGATTACTTTGGCTTCTGATTAAATCACACCTTATATTTAAGGTCACTAACCTAAAAAGACCCAAAGCTACTTATTCTCTCCAGAGTTCCCCATTAACTTGTAATATTTGGAAGGCTTGAAAATAGCTTCTGTCCCAACTTCTGTAGTCTCTTCTCCAAAAGCAAGGGCTATAACAATTTCCTTAGACAGGGGTTAAACCTCAGGTGAAAGATTTTGGAAGCTAATTAGCATGCTAAGGACTTGAGCCTTTGGGTGAGTCACAGTCATGCTACCTGAGGGACAGAGAAAGTGTCTCCTTATGAGTGATATTTAACAAGTGCTGCTTCCTCACTTAGCTTTAATACAGTTGGAACTGCATTGCATTGTCTTCTTCGTATTTAATGGAAATCTTGTTTATATGATCTCTTATTTAAAACATCCATCCCTTTGGGGCTTATTCTAATGTTTTACTTCTTACTTAAAATACATTTCTACTAATTTTGGAAAACTTTTAAAAGTTTCTTTTACTATATGAGTAACTGAATTGGTTGTAACAGTTTCTTCTCATAGAACATCTTATTTTAGATTCAAGTGTTTTTTTTTTTTCTCTTTTAACCTGGTTTAATTCTCTTTTCATATCTTAGTACAATTATGATTTTCCCCTTTGCTTTTGGAATGGGAATTTCATTACATGTATTGAATGTCTAGTGTATATTATCAAGATGTGAAGCTAATAAGTATTTATTAAATGCCAAGAATATAACCAGTGTTTGCCATCTTGTTAGGAAGAATAGTTTGGATGATTTAAATTATGAAAGTTCTTTCTTGGTGAGAAATCTGTTCAGTAGCAGAAATACTGATTTGAGTGGCTTAAACAAATAGGGGTTTGTGTTTCTCACAGAGCAGAAAGTTCAGAGGTAGGGAGTCACTGGTGTGTGATAAAGCCAGGGCCAACATCTCTGGGATTCTCTTTGCCTTTGTTCATGCTTATTGCTTTAGGATCACAAAATAGTTGCTGCAACTCCAGGCATCATGTCTTTGTTCAAAGAAGGAAGAGGGGGAGGAGTATCAGGTATTGTAAACAGTGTTGAATGACTTATAGTACACCTGAAACTAATATTACACTGTGCATTAACTAACTGGAATTTAAATAAAAACTTAAAAAAAAAAAAGAGAGAGAGAGGGAAGAAAGGAGATGCCAGAGGATTGCCTTTTACCTCTACCTTTATCAAAAAAAGAAAATGCTTTCTCAGAAGCCAGCAGATTGCCACATAGATTTTACTGTGTAGAACTGGGTCCCAAAGCCACCCTTTGTTGCTAGGGAGGCAAGGAAATCAGGGAACAGATTTGTCATAATTGGCTCAGAAATATCGTAACTCATCATGCAGGACTGGGCACATTGCCATTCTGAACAAAATAGGGGTCTGTAGCTAGGAAGAATTGGGGGAATGGGGATTGGGTAGACAAGAGTGTCAACTCTAGCTGTATAGGCAAAACAAAAGAAAAGTTAATGTAGAACACAAAAACTACAAAATGATTTATGTTGAGGTAGAAAACAAGGTAACTAAAGCAATTAGGTCAATAAAAGAATAATAAGGTAACTAAGGTAAGAATAAAACCTTAAAAGCAGGAACATATATTCTGTGTTTGGGAAGTAGCCACTACATTATGAATTCCTTAGTTCTTTGAAGGCAGGAAGTAAGTCTTATTTCTATTTATTTTCCTGGTGTCTCACACACAGTAGATACTTATTGAATCATAGTAAATGAATGTGTAATATTCCAACCCAGAAGTCCAGACATGACTTCACAAATTATAGAGATAACAGAAGAGAAGATTTAAAATTTAGGACTCCCTTGACAATACCAGGATAAAGGCAAACACTAACACAGACCAGCTATACTCTAGAATACTTGTCGGGAGGGATTGGAACCTGGGATGCCTAAGCAAGGTAGAGCAAGAATTGGAGGCAGAAATGCCAAGTTAATAAATTGAACTTGATCTGTGAAAGCCTGGTTATGTTTCTGGAATCCAATTTTGGTAATACACAAACAGCAGTGTCTGACAGGCCCTCCACGTGTTAGAAGCACCAAGCCTGCTGCTGTTGTTTGCTCCTTTTTGCTCCAAGTTCTGCTCTCTGTGACCTTCAGGGATTTCCAGTGTGCTAGGAGCTTTGGAAAAATGAAATGTAACTCATTGGAGATTTCCTAGATGACTACAACAATTGAAATTTTACATTTATTCAGTGCCTGTTGTATGCCAGTCACCCTCCTGCAGTTTTTAGGAGATTATGAAAATAACCCTGGCTACAAATTATTTACATTCTAATTAATAATTTAAAAGTTTTGATTGATTCAAGATAAAAGAAAGGAAAAAAATTATACCATTCCAAAAGAAGAAGAAGACAACGAAGAAGGAGAAGAAGAAGAAATCAAATCAGTTAAAAGGATAGGTTGATTGGCTTTTATTGTTATGGTGCTAACTTAACCAGACAACTAAGCCAAGCATTAAACTCGTTTCTGCAAATACTATACAAATAACTTCCACCAAAGGGAAATTGCCTTTCTTGCTATAGGCCTGACTTTTTTTTAATTATTTTTTTTAATTTAACAAAGGACAATGTTTCTTGTTTTATTTCCCCAAACCTAGAATTTAAATTTGGTTTACAGTCTACAACATGACTGAATAGCAGACTGAAATAATAGATAAAAATAATTTCATTTTTGAATTACATCTTCATGAATCCCACATAATTTCAAAGATTTGACATTACCTTTTGTTTGTACAACCTTGATTTTACCTGAGAAATATGGCAACAGATTGGGGGATTGGCACAGTATTAAAATAGGCAACTTTAGTTACTTGGCATTTCTAGCACACTTATGGTCTATGGCCATTTAGTGAAGTTTACTTGTTACTTTAGGCTTCAGCCTCCCTGGTTAGATTAGAAGACTTAAGGTTTATTTGAGCTGAAGAGTACTTCTTATGTGACAAAGGAACACCTATTTTGTTTTAATTGATTTAGTGATGTATTTTCGGTGGCAGATCTTTAACAACTCCTCCAAAGACTTGTAACATTGCTAATATTGTACTTGAATAAGTTATTTAATTCATCTGTGCATCAGTTTTATCTTCTGCCAAATGAGTTAACTAGACTTGTGCGATCTCTAGCTACTTTCAGCTCTAAAACTGTATGATCTCATGTTTCAGTTCAAGAAATATTAGTGAAACATTTACATAATGCAAACCAATATGGTAGAATCTAGATGGATACAGAGGTGAATAACATGATCTTTTTATGTAAATAGCTTACAATTTGAAGCATTCAAGGTTGAAATGTCTATTTCCCAACACATCCTAGCTCCTTATGTTTGGGATGTTATTTATGAACGAGGGTATATAATTTATTCCCAGAGGGGTGCAAATTTTGTCATTTGTCAATGCTTTTCATACCTAGATTTGAAGAACCCAAAAAAGGGTCTGAACTATCATGTTAATAATGTGTATTTGTATCCTACCTTCACTTCAAAGAGTTTAGAGCATTTCAGAACTATTATCTCCTTCATCCCTAAAGAAGCCCAATGCATGTAGAAAAGGATAAATATAGTTATTCCCATTTTGGGGATTAGAAACTGGATCCTAGGCTTCCTGGAGTCCTACACTGAGGCATTGAGTGAGAGCATAATAATCTAGGCATTGTCACCCAAGGCTGCACAGCCAACTTCACTTGAGGGCAACAATTTCTTTTTAGAAGTTCTGTAGGGCCCAACTGCTAAATTGTCTTCCACACCATATCCTCCCTTATTCCCTGTTCAAAAAACAGCTTAGCCATTGATGATTTCAGTTGTATCAACAGAGGGAAAAAAGGTTTAGGGCAAGAACGGCCTTTGTGCAGCAACACTGTGATAAGGAAGCAGTAATACCATGCTATAATGTTTCAGTGTCGGGTGTGCATTAAAATTAGAAGTGGAAAGGGGGTGCCTGGGTGGTTCAGTCGGTTAGTGTCTGTCTTGGGCTCAGGTCATGATCTCAGGGTCCTTGGGTCATGATCTCAGCGTCCTGGGATCAGTCCCACATTGGACTCTCTGCTCAGCGGGGTGTCTGCTTCTCTCTCTCCCCCTGCCCACTATGGGTGTGCACTCTCTCTCTCAAATAAATAAATAAAATCTTTTTTAAAAAATAAAATAAAATTAGAAGTGAAAAGAAGTTGGGGACTTCTTCATCAATCTAATCAAACTACAGAGGACCAGCAGCCATAAAGAAACCTCAACTTATGCCAGGTGAGAACATCATTCAAAACATGCCATCCTGAAAACTGCCTCCAGTCTTGGTATCGCTAGGATTTTTCTAGTCTGTTTTCAAGAGGTGTCAGGAACATAAGAAATTTCTTTTTTTTATTCCCATTTCTTTTCTTTCTTTCTTTTTTTTCTTTTTTTCTTTTTTTTTTTTACAATTCTAGCAAGCAGCTCCTTGGAAACAGGTGATTATATTTCCTTCTTTATGTAAATCTTCTAGATAGTAAAAAAGTCATATCTGTGTTTCATCTCATGGTTTCCTTAGTCAAAAAATTTGCATCTGAGGCCTAGGAAAATGTTTGGCCTTCACAATTGAATGTTTAAACAGGTGCACACCGAACTGGGCTGACTGAGGAAAGGTAGTCTCCTCCTTCTGGAAACCCTGACATTAAGAGAATGATTCTTGTGTCGGCTTTCACAAGTGCTTGTAAAGGAAAGTTCAGGTGAATCTTAAATCCTATTACCTGGTTGCTAACCAACTTGCCTCCCCCCTATTTCTGTGTTCTCATGAAGAAATTGATTTAATAGATTCAAGATATTATTAAATACATTCTGCATTAATATTATATGTCCTCTTTGAATCCAAGTGGCAATACAATAGAATTTCATTTTATAAATAACACCTTTCAAGCTAACACCACAGGGCACAGTACAAAAGAATCAAAATAGAACACAAATGCTGTAATCAAATGCAGACCCCAGGAAGGCTGATTAAAAAGGCATGTTGCTAGTAAGAGCAGCCGACAGGGTAAGTATAGTGGGTCAGAGCAGAAAAGCCTGCTGAACAGAAGGGCAAACTAAAATAAAACGGACTCGCCTGCCTGACTCACATGGATTCACGGCTCTCCTTTGTCACTATCCCCCTTTGGACTCAGGAATCACAAGGGAGATGTGTGTGTCTATTTGTTGGGGAGGTAGGCATCAACTGTATGTAGGGTCATTAGGTTTATCCTCAGTCCTTATACACAACACAGAGGAGACACATCCTAAAGACAACTGCCTCCAGCTGGCAGCGATTGAGAGACAGCCTGAGGAGGCTTGCTTTGCTCGGCGAACCACTGGTTTTCAGAAAACACAACTGTGAGGAAGCAAACAGGTTCTTCCCATAACATCGAGCACAGACAGTACTATTTCGGTAAATGAGTGAGACACATGCTTTGTGGCCTTAGCCTGGTGACAGTCTCCTCTCCACAGGACCCGCTTCTCACTAGAACTGCTTTCTGTGTCTTCGGCCCCTCACCAACACAACCTTTCCTAATGTTCTTTTGTGTTTTAAAACCCTACCTCTTATTAGAGAATAAAAGGTTCAGGCTCTTTTTATTTTTATTGTTATTATTATTTTTAAAGATTTATTTATTTATTTGAGAGAGAGAGAGCAAATGTGCAAATGGGGTGGGGGGGAGCGTGGGGAGGAAGGGTAAAGGGAGAGGGAGACTCCCACCTAAGCAGGGAGCCTCATGTATGGCTGCTTCCCAGGACCCTGAGATCCTGACCTGAGCTGAAACCAAGAACCAAACACTTAACCAACTGAGCCACCCCAGGTGCCCTCAGGCCTCTTTTTAAAGGAATTAAGGAATTAGGTTAAACAGCGTCAGTGTTTCAGCAGGATACCTCCTTAGCTATAAGTAAAACCAGTTCTAAGAGTGATCACTTTTAGAAGTGCACCAAGTTGGTCATTTTCTGATGTTTCTCTATTTGATATTAAGACAAGAACCATAGGAAAAATTTCCTACTAAATACATGACCCATTTTTCTGAAAAATATCAACCTATACTTAACAGTCTCCCCCTGCCCCCCACCCCAAAAAATGAGTCAACAGCAAATATGGATTCTTGAGTCAATAAAAAGAAAAGAAAAAATTTTTAAAAATGATCATTGAGACAGTTTTTACCTCTCTTGAAGCTGTGGGTTGTTTGTAATGACTCTCTGATTATCATTTAGTTGAAACTCTGGACTGGGCTCACTGATGCATAAATTTAGGTCAATAGGTTAGCATTTCTGTACATCTTTTTCTTAATCTATAAATTATAAACAAAACACACATGAGCAGCACTTGAGGGGAAAAGGTTATTATACAAATACTAGTATTGTTACTTTAAAAAAAAAAAAAAGATCTTATTTGAGACACAGAGAGAATGGTGCAGGGAGAGTAGAGCAAGAGGGAGAAGCAGAGTCCCCGAGGAGCAGAGAGCCTGATGCAGGGCTCAATCCCAGGACCCTTGTGATCATGACCTGAGCCAAAGGCAGATGCTTAACCGACTGAGCCACCCAGATGCCCTGACTATTGCTACTCTGACAGTATTCATTTAGCTATGCAGAGTCAATTTATTAGTAAAGGTGAATAACATTACAGTAAATTGAGAGCTTTGGATTATAATCAGCAAAGTGAGTATTTTTATAAAATATGTGAGCAAATAATGATAACTTTGAGTTATCATTGCATTGCCTCTTCAGCCCAAATTTACCCTTCCTTACTTCTCTACAAAAACATATCTGAGTCCTTTAAATATATTTCTTTTTCAAGCTAGTGTGAGTGCACTTTGTCAGTAGCGGGTCCAGAGAGACATTACAGGAAGAAGAGGTTTTGCTTGCTGGTTCCTGGGTATTCCTTTGGCAGAGTCCAGCAGTGTGCATAGTTTCTCCAGGGCCTGGCTCCTGCAGCACACACAGCTGCTTCAGTGTCCAGCAGCTGAAGAACACGTAGCTTCTCCAGGGCCCAGTGACCAGCAGCCTCCCCCAGCACCCAGCACACGTGTGTATGCACATGCACATATGCATGCATACACACACACACACTGGGTAGTTTGTGTAGCAGCGTGCCTCCGATGAGACATCTCCCTGTGAACAGCTTCTCTGTTCCCTACAGTGCAGATTTCCAGCAAGATCTTCTAATGCAGCTCTCTAGCAACTTCCCTGCCATTCATTCATCAATATCTGTGCCTGGTCCACCAAGATCTGGATCCCACCACAGGACCGGAGGGGACTCTCTCTGGGTACTGATTCTCAGCCCTACAAGTAATCATTGCTCCTTATATTTGCTATTCTTATATAATTTAGAATTCTCTTTACTTCTTACTAGCTACTCCCTCATTACTGCAATCCACTGTTATAGTTAATAATTCTTTATATTAAACTTCTCCTGTTCAAATTGCTGTGTGGTTTCTCTCTCCTAATGGACCCTGACTAATACATACCCAAAGAATATTAGAATAATCTGTATTCTTTGGGAGTATGGAAAAGTAAATATGATAAGCCATCACTTTATGGAATGGATTAACATTGGTATAAGACACCTTATCTAAGCCTGGCTATTAGAAAATCAAAACTTTTGAGAGGGTGCTTGGGTGGCTCATTCGGCCCCAGGGTCCTGGGATCGACCCCTGCATCAGGCTCCCTGTTCCGTGGGAGCCTGCTTCTCCCTCTCCCTCTGCCACTCCTCCTGCTTATCCTTGCTCTCTCTCTCTCTCTCTCATTGTTAAGTAAATAAACAATAAATAAAATCTTAAAAAAAAACCTTTGAGAATCTGATGCTAGATTGAAAAATGATATAATATGATGTTATATACTATTTTAAACTACATATTGTTTTAAGGACCTTTTTTTAAATATTTTACTTGATATCACTGAGAATTTCTTATATGGGAACTATAATAAAGCAAATCACAAAGGTCTAGATTCAAAAATAACTCGCTGACCTTGAAAAGATGTTGCAAAGTAACACTACTATGTGAATTGGTGTATTATTAATGTTAGGATAATAATGATACTCATCACTTACTGAGAACTCAGAAAGTTCTTAGCATTTTACATTAAATTATTGAATTCTCATAGCAATAGAGGTGGATGCTATTATTATCCCCATTTTACCAGTGGGAAAACAGAGGCTTGGAAAAGTTAAGGAACTGGCTGACATGGTATATGTGGTAAGTTTCAGAGCCAGAATTTGAACCGAGATTTTCCTGTGAGCCCTGGTTCTTAACCACTGCCCTCTGCTTCTAGAACACTACCGCTAAAGCAGATAGCAAGTTCCCTGGGAGAACAAACACAAAAACTTGTTTTTGTTGTTTTCATCAAATATCGGGGGGAGGGTGGCAGGGAACAACAACAACAACAACTCTGAAATATCCCTAAAATGTGCACCACACCCTGCCCTGAGCTATTTCTGAGACAGGCAATCTCTCATTGTACCCAACAAGATATGGACAAAACTGGACGAACACTGATGACCCAGTCCCCAGAACCAAAGTGTTAACAGTGTATCCACCACCTAGCAGCCTTTATTCCGAGCTGAAGTGAAGGCAGATGAAATATTAACAGCAGTTCTAGCAGCACAAAATGAAATATGAGATCCTGTATCAAAAATTATTAGTAACCTGTTAAAAGAAATGCTGAAAAATGGCAGTTACCAAATTAAAACTGGGAAACAGAGCCCAAATGGGAAATTTCGAAAAGTTTGGAGGAAAATAAATGACAGATTGTCCTCTTGGCTCTTATTACTATGCCATCCTAAATCCTACTTGGCACTACGTGGTGGAGGTGAAATAAGAACTGCATCACTGCCAGTGCTGGGCCTCAAATTTGTAGTCCTAAGTGTCTGGGATGATGTCTGAGATTGATTAGAAAAGTGGTTGGAATTTGGTAGCGTTTAGCTTTATCGAAACTGAAGAGTCTGGAGACTCTTATTATGAAAGGCTTCCTCTCATTTGTGAATTGGCCCCTTTGCTCCACTTTTGGATGGCTGGCTTCCTCCATGCAGAGCTACACTAAATGCTCTACATGGGAAAGCTATTCTCTCCTTAAACGCCTTCACATTTAAAGCATCTATCTGGTTAGATTCGTGTTTCTGACTCCAAATAGCTAGCATCAAAAAGGGAGGGGGGGTTACAAATACCAAATACCGGGCAGCAAATGAAGGAGCTATTTTTCCATCAGTAATTGAGAGCAGAGAAAGGACTATAAGCAGAGCGGTTGAGCATTCGATGCCAGAGAGAAAAAGGAAATGAGCTATAGGACCATACAATCTTAGTATTGGCAGAGACCATGGAGCTCATGTGGTCCTACCCTATCATTTTTCAATGAAGAGACTGAGACATGGGGAGTTAAGGGACTTGACTTGCCCTGGACACATAGTTGTTTACCGACAGCCAGGCCAGAAACATTTCCCAGTTCCCAGTCTGGAACTCTGCAGTTCAGTGTGCTATTGCCATCCTCTACTGAAAATTAACACTAACCCAGCCTGGAACATAGAAGAATTCAGCATCTGTGGGGAACAAGAAGCATGATGAATTTTGAGATGGAAATCAGTCTGGGAAAAAGAGGGGAAATGGATGATCCTGCTCGGTTGTGACTCATTGGCCAAGCTTGTGCAAGACAGTTTGTGTCCGTTTACTCCCCCGTGCCTTCCCACGAAAAATAATAAAACCTTCGGTTATAATCTCCCAGGGTTTATATTTATGCATTCAGATTTGATTTGCTTGGCAAACTCTCCTGCATGCAGGTTACCCCCAGCTATGGATTGGTAGTGCTGCTATTGATCCCTGTGATTTACAGGAGCCTAACTTTCCTTCTCTAGCAGTGAAATATGTTCTGGAGTCTTCTCCAGAAGACACTCCTAACTGAGGAACAGAGTAGGTTCAAGATATAAGAATTATCTTCTATTAACCCTTGTGTTCTATTAACCTCATGGAGAACTTGAACAACATTTGGGCCTTTTAATCAGGCTCCTGAGTTAGGTGGAATATATATATAGAATTTGGAAGCACAGGTTTCTTTAAAGCAAAAGAGTAGCAAAGAAGATACAGTAAAAACATCTCAACAGGATTCCCTGTGAAATAAGCAGTACAGGTCTTTTAAACCGAATATTTTTCAGAATAGAGCAACCGGAAATGAGAGAATCCGACAGTATGATGAAAACTACAGATGGAATGCTTTGCATGAAAAGTGATTATAGACAAGAGAGGACTCAGGAGTGGGTAGGCGTGGAGTTGGGAAGGAGGAGGTAACTGAAATAAGAGAAGATAATGCTTGACCAGGTCTAGTAAAATATTCCCTGCCGCAACCACTGTTCCATGAAGAGATTGAGCCAAGAGGCCTGAATAAACTAACCTTAAGTTCAGAGTTGCCATTATTGTGGGAGGCATCAGGGAGGGCACATCCGGATTTGTGTTACACAGTAATCACTGCTGGGTGTCAGCATTCATCAGCCAGATGGTCAGACCCACAATTAATCAATTAGGCTGGGATGATCAACCGGACTAAGTTTTCCCCTTTGGTAAAAAACCCTCATCATGCGGTCAAGGCCAATAGCACTTTTATCCTGTTGCTTTTGGAGAACCTTCTAAAAATCCCTCTTTTCTTTTTTCGGCTCCTAGTTACTGGACACTGTTAAGCTTCAAACTGCTTTGACAATATAGATACCCCAAATTGGGACTTTAACATAATAGATTCTCAGCATTCTCTGTGTTCAAGGATAATGTTTAACACCCCCAGACAGAAATGAGCTTTTCAAAGCAGCGTTCTCGGAGGAGTGTTACCCAACTCATTTTACTGGGGCCTTCATATGGGTTCCATTCAGTCCAATGGAATAACATTGGCAGTGACTCTTTCGGTGGGCACTTATGAAAATGATAATCAAAGAAAAGCAATACCAATTTATTGAGTGCTCACCATGTGACAGACACTGCTATGAAAAGGACCGACAAACGCTGATTCAGTCCTTATAAATAATTCAACAGTGATAGTATTCCATTTCAAAGACAAGAAGACCGAGGCTAGAAAGTTCATCTGCCCAAGGCTGAGCATTTAACAAAGATGTGTTGAAATAACATATTACACTCTGGAATGAAAACTAAATTGATTTACTCTCCATTTTCTTACACATCTTACATATGTATGCATCTCTAAGACATAAAAATTAGGAATGTATACTGAGTCCTTATTATTCCTTGTCAAAGAAATATTTTATTAGTGTTTCCCAGCTCTGCAGATCTTCTCTTCCCATGCCATTCTTGCTACACACCATCTGACTTGAGTCATCACTATTATTTGCTGATAATTCTCAGTCTCCACCTCAATCTCCTTATCCAGATACAGCTCCTCTAAGGTTGTTTCAGATACTAATATTTTTCCCTATCCATTGGCTCATAGGGCAGTTTGCCTCCTCTCAAACAAAATGTCTGTTACTGACTGATTTTTTACATTGAACCTTGTCTTTCCTTCTGATAGTTTATTTTCCCTCTCCTCTTAGTGTATTACGGCAACACTGCAGAGGGAGAGATGTTGGAAACTCATGTTGGTGGGAAGCCTCTATTTATGATGGACATCTATGCTGACCCCACTGAGTAGAAGAACGGACACCATGTTATATGTCCCTTGCATTTTGTCATTGAACTTGGCCCTCTCTTTTCTCTCAGCTCTTCTGTTACCCCCACCCAAGCTTGACTTAAGGAATACTTCTCTTTAGCCATTTTGTGACCAGTATTCACAGGTTATACAAGGACACTATTGACTCAAATGCACGTCCTTTTATATAATTACATTCTTTTATGGAGTAGGAGGCTTCTTTTTGTTATTTAACAGCAGGGCTTTCCTTTAATTTTTTGTTTTGCTACTTACCAAATTGGGAAAGCAATATCAAAATGCCAGGATAGTGTATAGGTAACCACTGGTTCTTAAATCAAAATCAAGTGCAGGAGCACATGGAGGGGGAAAAAAAAGTATTCTAGAAATCTTAACGAACCTCTTTTCTCCTCCAGGGCTCTCACAGTGCCCTTTTTTCCTAACTGTGATACTTTGATTTGCTCTTGTTGTGTTTGGTAGGCAGCTGTTGGCAGTTTTTCCCTGGCTGCTCCTTTTTCTGCAATCCTACCATCTCCCCCCCCCCCCCCCCCCCCCCCCAAGCCGAGGAGGCTCTTTCATTTTGCCCTGCAGCATCTCCGTCTATCGCAGAGCCGAGCCCTGCCATCTAGACTGCCTTTCTGCTTCATTTTGCTCCTGACCTAAACCCCCCTGCTATTCCAGGCCTGGCCTCTCATGACCAGAGACTGCTGACTCATCCTGGCCTGTGCCAAGCTGTGCAGTCGCTTAGCGATGTGGACAGGAGTCGAAGGACTAGAATGAGATCACTGAACTCATTTCACTTGTTGCTTACGGTACAGTCCAGCATGAGCTGGAAATGTAGGAACCTCAGCCTCCCGAGCAGAAAGAGTAAGTAGATTACACACACTGCATCACCAAGTCCTCAACAAGCAGTGGTCGGGCGGTGGGGGGGGGCCGGCTTTCTCATGGCCGTGGCCAGGGCATTCCGGTTCATCAGGAGTGTTCCTTTGTCCTCTCTTCTTCCTCTCCTCCACAGTCGAACCCTCCCCCGCTTCCCTGAACTTCCCTTCTGAAAATGTCCGGATGGCACAGCAATGATCTGGGCAGAAATGAAATTTTGCTAATAAGCAGGCTCTGCAAGAAATCCTGGAACAGTGACACTGTTGAAACTGCTTCGTTTAGTTTGTCTACTGGGAACTCACATGAACTTCCCAACAGAATTCAAGGGGATAAAAAAAATCATTTTTGGTGTGTGTGTGTTGTTGTTGTTGTTGTTGTTTTTTTTTCCTTGATTCTCTTTTCCTTTCTGTTTTGAGGGAGGTAGTTTCAGGAGACATGGCTGCATTCTGGTGTGGTGTAAAGTTTTCCGTCGGGAGACAATAATGTACATTCCTCTGGCAGGACGGGATGGGGTTTTTTTGTTTCTCTTGCTGTTGTTTATTTATAAGACATTTCCTCTCAGTTAGTGGAAGTTAGATCGTAAGAGGCTCCAGTGATTTTCCTTCCACCTCCCCTCCCTAATTTCTGTGCTTCAGCACTCTGGAACACTGTGAACTCGACAAACTAATCAGAGCAGGGAGCTTAGCAGCCAGGCCTGGACACTCTCAAGAGACTGTGCTGATTCTCAGTCGACACTCCTTGGGATCAGGAACCACAGTCCTGGTGAGTGGTGAGGTTCCAGAATTTGATGTGTCAAGGATTCTATTCTTGGTGTCTCTGAGGCAGTCAGGAAATAAAGGGTGTTTAAAAAATATATACTTTTTTTTTAAACGCTACCAAACAATTCAACGGAATGATGAAGATTTTAGTGTGCACAGCTGAGAGCACTCTGTAGACAATGGCAGAGCCTTGAGTCCGTTCTCAGGAGGATCCTGCAGGCTTAGGCTTCATGCTGCCACCGATGGATGTCAGCCTTGACATGCCTAGCAAACATGCTTGTGGGAGGAGGAAGGTAGGTGAGTGTGTGAGGGTAGGGAGGTAGCTCTCGCGGTGGTAAGAGGGGGAAATGAAAGTGAGACTCATCGTTCATTTGGAGTTTCTCTCTACCAACTTCACTCATCTCTATTCTGGACATTTACATTCTGCTCAGAATACTTACCTCCCCAGCTAAGCAGGAAAGAAAAGTAGATGCATAGCAAAGGAATATTGTTAATACTGTTCTTCTAAAGATTGCTTTGCTAAGAACTGGTTGCTTTTAAATGTGAAGGAACCTCCCCTCACCCGACCTTTGGAAAATATTATTTGTCACACCCTCTTCTTTATTCTTCTGCATTCATGGTATCAAATAGAAGAATGCAATGAGAATCCTTATTTGGTTCCAGGGAAATTTATCATCCTGACTTAGGAAAACTAGATGACTGTCCTCTCAGTATTAAACCCAAATATAGTATTGTCCTCAATATAAGAGACTCTGATTGAGTGTGCTCTGGGACGTTGTCGAAGGAATGGAATGGGGGTGGTTGCATCCTGTTTGATATGAGACTAGCAGAAGAATCAACAGATGAGCTTTCAGAGCCAATGTGTGCCTTCCATGCCCTTACTAAATAATTTACATTCTCCCCGGAAGTGGAATTTCAGCTGGAATGTGTATTTGCCCTTTGCCATCAGGTGCCTACTTTACTGCTTGTCAAAGATATTTGATCTTACCATATTTTCTTGTCTTTCTTCCAATTTCAAGAATCTGGCATATTCCAAAATATTAGAAGTGAAAAAAATAATAAAAAAAACAAAAAAAACAAAAAAACATGGTGGCCATAAAAGCATTTGAGTGTGTGGCAGCATCTGAAGTAAATTGCTCTTTGGAAAGGAGGGAGGAGTCTTTGATGTCCCCAATATGGTTCTCATAGGCTAAAACTTTCAAGAACCACAACCCAGCCTAAGGGGCGCTTACTCGATGTTCTTAAATATTTGGAAAGAGATGCTAATTTTATTGTTTTAGTCGTCCTTGCTGTTAACGCATTGCCAGTAGATTCCTCCTAAAAGTTGAAAATGCTGTAGCAATTGTCGATTTTACATTGAACCAGATGTGTTTTGTGTGTGCCTGCTGTGTGCACCCTTGTCCAAGCTGGTGCAGTCATCCAACATATTCCACTGGTACTTAGCTTTGGAATTTTGTCTGCTACTCTGGACGATTCAGATTCTTAACCAGAGAACTCACACTTGCTCATATATCTAAAGTTCTCTGTAGAGGCTGACCCCTGCTACAGCCTCATCAAGGACTATCATGACCTCTAGAACAGAGTCAGGCTCATATCACGATACCTGTGATTTGTGAGGCACCCCAAATTCCTCCCCTGTCATCATGATAGGAAGCGGTCTCCACATTTTATTAGGATAGGTATGATAAACATTTCAGTGGTACGTAATGGTAAAGTTCGCCTATTTCAGTTAGACATGCTAATTATGGCCATACTATTTGTATGTTAAAATGTCTCTTGGGGGTTTTCCATTAGTCTTGTTTTCTAAAGAAAAAGATTGAATAGGAAAATGGTGTTAAAATTTTTTAAATATAGTATAAAAAATGTAACGAGTTTTTAGCCCATTACCACCAAGACCTACGTAGTGGGTTGTACTTCACACAGTTAACACTCGGGCTGTAGATTCCCAGGAGAATTATCTGTAAGTCTCTGGTAAGGATGTCTATTTAGGACTACACCAAAGGCAGGCTGGATCTCTAACACTTTGAAAACATTTTGATGTTGAAATCTCCTACATCTAATATGTAAAATTTTCTGAGCATTTTTAAGCAGAGAATAGGTAAACATGAATATCTAAGAGTGTATCCCAAGAGATGACATTTTAAAAATATAACCTGCCAGAGAGATTCTCCTTATTATTGGCAAGATCTGGAGGTCCATGTGGCTCTGGAAGAATTCAGCGGCTAATTTGGAGTATATAAGTCCAAATATGATCAGTTCATCTCTGAAAGGCAATATAATGATGTGTTTCTTTCTGTTTAAATTGTTGTATTAATACCTGATTTTTTTCAATGCCTGTGTTACAAACCTTAATAGCATACTATCAGTAATTCAGTTTTTCAGTGGTCATCGCAAAAAACTGTAATGTCATTTCAGAGGATGTATGCTGTGGAGTGTATATTTTCCTGTGTGCACATTTTAGCTATAAGTGCTTTCTGCATGTTACATTCATTTAATTAGGCAGTCATAATTAGACAAAAATGACATCGCTTTATGATCACACCGATAAGAAATCGTTCTTATTTATTTAAAAATGCTTTTTGATATTTATGATTCCTTTAAAAAGATACGTATTTTCAGAAGTTAAAAAGAAGGGGTTGATTCATTGTATCATCTGAATGTGTATGTATGTTAGCTTGTAAGTGCATATATGCTTGCATAATGGCATACCTATATTCAACCACTGAAAACAGGAGTGACTACTGGCTAGGCTTACTTGCTTTGGAATTCAGTCAGAGGTTTTGCAGATTGACCTTAAGTGAAATGTAGCTGACATTTTATCACACTGACAACACAGAAATTTTGTACAAATATTTATGAACAGTATAGATACCAAAGGGGAGATTTGGTTAGCCAATAAGGTGAGTAATTCTCCTTCATCAAATATACATGTTAGGTTATAAACCTAAATTTTATTATGTACAATCTCAAAATAATAATTGTTATGTGTATAAAGTAGTTAAAATTAAGTAGAAAGAAATTAAATTGCTATTAATTATCTTAAAGTTGAGGCTGCATTTAATGAATTCACTTTATTTTATAAGAATGAATTTATATAAAATGTCCCAATTTATTCCAGTTTCTCAGTTACTTATCTCTACGCTAAATACTTTGATGCTGTATTTACATATCAGCATCGGCAACTATAATTTTTCATACACCTTTTTAAGACACCCAGCCATATCGTGGCTTGCCAAGTCACACTTGTTTCTCTGAAGCTGTTTATGATAATGCAAATAAAAGCTAACTTCCCCTTCTGACATGGATAGCATTTTTAAAATCTCTAGGTTTTAAAAAAAAAAAATCTCTAGGTTTCATTGGCACTTGTCATATACTGCTTTGAACTGAAGTTTTTTTATAGATGTGAAACTACAGGTGGTTAGAAGGCAGGTAGTACATTTTATGTTCATCTCCCTCCAACCAATGTCAAATTGCTCAGTCTGCGTGGAGGATCAGTGAGTAGGTGATTAATGAGTATCTATACATCAGTGCATTGGCAATGTGTATGTCTTATTTATCATAACAAAAGGGCTATGTCCAGAAAACAAATCAATAGATTCTTCTCTACCTGAATCCCTTAAGTTCCCATATCAGATCTGACGTGCTGATAGCACCTGCTGCTGTCTGCTGAGGTACAGTCTCAAATTTCCAAAACTCACAGAGCATTCCTGACAGAATATGGGGTCTCGAACTTGCAGTAGTTCCATCCATTTTCCAGGACTCTTGAGGGTGGCTACATACCAGCTTGTTGCACTCCTGGAGTCTGAAAGGACCAGACTCACCTAGAATGTATCATATTGACCAAAGGCCTCTCCAGCTTACCAGTTACTCACTTACAGTCAACCAGTGGTTCTTCCTTTCTTCAGATGCAACATCTAAGGAGCTCAGGCTGATGTCAGACATGGACAGGCATAAAGACTGCCTCAGAATGCCCTGTGAACCAGATAGTGGGGGTGTGAGGCCAGACAGCACAATAAAGAAAGAGGCAAAAGGAAGGGCAGCCAAATCATTTGCCCTATCTTAACAGACACTAATTTAAGTGACCCTTCTTTTTATGCAAATAATAGCGAAGATAGCTAAGTGCAGCTGTTTCTCATGGATGAGTAGAGAAATTGGTGGGATCTCTTGGTGCTGCTTCATTCATTAAGCCACAGTACACTAAGGCACCGTTAGTGCTCTGGGGATATCAGAGGAGAAGAGAAATTCCAGCACCTTACATGGCACCTGGCTGACATGAAGTACATTCAGGGAGTAACTTCATATCCTACAAACCAACCCTGATAAACAATAACTGAAAAAAAAAAAACAAGATATTGTGTAAAATGTGCTTTGATTTTGTCTGTTGTCAATGGTCAGTCAACTTGGCAGTCCTCAAACTACATCTAATTCTGTTTCCTACACCAAATTCTTTTCTAGAGCTTCTAATGTGTATAAATGAAATGTAGTAGTTTCATTTGCATCTTTTTTATTTTCCCTACTTATCCTTTAGTGAACTGAATTCCTAGATGTAAGCAGCCAGAGGGAGAAAGAGAAGAGGTTCACATAATGGATAATTAACCCTTGAACAATGGAAAGTTAACTCTCCATAGACATGCCAAAAACCGAAATGTTTTGCTGTTGAATTTGTTCTCCTTTGGGTGTTAACACATTAAAGACACCTCCATTAGCACAAACTTGGCATCAAACAACCTGTTCATCCTCAAGATACAAGTGCCACACTCACCTTCCAGTTCATTCTGGCAGGATTTGTAGCCTGATGTCCTCTTGGGTAGCCATGTACAAACCACTCCGAGGGGCAAAATTGTATGAGTGCCTAATCCACTTTTGAAAATGAAAGAAAAGGATCTGTCTTATGAAAGGCACCTCATAAGGAAAGACACAAATTGTAATAAAAGGTATTAGCACCTTGCACCTCCTGTTAATTGCCTTCCTAGTCAAGAGGAACCAAAATAGTGTAATAAATGTTAGAGCTACATCATGAACAGAGTGCAAAGAATTGTCTTTACCTTTTAGTACTGAAATGAAAAGAGTAGCAAACCTTAAACTACCTATGCAGTCTTAATTTAGGCTCCTAACCTTACAGTTACTTCATTTGTCAAATGAGAATACTACTACCCACTCAACACACTTACTGGTGGTGTTATGAGGATCAGATTACAAAGACTATTCTTTAGCACATTCATAAAGTGTGGATTTAACATTAATTCATTCACTCACTCATTTATTTATTAATTCAAGAAGCACTTTGAACCCCTACTCTGTGTCAGGTATTATTCTAGAAACTAAAGATCAATGCATTTATTAACAAGTATCTATAGGGGAGCACATGCCATACACCCGGGATACTATAGTAAACAAAACAAACAGAAGTCTCTGTCTTCATAATGCTTCCTTTTTAAGTCAGGGAAGAAAAACAATAAACAAATACATATGTCAAAGATATCGTGCTGGATAGTGATAACTGCCACAGAGAAAAACGAAGGAGGAGAGAGAGTGAGTGTGTGTGAGGGGTGAAGTTGCAATTTTAAATTGGAGAGAGAAAGAATACCTCATTGAGGGGGCAGCATTTGAGAAGTTCAAAGAAACAAATTTTATAGTTATCTAGGCAAAAGCATTTTTGACAGTGGCACCAATGAAAAGGTCCTGGACGAGAATGTATCTGGCAGGTTTGACTGATAACTGAGTAGTGTTTGTGGCAGAATCAGAGTAGGCAAGGAAAAGCATGGTAGGGGATAATGTAGAGAAGGTGAGGCCTGAGCATGTAGGTCTTTATATGCTGTCATGAGGGTTTTGACTTTGTCAGGGACAATACGAAGATGAATAAGACATGACCTCAAGTTGCTCCACAGGAGAGACAGATAAGCAAGCAAGTTGGGATGATGCCATATGCTAAGTATTGTAAATGAAGGATGTTCAAGGAACTTTGGAGGTGCAGTAGTGTGGGTTCAGCTGAATGTACCTTGAGGCAGAGGATCAGGGAAAGCTTCACAGAAGAGCTAATGAATCCATTCTGGGCCTTGACGGATTTTCCCAGATGGTCAGAGGGAGGAAAGGCTGCAGGGTCAAAGGCACTTCAAGAGGAAATAGCATGGCGAGTCGAGAATCAGTGTCACTGATGTTTAGCAGAGGAGGAGGGAGAAATGGTGCTGTAGAGGTAGTCCGGGAACAATTACGTGGGGCCCTGATCACCATGCAAAGAAGTTTTAGCTTCATCTTGTGGCATTTGGGGAGCCATTGAAAGTTTTAAGTATGGAAGGTTAATGATCAAACTGTGTTATGGAAGATCGCCCTGGCAGCAGGCTGGAGGATGGATTGGAGGAGTGGGAGAATGGGGCAAGAAAATGAGTTAGGAGGCAACTGAAATTGTTCAGACAAGAAACAATGAAGCCCTGAACTAGGACAGTAACTGTGGGAATAGGGAGAAGGAGACACGTTTAAGAGATAAGAGACAGAATGAGCACAATCTAATAACCTTCGGGCTGGGTATTGAGAGAAGAAGGCATTTTGGATTGCTCCCAGGTTTCTGCCTTACACAACTAGGCAAGGAAAGCTCAGAGGAGGAGCAGCAGGTTTTGTAGGCTGGGGAAGATGATAAATTTGCTTTTGAATGTGTTTATTTTGAGATGTCAAGGGGGCATCCAGATTCCTGGTAGGCAATTGGATTTAGTCAGGAAAGCTGAAGATAGGTCAGCAAGACTGAAGTTGGGCAGTCATCTGAATTGTCACCATCACGGTAGCAGTTAAAATTATGGAGTGGACTTTTCTCAAGGAAAATTTATTGACAGAGAGCAAAAGGGAGCAGATCCTTAGGGTATATGACATTTATGGAACAGAGAGAGGAAGAGGAGCCTTAGAGAAGATGATGATTATGAGCAGCAATCATGGGCCAGTCGTTGTACCAAATGATGGGGGAACCAAGATCATTGGCACCCAGATGCTACCCCAAAAATACCCACAGTTTGTACAAGTGGAAGAGGTTATCCTCCCTATCACCAGCAGCCATGGGACAGAGCTAACACAGGAAACCCCATGCATAACAGAGAAAACCATGTGGAATACTTAATTAGCATCAAGGGAGATTATTATAAAGGCAGAATCCTAGAATGTTTGCTGCATGCATTTTTGCTATACAGTTCATTTCTGATTTCTCTAATACTCATATGTGTATGTTCCACTGTTAGCATGGGTTCAAGCTATTGGCAAAACAAGCCAGGTGTAAATTATGGTAGAATTGAAATCGATAGTGCTTTGAAGCACTGGAGTGCCCAGTTCACATCAGGGCGTGCGTCTGTGTTCACTGAAACATGGCTATCAAGTGCACCCCGAGTCATTAGATGTGTTATCCAGTGAATAACAGCATAATGATATTTTAGCAGAGCAGCCTTATGATAAATTCTGCTTTAGTGGAACTCCGTATACAGAGCAATTTCTCCCGGCCGTGTACATTGCATGGCAAAGAAAGGATATCCTGCTGCGTATCAGAAGGCTGTAATTTCATTTAGGGGTTCTATTGACATCGTAAACTGCAAGATCAGAGCTCAAGTGGCTATTTAAGTCATAGGAACTTCAAGCTAAAATTACTGCCTGGTCCTAATCGCCACCTCTAGGGGACTCCTGCCTATACATACACGCTTTATATTTCTATCTTTGTGTCTATAAATACTCAATCACTCCAGGGGCTGAGGTGATAAGCTATCCCAAAATATGGCAGGTATCAGTCACCTTTGTAGCTAGTACAGGCTAAGGGCCAAAAGCGGCTATATTATTCATTGAAGGTCAAATGGTAAAAGGGGCCAGAAATCCCTGACGAGTTCAGAGGTCGGGGGTTCCCATTTGTCTACTTGGAAGATATTCTCTACCAAATTTAAGGTCGGTTTTTCTAGCATGTTGAGGCTAGAAAGTAGGGATTTTAGACTTACACATGCAGTCATTCTATAGCCAGTAAGTCTTTGCCCTACTTTTTCCCCCTCTCTGTTTTGATGCAGATCACTTATGAAAATAATAGTACTGAATAGTCTTAGTACCTGGAAAGATACAGGTTATATAGAAAGAGTTAAAGCTAAGTATGGATTTTTGTTTGTTTCTTAATGAAAATTTTATGTTCATAGTCCTACGTTAACAATCAACTTTGTAAAGAGTAGACACTACAGAATTGGACACTGGAGTCCAAACTTCCTTAACCGGGAGGGTGCTGGTATTTTGTTTGGTCCCTCTCGTGATGAATCCCTGGGCTTGGGATTCATCATGCTGTCTTAATAAGAAATTCCAACAGAATTATCATGGCTAAGAAAATCACAGTAAGAATAGAACTTGTGATTTCTCATAAGGTAAATGTGTTCTATAGTCATCTTATTAGCCCTTATGTCACACTATAGAGAAATGGAGGAGGAAGAGGTAGAGAGCTGAACCCACACAGCATGGCTGACTGAAACTAAAATTGTCACTTTCCATATCAACTGGCCTATTTCTTTATGGTTTAAATAGCATAATGAAAATTAAAGTCCACAAGAGCCAAATCCCTCTCATCTGTTACCACTGCAGTTTCATTATATTCTTGAACAACATAATATGCCATTGTTAAACATTTCTGAGAAGAGCTACTGCTTTAGTAAGAGTATCCTCAAATCATTTATATTTATGGGAATGTAAAAAGATATTATGTAGACAATAGACAAGCTCTGACCTGAGATAATACAATCCTCCTATTGTTCCTCTGGATTTAAGCAGCATAGCAGAGTGATTAAGAGGGCAGACTGCCTGGGTTCTACCAACTCACTAGCTGTGTGAGCTTGGAAAACCTAATTCTCACTACATCAGTTTCTTAATCTGTAAAATGGGGATGATGATACCATCGTCATAAAATTATTGTGGGGAGTAAATGATCTAATGAATGTAAAAATATTTTAGCCAATATCTGGTATATAGGAAGCACTCAAACATTAGCTCCTGTTACAATCACCATTATCATCCTCCTCATCATTTATTCCTTTCCTATAAAGTTATGGTTAATACCTGTTAGGAAAAAACCTACACAGTTGTGTGCATGCCCACGTATACAAACACACACCCACACACCCCATCTTCCTAGGAAGGCTTGCTTACCCCAGCTGTGGGCTTAAGCGACACCTTCATGTTAATCTCAGTATCTTCATAAGCAGAGACTATATGAGGAATTCATACTTTGAACAGAGTGGGTTTGGTTCTAAGTTTAGCCTTAACACTGGTTTTAGGTACTTGGTACACAATTACTGAGATGCTGGACTCACTCCTATTACCTACTCACCTGAGTTGCTCTCATTTATCGTTTAAGTCCTTACTAACTATGGATTCTGTTAAGCACAGTCTAGTCCAGATCTATTGATCAGTTCACCGTTATAGCTCAATAAATTATTTTATAAGCTCAATAAATAAAAGTAGGATGAGTGAATGAATGAATGTTCTACTTACACCCTTTTCACTTAGGTCATAGTCCTGGCTACCTGATATTCTCACTCTCTACCTAGGTCACTGTATTCACTATCCCTGACTATTATTCTCAGTCTTCCAGTCCAAACTCTCCAAGTTATTTTTATCTTTTTGACTGATTTAAACCTCTCTATACTCATATCCAAAAGATATAGTAAGTTTATCCCTCTATCTGCTTCATTTTTTCCTTCATGGAACCATGAATACCATCTTTAGAACTGTGTTCTCTATGCTTCTATCTATGCCTTTTTCCCATTCAAAATTTGATTTTTAATCTTATAAGTGATTCATTATCCATTCACATTTTAATCTGATGTCCTCGGTTCTGACCTCGATTTTCATCTTCATGTCCTGTTGTTCACATTCCCCTTTCTGTTGTTGTTATATTTTGAGAAAAATATCTCTATAACAATATTATATCAATAATAAGTAATGCTGCTATCAAGCTCTATTTGTAAGAAGTAGCACTCAACCTTGGCTGACTGCATGTTGAACTATTTGCTATGCTTCCCACAGTGGTCCTTAGCTCCTTGAATTTTCAGAGATCTTATATCCTGAACTTGGTCTCAGTTGCCCTATAGCTGATCTACCTCTAGGTTGGTGCAAACAACATCCAAATCTTAATTAGTGTAAAATTTAATTGGGCAATATTGGCATTAGGGAGGAGTATGTCCAATAGTAAATATTGCATGTGAGAAGGGGAGGAACCAACAGAAATGCAACATTGTTGTAGCCAGTGAAGATCATTAACCATTGTATGTTGATATATTTACTGTGTTCCCTTTATTGTCACTATTTTTTTGACTCTTAAAAAAGGGAAGAGGTACAATTTAAATTTAGAAACAAGTATGATGATAATCTTAATTAATATCTGTCACAATAGTTAACAGTGTTACTGATTATCAAAAATATAATACCTGCTTACAAGGAGCTTATAGTTTGTGTAGTCTTGTTGCAGAGATTAGTAATTAGATCCTAAAACTAATTAAGTGGAAATTACTAGCCTATTATTATTATGCACCAAAATGAGCAATAGAGAAAGATAGTTTCTGCTACAAGAATTCACATTGGGGTTGCCTGTACTAGTACATGGAAGTCTTCATAGTAGAGGGAGAGCTTTAGCTATGTATGTATATGTATATATAAAAGCTGAGCATTGAAAAATGGAGGAAAAAGGGGCTTTTGGGAAGAAGGAAATACAGACTGCTGTGGTGTGATGTCAGAAAACAAAGAAGGGGTGAGAATGAAGAAAACTTTCAAACTGGAAGAAGGCATGGCTGTGGGAATGAAGTTGGTGTGCACAGAAAGTAATGAAATTAGAGATGAGATCCATGTTGGTGAAAATTAAGATACGAATTTCGAAAGGCATATGGAATCCAGAATTTATTCTTTGTGGGTGATGAGAACATATAGTTGTACAATTAAGACTCAATAAGGGTTTGCTGAATAATTGAGCAAGCCAAAATAATGAAAGCAGTGTTTTAGGAGTTGACCTGGCTATAATGTGCGGAGTGGTTTGAGACAGAAGAGTCCAGCCAGAGATGGCAGCTGGGAGAAAATTGTAGTCATTCAGATGTAGAGCAATCAAAACTCAAATGTAGTCCTGACTGGAGATTTTTTTAAAGGAGTGGGGGTGATATTTCAGAAACACATTAACAACATTTTGCTCGTCTCTTCCCTACCAGCCCTAACCCGGTCCCACTTAACCATCACTTTAACTGGAAAATATCTCCTAACTGCAGGGTCCTCCTGACCTTTTGGGTTGATTTTAGTGAAGCTGGTTACTACTTATAAGGCAGAACAAGATTGGAGAATGGACTCTCAGGGTCACTCAAGCCTCTGACCAGTGAGGGCTTTATTATATCCCTGAACAACATAATATGCTCTCAACATTTGCAGGGAATAAACTCAGGGGGCACAAACACCTCTGGGTTCCCATTTGTGAGTCCTGGATATGCACTACTCTGCAGGAAATCTCAAATATAAATTTCTGATCTGCTCAAGGGGGTTCAGGAGGAAGGTTCTTTTTTATTTTTGCTGTCGTTGTTGTTGTTGTGGTGGTGGTGGTGGTGGTTTTGTTTTGCTTTGTTTTGTTTTTTTCTGTCCATCTCTGTGCTTTTTTATATTTTTTTTTTGCCCCCATGGGGAAGTTCTACATAGTTCCCGGCTCTCACTACTGACTCCTAAATAGCAATAGAAACCTTTTCCTCCATTTTCTCCCTCCCTTCCTCAGTTCAGCTAGATCAATACCGACAGACTATATGCTAGCAGAAATCTCAAGACCATTCTAAGCTTTGTCTTCACCCTGGAGGTGAAGTCTCACCTTCTGAGACCTGAGGCAATCTCAGAGACACCAAAGGAATTCTCACACTTCGTTATGAGAAACAATGCTCATTAATGTGTGCTTTGCTGTGTGTCTAGTCACCCATCACTATCAATCATGTATCCAGTTGGCCTTTCATGGGACAGTTCTGACACTTCTTGAAGAGTAACCATTTTGCCAACGTATCACACCTATATTCAACTTTCCATTGACCAAAAATTGTATGTACGTATTACTATGTTCTATTCTTAAAGTAAGTGCCCCATTTAATGCTATAGTTATTTGAGGGTGTTTTGGTTTTTTGTTTGTTTGTTTCTTTTTTGGTTTTTGGTTTTTGGGGTTTTTTTGCCTACTCAGATCTCCTTTTAGATAAGACCAGGACTTACTTTTCTATCTTTTGGGTTTAGCATAATGTATGCCCCATGGTAGACCATCGGTATACTTTCTTGGACACTCCAGATTTCATGCATTTTTTTAAGTAAACTCTGTACCCAATGTGGGGCTTTAACTCACAACCCCAAGATCAAAAGTCTACATGCTCTACTGACTGAGCCACCCAGGTGCCCCCACCTATATGTATTTTGAACAGGGACAACCCTCCATGAAGTTTTGAGTCTCTAATGTAGAAAATACCTCCTAAGTATCAAACTCTTTTGCCTCCCCAGCCAGCAGTCCCAGATATATACTAGGTCTAATTTTTCCCAGCAGTTAGCATAGGGAATGCAAAATTGATGGCTCTGCTTGTCAAGCCTGTCTGTCTGCACAGTGTGGAGTAGCACCATTTAGAGGAAGGGTGTTTAGAAAATTAAACAAGGATTGTCTGAATAGGAGACCTATCGGCCTGCAATGGAATGACAGGTTTCTGCCCACAAACTGGGGTTAAGACCTGAATGTTGATGCTTCTTTTCACCCATTTGTGAGTAATGGGTCTCACCCCATTAGTGGGTGAATGTGTTACACCACTGGAAGTTGTTATGCATTCTCTGTAGGTTTGTATGAAGGAGCCGTAGATATACATAAATATGTACTTGCCGACAGATCTCTGTATTTATCTGCCTGTCAGTGGGAGCAGACAGGGCAAGCTCTTTGATGGGCAGGAGCTGCAGGTCAAAGCTGTGCTCTGGCTCTTGCTGCTGCTGCTGTGGCTTTATCATTGGATTCCCAAAGGAGGCTAGGGCAGCTTATCAGTTGTCGTTCTAGCCCAATCCAAGAGGCCAGCTCTGGTCACTGGCATAATTAAAGAGACCTTGCAAATGTTGACTGCCAATGTTGTTGTGGCCAGTGGAGATAGACTCTTAAAGCCATGGCCATCTACCATCTATAATCTTTCCGTTGTGCCTCAAGAATCCCTACCTCACTGCTACCACTGGGCACTGTCTCCAATGCTATTCTGAGGCTGTCTGATCCTCCCAGATTCTGACAGTCAGGTGCATTTCCTGCTGCAGGCTGTACCCCTCTCTGTCTCTTAGCCTCTACCCTACTCAAGAGACACACCCTGTCACAGTTGGAAAAATTCTTGTGTTTTAAGTTTCTAAGGGTTATAGTCTACTAAATTAGGTGCTTATTTTAACCACAGCCACAGCCCTACAAATACATATATCACTGAGCATGGTCTTGATCATCTCAATATGAAATATTGAGAAACAGAAAAATATTTTTTTCCTCCAAAGTAACAATACAGTAGTTATGGCAAGCTGAATTTATTGTTACTTTGTATATAACTGAGGAAAATAAGCAGAGCAAACTTGTGTTTTTAATCTAGGCCCGTTTACCAGTTTAATTTGATAGTGGGAATTAATTGTGCAATTCTTAATATAACTACAGTCCAACCACAATTAAAAGACATTCTTTACAGTCATTGTCCCTCCCTCTCAAGCTTATAAGAGGGTGTGGACTATTCTTTTCCCCAAAATTCAATTTTCCTCAAGATTGTGGAATTATTGCAAAAGAAGTGACAGGAGTATTTTTGTTTTTTGGTTGGTTTGCTTGGTATCCATTTAATAAGGGTCTGACTGAAAGACACAAGGAAGGGAGCTCATCTTAGACAGTGTTTTCTGACTGTGCCTTTTTCTAAAAGGTAGTTGGAAGAGCAGAAGAGTTTTGTCTCAGTCAGAATTTGGAAGGAAAGAGAATAACTCATCAGAGAGGTGAGATGATGTGAAAGGGCTTATTTCTGAGTGTCAAAAAGGGGAAGACAGATGTTTCACTGAGCAGGAAGGGTACTGGGCTCCAATGTGGAGTTTTCTATTATGAGTTATTTTTGTTTGGTATGGTTTCTTCTTATTACTATTGTTAATATGTCTGGGATGCAACAGAAGCAGACTGGTTTTTCTGAAGATCACCTCCAAAAGGATAGAAATTAGTAATTTGATCCACCAGATTGAAAGACAATTAAATAAAAACAACAACAACAAAAAAGAAACCCTGCTTACAATTAAGGATGTTTACTTAGCTCAGGCTTTTTTTTTTTTTAATCAGAGATTGATATTTGGGAGTTAGAAGTTGATGCTTCAGTGGGAGTGAACTAGTTAAGAACCCCATTTGGCTTTTTGCTATTGCTAAAAGCCCTACAACTCAGTAAATATATCTAAAGCTATTTTAAAGGAACATATGAGTTTGTAGTTTTGCTCTGAGAGTCTGCACCTGCTTAACATCTTGAAACGCAATGATTCATTAGGAATGAAGAATTTTTTAGCTGCTCTTGCAAAGGTTTCTCTAGGACAGTGTCTCTTGCATCCTTGAACCTAAGAATCATCAGGGTTATCTGTGAAATATGCACATTTCTGGATCCCACCTCAGACAGAGAATCAGAAACTTCCATGGAACAGTCTCAGTATTTGTATCTGAAACAAGAAACCTAGTCGATCAGTACGACCAGGGAAGTTTGGGAAACATTGCTCTAAGAGATTTTTTTTAAACACATGGAAAGAGGAAATGATGTATCAGTTTATTGCATATAAAAGTGATCCCATATATACCTTTCTTTCGTGTTCTTCTCAGGAATTCAGAGGCATTTCAAGTGAGTTTTTCTCTAGACCAGGATTTGTTTGATTTGTTTTGTTTTGTTATAGCATCTCACATCTCTCCTTGTCCCTCCATATTAGTGACGCTAAGACTTCGTATTCCCCTCCTTTCTACTCCTCATCCCTACCTAATAAGTGGTCATCATGTAAAATAGAAGTTCCTAGATTATGAATTTGTCGCTTGAACTCTAGCTCTGGCTGAAACGCTGAGCAATGTTACCTTATACCTCCTCATAACTTAAGTGTTCACTTTAGAACAATGATGAAGTTACACAAAATGTTATTTGTGAACCATTACCAGCTTGACATTGTTACGTATATTAAATAACAACAAAGTTGTAACTTTGTTTAGGGACCATAACCATAAATGATGATTTTTGTGCTTGATGGGAATGTGTGTTAAGGTTTAGACATGTGCATAAATATTATTTCCAGACTTTTTACTAATTTCTGAAACCAAGTTATGTTATAGTTTAACATGATAAACCTGAGGCGCCTAGGTGACTCAGTTGGTTAAGCATTCGACTCTTGGTTTTGATTCAGGTCATGATATCAGGATCTGGGATTGAGCCCTGCATCAGGCTCCCTGCTCAGTGGGAGTCTGCTTGTCTGGCTCTCTCTCTGCCCCTCCTCCCTGCTCATGTGCGTGCGCGCGCTCTCTCTCTCTCTCTCTCACTTGCTCTCATTCTAAAATAAATAAATAAATCTTTTAAAAAATAAGGTAATAAACTCTTTAGAAAACTTACATTCTGCTTCTAACTGTTAGAAGCATCTTCCAACAGGAATTATTGACAATGGTTTGTCATATTGAAGCCACATGATAGTTTTTGTTAAAAGAGTAAGAGAATTAACTGGCCCATTTAAAAAAAAAAGAGTAAGAGAATTGAATGAATGGATGGATAAATGAAAGAATGAATGAATGAAATGAGTGAACAGCCTGGTGCGGCTACCTGTTACAGGGGCTAACACTTTCAAGTCTATAGAGGCAAGGAGAATTAGGCCCTTCACATAGATGTTGGAGGACTGGTAGTGAAAATAATTTTTAAATACACATAAATGGCCACGTCTTGGGATTGTTACAAAGCTATATGAAAACTACATGGCTGGGTGCAACTATAAAAATAGGAAAGGGAGAAAATGCTGCTCCAGAGTTTCAAAGGTGAAAACACAGAAGTGTAGTGGTAGAGGTTTACGTTTTCTAAACTCCCTTGTCAGCTCAGCATGTCCTCAGTGTAAATACACATATGACAGTGGCCTATGCACTCTTTCACACTTCAGAGAAGCCCTTGGTTTCCTTTTCTCCCTCCATTTTAGCAGTGGGCAGCCTGCAGCCTTTTGATGCAGCTGACTTTGTACATTACATGACTGAGCTCAGCTATGCCAAACATCCTCGAGGAAGTTGACATTTGTGTACTTTGAAAGAAAAAAAAAGAAAAGTGAATCCCAACTGCTTCCTCCTGCCCTTTTGATTAAGAGAACGGTAAGTCAGCAGGAGAGGTGCTGCTTTTAACAAGCAGGGGTGTGCAGAACTGATTGGTATCTTTCTTTGAAAAAAAGTAGAAAAGATTGATGTTAAACAACACTAATCAGAGTTGATTACAGGGACTGAATGAATTCATTGATGGGAAAGAGCCATGGTTCCAGAGACAACAAAAGAGATTAGATAATAGTCAGGGGAATAGTATTTTGGAATTGTTCTGCTCATCTCTGACACCCAGGAATCAGTTTCCCTAGCTCTTTAAGCACTCTTTGGAAGAGACTTACCTGTACACTGAGTGCTCTTCTCTGCTGGGAATGCTCTTCTCCCTGAGCTTTGCATGGCTGGCTCTTTCTCTTCGTTTAGGTCTCAGCCCTCCCTGACCATCTTACCTAGAGCTGTGCTTCCATCACCACTTTGTGGTGATGGGCCCTATACACCTCTGGAACCTCATTTTCTGCTATTCCCAAACATTACCTAGTACTCTGTCGGGAACCACCTATGGTTCTCTGAATGGATTATATTCTACCTTTCTCAGTAATTTTAAATTTTTTTAAATTTTATATTTTGTATTTTTGCTCTTACCATTACCTGGTATTTCTTTCCATCCTCTCTAGTCTTTGCCTGATCAGTTCCTCCTGTTCTACAAGTTTCAGCTCAGGCATCATCTCCTCTAAACTTGTTATTGAGCCTTCTCATTAAAGGTTAGGGTCCCATGCCTTGTTCCCACATAGCTATTTATGCTGAATTCAAGGATAGCAGTTACTATCCTATGTCATAACTAGTTGGATTTTACTTTCCTTTCTCCCCAAAAAACTGAAATGTTTGAGGGCAGGGACTATGTTTATCTCTATCTTTAATGTGCTAGCAAAATACCCAGAGCATATTAGGTGTTTATTAATAAACAATCAATCAAGACTTCGTTCCTACGTTCCTCCAATTTTTTTTTTCTCCATGTTTTAAAATGATTGCCTGAAATAAATCACAACCCAGAGGAAGAAATTCTTACACAGAATGGATAACTCACCAGTTATCTGTTTACCAAAATAATAATAATAATAATAATAATAATAGGATAAAAGAAGTGGGGAATCAAATTTAGGAACTTTTATAGCTTGTTCCAAATAACACTCTGACTGTAAATGAGGAAACTTTTGGGGAAACAGCTTGTTGAACTAAGGCTATAATTTCTGACCAGTGAATAAATGTGTTGCTTATTATACAAAAATTAGACTGCTGTTATTAAACTTATAATTAATATAATATACTGTTTATATAGGCTTCTCCTTTAGGAACCCCCAAGTATTCAACATACATCATCAGCCTGATGCTATATTTTGCGTCATGTTCATAATCTTGCATACTGAATATACCACCTGACTACCTTGATAAATGTTATCTAGTAATGAATATATTATACTCATTATTTTTAATAATTTCATACACCTAAACTCCTACAGAAAAGGGTTTTCTTCTTATACAGTAACAGGTGGGTAACCAGATCTCTATTCAACACATGGAAATTACATCATATGGAGAATAAACCCAGGCTTTTTCTTTTTAAAGATTTATTTATTTATTTGGGTCGGGGGAGAGTGCAAGCAGGGGGGGAAAGGCAGAGGGAGAGAATCTTTAAGCAGACTTCCCTCCGAGGAACAAGCATGATGCTGGGCTTGATCTCGTAACCCATGATTCATGAGATCATGACCTGAGCCAAAACCAAAAGTCAGCCCCTTAACCAACTTAGCCCCCATGCACCCCTCACCCTGGGCTTTTAAATGGAATTTATCCCAAAAGTTCATGATTGCAACATTTTATTTATTTTTTAAAATTCTAGTTAGCTAACATATAGTGTAATATTGGTTTCCAGAGTAAAGTTTAGTGATTCATCACTTACATACAACAGCCAGTGCTCATCACAAGCTCCCTTTAATCCCCATCACCTATTTAGCCCATCCCCTGTCTACCTCCCCTCCAGAAACCCTCAGTTTGTTCTTTATAGTTAAAGAGTCCCTTATGGTTTCTCTCTCTCTCTCTCTCTCTGTGTCTCTCTCTATCTCTCTTTTGCCCTTCCCTATGTTCCTCTGCTGTTGTTTTTTTTCATAAATTCCACATATGACAGGAATCATATGGTAATTGTCTTTCTCTGGCTGACTTATTTTGTTTAGCATAATACACTCTAGCTCCATCCACATTGTGGGAAATGGCAAGATCTCATTCTTTTTTTTTTTTTTTTAAGATTTTATTTATTTATTTGACAGATGGAGATCACAAGCAGGTAGAGAGGCAGGCAGGGAGAGAGGGGGAAGCAGGCTCCCCAATGAGAGCCTGATGCGGGGCTCGATCATGACCTGAGCTAAAGGCAGAGGCTTAACCCACTGAGCCACTCAGGCGCCCCCAAGATCTCATTCTTTTTGATGGCTGAGTACATCTTGTTTATACATTCATAGTTGGTGGACATTTGGATTCTTTCCATAATTTAGTTATTGTTAACAATGCCATGATTGCAACATTTTAATGTCATTTTAGATTTTACTAGTAACTCCATTGGGCCTAGAAAGGAGCAGCTATTTAATAAGTTCTTAAGAATGCTATTGAGCTAGGGAAGAATAACCTAACGCATTTTATTGTTCAAGGTGATAGAGTCCCAAGGAAGCCAAATACTGGTTTACCACATCTGCTGAAATGTTATTTGCGCCAGTGGCTACAAGATGGAGGAGCTCCGGAACCATTTATCATTGCCATGAAACTTTTGTTTTTACTTTCATTTGAAATTATTCTTTTTTTTTTTTTTTTTGGCATGCAAAACTTCTTTTACTATAGTACTTAGTCAGTCAAATTTACCGAGCACTTTCTATGTGCCAGGTACTCCTCTAGGCATTTGGAAGTCATATGAGATTATTCCTGATTGGTCAATCTCACATTTTTCAATGCAGTTCTCAACCTTACATTCTCCAGTGTATCTTGGAGAGCTTTCCATATCAAACCAGGGAGAGCTACCTTAACTTTTTTATTCAGCTGCACAGTATCCCATTACATAAATGTGTCATAGTTTATTCTACCAGTCCCTACTTATAAAGAGTTTTCATGATTCTAAACAATGCTCTAGTGAAAAACTTTGTACAATTAATCATTTTGTAGATGTGCTAGTTTTCAGCAGGATAAATTCTCAGAAGTAAAATTGCTGGTTCAAAGGGTTACATTCATTTTAAATTTTGCCAAGTTGATTTCCAGAAGGGTCGTATTAATGAGCAGTCCCACGGGTAATATGTGAAAATATCTCTTTATCCCCAGCCTCAACAAAATAGTATCTTTTTAGATTTTGGATTTTTGCCAGTTGTATAGGTGAAAGATGATATCTCACTATATGTTTAATTTGCATTTTCCTTATTATGAGTGATTCTGAGCATCTTTTAATGTGTTTGATAATTCAGGTGTTTCTTTTTCTATAATGTGTCTGTTTGTCCCCTATACTTCTTTCTGTTGGATTCTTGGTCTTTTTCTTATTGATTTCTTACATTTATACATTAAGGAGATAATCCATTCATCTATATGAATATTGAAAATTCTTTTATCTACATGAAAATATTGCAAATATCTTTCCTAGTTTACTTTTTTAAAAAGTACTTTGTTTATGGTGCATGTATTTTTGCCATACAGGAGGTGTTTTTTGTTTGTTTGTTTGTTTTAGTGCAATCTTTCCTATTATGGCTACTAGATACTGAGTCATATAGGTAAAAAGCCCTCCCCCATGCCAAGATTATGGAAAGACTTAACAATGTTTTCTTTTAGCACTTTGATAGTTTGGATTTTTATATTGAAAAACATGATTTATTGAATGATATTTTTAATCCAGAAGATATTTTCAGGATAAGTGACACTCTGAGGAAAGAGAGGCCGTAATTTGCCCAGAGCTTACTGAGCTGTGGCTGACCTACATCATTTCTGTAGTATACTAAATCTCATTGTTTCTGCCAGTAAGTTACAATACAATTATGATGAAAGAACAATCCGGATTTTAAAATTAAACTTAAAAATGACCATGTTTAGCCTTTTGAAGTGTTCACCTTTCTTCTTTCTGTATTGCTCTTTATTTTTATTTCTTTGAGAAGGCCATCTACTAGTAGAGAGACCTTAAGCTAATGACATTATTTATTGGTTTCAAATTCTAGCATATTATGCAATTCAGCACTAAACCACTATGGCTTATAAAATACAAACTGGTTTAAAATAGTGTATAGAACCTAACCCTTAGAGTCAGAGGCCCTGAATTAATTTGCTGTATCCCAGAGCGTCTCTCCTTGCCATGATTTTCCTATCTATAAAATGGAAAGAAAGGGATCATTATTTCAATAACAGTAAGAAAGTGAATAGGTACATTTTAGATAGTGCTTTAAGTTCTACAGAAAATTAGTTCATGGGGTGCCTGGGTGGCTCAGTGGGTTAAAGCCTCTGCCTTCCACTCAGGTCATGATCCCAGGATCCTGGGATCCAGTCCTGCATCAAATTGGGCTCTCTGCTCAGCAGGGAGCCTGCTTCCTCCTCTCTCTCTCTCTCTCTCTGCCTGCCTCTCTGCCTACTTGTGATCTCTGTCTGTCAAATAAATAAAATTTTAAAATCTTTAGAAAATTAGTTTATGAAGTTAATAGTTGATTTTTCAAATTATATGATATATGAATTTTTTGAGGAAGGCTTTAGTTAGAAAGCTTCTCTCCCCATACTCCAGTTAGTATTTGCTTACTGTCTTCTGTATTTTGTTTTCATTTTCAAAGGTAGTCTTCCAACAAGTATCTGCTCTAGGTTCTGGGTAAACAAATTAAACAAATAAAAAAGTTGGTATTGTCAAAGAGCTAGTATTTGGAGAAGAAGGGTGGAAAATAAATATACACATAAAATATCAAGTATATTAGAAGTCAGTAAGTGCAATAAGCTATAAAGAGGGAAGGAGATGGGAAGTGTTGTGAAAGGGATATTTCTATGTTGTCTAGAACCAAAGAATTCTGTATACATTTAGCAATGGACCTTAAAGGATATCTCAGGGTTCCAAATATACTGAATTGACCCTTTGTATTATAGGGAGAACCAGAACTAGAATAAGTAAGTAAGCAATTGTTAGTGAACATACTGGTTCTATTCAAAGTCACATGACAGCTTATGTCAAACTTTTCCACAAATATTTCACATGTACACAGATACTCATCTCTCTCATCTGAGCCAGACTCACCATCAGCCTTTAAGCAGCTCAGTAGGATTTGTTATTGAGAGTGAAGGACCAATGCTGATGTAGTTAGGCGCTGGTGAGATTCTTGTTTAAGTTATGTGTTGTGATTAACCTCAACAGATGGAGCATGATAATCTCAGCTGGAGTAAGACTCACTAGATATGAAAACGTTTTCTCTACCACTAATGTAGCATCTCCCTATGAACTCCAAAATCTCAAAGGCTGTGAGAGGTTATTCTCTACTGAAATTGTGATGCTAATGGGTTGTTTACCCAATTTTCCTTAGATTTATATTCTCGACAGAGTAATGATCTTTGGTTGGCACTTAAGTTCCCTTGTTATCTAGTCCCGATTTACCTAAAAATTATCAATTTTATTTATTGCCACTCCCTTTCACAAAGTAAGTGATTTGCTTTTTTTTTATTTATTTATTTTTAATTTAATTCAATTTTTTTGTGTGTTCCAAAATTTGTTGTTCATGCATCACCCAGTGCTCCATGCAGTACATGTGCTCCATAATACCCACCACCGGGCTCACCTAACCCCCACCCCCTTCCCTCCAAAACTCTCAGTTTGTTTCTCGGAGTCCACAGTCTCTCATTCATGGTTTGTCTCCCCCTTCGATTTCCCCCAACTCACTCCTCCTCTCCATCTCCTAATGTCCTCAGTATTATTCCTTGTGCTCCACAAGTGAGTGAAACCATATAACTGACTATCTCTGCTTGACTTATTTCACTCAGCATAATCTCGTCCAGTCCTATCCATGTTGGTACAAAAGTTGGGCATTCATCCTTTCTTTTTTTTTTTTTAAGATTTTATTTATTTATTTGACAGACAGAGATCACAAGTAGGCAGAGAGGCAGGCAGAGACAGAGAGAAGGGGAAGCAGGCTCCCTGCTAAGCAGAGAGCCAGATGTGGGGCTTGAGCCCAATGACCAGAGCTGAAGGCAGAGGCTTTAACTGACTGAGTCACCCAGGTACCCCAGTATTCATCCTTTCTGATGGAGGCATAGTACTCCATTGTATATATGGGCCATATCTTCTTTATCCATTTGTCTGTTGAAGGGCATCTTGGTTCTTTCCACAGTTTGGCAACTGTGGCCATTGCTGCTATGAACATTGGGGTACAGATGGCCCTTCTTTTCACTACATCTGTATCTTTGGGGTAAATACCCAGTAGTGCAATTGCAGGGTCATAGGGAAGCTCTATTTTTAATTTCTTTCTTTTTTTTTTCTATTTTTAATTTCTTAAGGAATCTCCTCACTGTTTTCCAAAGTGGCTGCACCAACTTGCGTTCCCACCAACAGTGTAAGAGAGTTCCCCTTTCTCCACATCCTCTCCAACACTTGTTGTTTACTGTCTTGTTGATTTTGTCCATTCTAACTGGTGTAACTGGTATCTCAAATTGATTTGCTTTACCCAATGCATGATGACTTTTTTGTTCATGTGGTTTATTCTGCTTGAAATGCTTTCTCTTTCCTTTCCATATTTTGAAATCCCATCTATTCTTCAATACTTCTGCATCTGGAATTTCCTTCATTACCAATTTCTTAAGGTCATGAATAATATGTATTTAATCTAGTTAGCTATTATTTATCTATTTATCCATCTATCAGTCTGTTTATCAACCATCTGCCATCTGTCTATCTACTCATTATCCTAACGTACTTGGTATTTATTGTGTAATGAATAAGTGAATGAATGGTGAAGTGGGGATAGCGGACAGCAATGGAAATATGAATGAATAGTAAAATAAATGTGATTTTGAGTAGATTCTATAGGCTGCATATGACAAAATATTAAATGAAATAGTAATGTACCTTATTTTAATTGGTCTAGAACCAATTCAGGCTGTCTGGTGGCTTCCCAGGCTGCTGTCATGTGTAAAATAATCTGGAGCAGGTTTCCTCTTAGAATTTATAATAAATACTTCTGGCTGATGTGTCCAAGCTACCTCATAAGGATGTAGACTCTGCTAACGTCTCTCACTTGATACTTGTTGGCATGCTAAGGGTGGATCTTGTTTCCTACCTGAGCTCTAAACATAAGAAAGCTAATACATTTAGTAAGGCTTTTGTGCTCCTAATTAGTTAAATGTAGTGTTTTCAAACATCATTGCTTTTCTCAAGATCTGAGCAACAGATGGTTTATTTTTAAAATTCCATTTTTTTCTGAATATTTTCCACTAATAAAGGATGTCCTGACAGAAGAAGAATCACGGCATTAATGTTTAAGTCCTAGTTCTAGGACTAGTTCTAGTTCTTCATGAAAAAACAAGCTCCAGGATGCAGCTGGTTGTTAGAAAGAAGTGAATTGTGGGAGCTTGTAGCTTGTCCTCAGTCAGTAACATAACACACTCATGTCTGATGAGACTAGAGAGAGAAAATAGCACTTCAAGCCCAGAGTCAGGTTCAGTTATGAGTTGAAGGTGAAGTCAGTACTATTTAAAGTTTCATTTTATTTATAGGACTCATTAGTAAGTATAGGGTTTCCAAGAAAGTAGAAGACATAGTTCCTGACCAAGAAGCCTTTCAATATAATGAATATGATGAATCTAATACAAGTATTATTACTACTTATTACTGAAACTTAGAACCAAACATAAAAAGTAAGTAGGTTACTAATGAATTTATTCAACTAGAAATCTCAAATTAAAGAAATTTTCTATCATATATCATGTGTGGGATAAGGCCATCAGGTGAAGTATTATTGTTTCATGCAAATTCCACTGACCTCATAACCTGCAAAAAGAAAAGAATGAATTCATCTCTGGAAACTGATGGAGTAGATTCAGGAATTACCAGATCAAGAAGGCTGAGGACAGGGAAGCAAGAGGCTCTAGAAAGTGATGCCAACACAGACTGCTTCCAGTATAACACTCATAGGGACAACCTTCACCTGAACCTCTGCCTTACATCAAGTCTTCATCACAATCTGTTGGGAATCTTTTTCTGTGATTTTATAATGTAATTTCTCTATGATTTGATAATAGAAGTTAAGTCTATGTATTTCCATAATCACCTTCTCCGGAACACATCCATTATGCAAAGGAGGGAAACGTATAGCAATAATGACAATGTTTTATTTTAGGTGTACTAAGTGCTTTCACGTGTATTATCTCATTTGGTCCCCATAATAGATCTCTGAGATAGGTGTTATCCATTTTAGAGGTGAGGAAAATGGAGTCCTAGAGAAAAAAATTTTATATAGTATTTTATTTGGAGTTCTCTCTCATACACACAGAGAGAGAGAGAGAAAGAGAGAGAGACAGTAATAGAAATATTAGAAAGCAAAAAAGAAAGCTCTGAGCATGCTTTGCACTTCTGTCATGTAAATCTATTCTTAAAAATGATCTTAAGGAAGGTTTCAATCAGCCCAATGTAAATGTGAGTCTTATCTACCTGTTAAGGAATTTGTGACATTTGACAAGTTTTTCAACATTTCTAAGCCTGTGTTTTCTCATATGTAAAATAACAATAATAACAAGAACAACAAGAAAAACAATAGTGATGTTTTGAGAATTAAATAAAAATAGTGTAAGTAAACTCCCTAACCCATAAAATCAATCAATGTTAGCGATAATAAAAATAATGATTATCCTTATTATCTTATTTTCAAGAACGGCAACACCAAAGGTGGGAAAATTCTTAAATTTGTTGAAAATAGGATAAGTTACTTAAAAGATGAATGGTAACACCCAGGGGTTTGCATGGAAGAGAGAGTGAATACCCTACCTCAGAAAATCATCTTCAACCAAAATAGTACTGAAAGATGCTATAATCTGTAAGTCAGTTACCTAAGAAATAATACGAAGTATATCCCCTCTCTGTTCTTCTTTCAACTTCTTAGCTTTGAAGAAATTCTAAGACACAAGTACCTTGCAGAGAAGCATTTCTGAGCCTTCCAGAAACTATTCTGGTCCAAATTACTATAGTAATTGTAGAGCATCATGGGGCTACTTTTGCTTCCAACTCCATGAAGATCACAAGATCTCTATAATGAGATTCCAGATACTACTATGAAGTGGTGCAGGAATCATGCATTTTGGGGAGCAATGCCAGAAAGGAAAACCTATCCAATTTTGAGACGTGTCATATATATCCTGTGCTGCTCCAACAGCATCCTAGCAATCAAAAACAATGTACTGATGGAGGGTGGCCAGGAAGATATATAGCAGAACAGCTATAATGCTGTTTGGGGCCCTTCCACCTTAAAGAATGTAAAGAATCTTTCTACTTTCCCCAAAGTTGAAGGAAGAAAAGACTTCACAAACTGGACTCAACCCACCAAATATTAACAGGGTCATTGTTAAGCCAGAGAATTACAAGGTTTTTTAAGGCTTATTTTAGAACTTTCCATTTTTTTTTTAATAACATGAATTACTTTTACATAATCTGTTTTAGAGATGATTCATTTAAAAATATCATATAAGTATTTTAATACAGAGGAAAAAATAAAAATAGATTCATCATAACGTTGTCATTCAAATATTCTTACTGGCATTGTTTTTTAAGCATATTATTGGAAATTCAAACAGAACAGAAAAAATAAATATAATCAAAAGTAAATATCTCCTTGTCCCTCTGATCAAAAGTGTCTTGTATATTCTTCATGAAAAAAAAATGTTTATGTATATGCCAGTATATAAACACATATGTCTTCATTTTATTCATGCAAGAGGATTATTATATGTGTCATATATCTTATCATATAACATATAAATCTATCTTGTTTTTTTTTTGGCAACTTCATAGTATTCCCTAAAGTGGTGCTATAGGGGTGTACCACAGTTGTTTAACCAGTCACTGAATATTTGGTGAACACTATTACATTTATAATCAGAAAAATTTAACATGCTTTTTTAATGTGTTTGCTAGACCTTGCCCTAGTGTAAACTGAAACTTTCTGTTTATTATATGGTCACAGGAGAAAAATCACTGTATGTGTATGTATGTATGTGTGTAACATATTGGAGATGATTGCCTTGATCTATAACTTTACAGTATAAAATGTCAGAATGGCCACAGGCAAAGTGGATAATATTTCTTTGTAATCCTGGCTGATTGTGGCCTCACATAGAAGTTGGCATATGTCTAGAGAGTTTTTTTTTTTTTTTTTTTTTTTTTTTAGACCACCAAATTTGGGGATGGTTTATTACATAACAATAAATAATTGAGATAGTTAGCTAATAACCAGTTAACTAAATATGCTACTGTTGGGCATTTACTTATTTATTTTTTTTTTTTTTAATTTTTTATTTTTTGTAAACATATATTTTTATCCCCAGGGGTACAGGTCTGTGAATCACCAGGTTTACACACTTCACAGCACTCACCAAATCACATACCCTCCCCAATGTCCATAATCCCACCCCCTTCTCCCAAACCCCCTCCCCCCGGCAACCCTCAGTTTGTTGTGAGATTAAGAGTCACTTATGGTTTGTCTCCCTCCCAATCCCATATTGTTTCATTTATTCTTCTACCCACTTAAGCCTCCAAGTTGCATCACCACTTCCTCATATCAGGGAGATCATATGATAGTTGTCTTTCTCTGCTTGACTTATTTCGCTAAGCATGATACGCTCTAGTTCCATCCATGTTGTTGCAAATGGCAAGATTTCATTTCTTTTGATGGCTGCATAGTATTCCATTGTGTATATATACCACATCTTCTTGATCCATTCATCTGTTGATGGACATCTAGGTTCTTTCCATAGTTTGGCTATTGTGGACATTGCTGCTATAAACATTCGGGTGCATGTGTCCCTTTGGATCACTACATTTGTATCTTTAGGGTAAATACCCAATAGTGCAATTGCTGGGTCATAGGGCAGTTCTATTTTCAACATTTTGAGGAACCTCCATGCTGTTTTCCAGAGTGGCTGCACCAGCTTGCATTCCCACCAACAGTGTAGGAGGGTTCCCCTTTCTCCGCATCCTCGCCAGCATCTGTCATTTCCTGACTTGTTGATTTTAGCCATTCTGACTGGTGTGAGGTGATATCTCATTGTGGTTTTGATTTGTATTTCCCTGATGCCGAGTGATATGGAGCACTTTTTCATGTGTCTGTTGGCCATCTGGATGTCTTCTTTGCAGAAATGTCTGTTCATGTCCTCTGCCCATTTCTTGATTGGATTATTTGTTCTTTGGGTGTTGAGTTTGCTAAGTTCTTTATAGATTCTGGACACTAGTCCTTTATCTGATATGTCGTTTGCAAATATCTTCTCCCATTCTGTCAGTTGTCTTTTGATTTTGTTAACTGTTTCCTTTGCTGTGCAAAAGCTTTTGATCTTGATGAAATCCCAATAGTTCATTTTTGCCCTTGCTTCCCTTGCCTTTTGCGTTGTTCCTAGGAAGATGTTGCTGCGGCAGAGGTCGAAGAGGTTGCTGCCCGTGTTCTCCTCAAGGATTTTGATGGATTCCTTTCGCACATTGAGGTCCTTCATCCATTTTGAGTCTATTTTTGTGTGTGGTGTAAGGAAATGGTCCAATTTCATTTTTCTGCATGTGGCTGTCCAATTTTCCCAGCACCATTTATTGAAGAGGCTGTCTTTTTTCCATTGGACATTCTTTCCTGCTTTGTCGAAGATTAGTTGACCATAGATTTGAGGGTCTATTTCTGGGCTCTCTATTCTGTTCCATTGATCTATGT
>NC_081558.1:158825534-159074176 GCF_022355385.1 Mustela nigripes
CTGGCTTAGTTTCTTTAACCCAGTAACATCAGAGGAGACCAGATGAGTGAGTTTTCTTGAGACTGATGACTCCCACGAAAACCAGTAACGCAGAGAAGGGTGAGTCCCAGTTGCCTGACCCTGGAAAGGGGTTCGCTGATGCTTGTCTGGAGTCCCCAGCTCATGACCAAGTCCTATCTTTGACCCATCCTTCTTCCTACCCACCCTTTGTCTGTTCCTGCATTTATCTGAAAGTCCCGAGGGCCTGCAAAACACCAGGCTCTGCACCAGGCTCTAGGGAGACAAGGGTGAATAATCATAGACCCTGCCTTCAGATGGTCAAATCTTGCCCTCTAGTGAGGCTGTACTCTGGGGAAAGGAGGTAGAAGGTCTCTCTTCTCCTGTGTCTAGGGCTTGTGTCTGTTACTCTGGGCAATGTTTCTTTTGCTGCTCTACCAGGGGAACATCTAAAGCCTGCTGTTCTGCCCCTCCATTCTAGGCAAGCACCCTGAGCTTTCCCTGCTACCCAGGCTCTTGGCCTCCTCCTCCCCTTCAGGCTGTTTCTGTCTCACAGCAGTTTCCTCTCCTTCCTGGGTTCTGCCCATTCCCAAATGGACATCATGACCGTGCACCTCCCACCAGGCCACCTCCAGCCTCTTAGACAACATATGCCTCATCGACCTCTCTCTACCCTAATTCAACCCGTTTCTCAAGGCTCACATCAAGAGAATCTCCTCTACCTCCTTCCAGTAGTCACAGGGCCCGCATTGGAGAAGCCGTCATACCTTATGTATGTCCCAGGGAGGGTGCACAGCTTGAACAGGCAGAGTGTTTCCAAAACTGGCTGTCCAGGCAGTGGAGCCAGGGGTGGGGGAGCTGAGAGCAGCTAGTGGATATAGAGCACAAAGAGGGGAGCACTGGGGTTTGGGCTCTAACAAATTTGGAGCCCACGTTACGTCAGGTGGGTGAAAGGCACAAGGCAGGACCTGTCTTATATAACAGAAATCCCAAGAATCGTAGGCTAAGTTAAATTAAAAACGGTTAAAGAATTTCTCTATTTGTTCCCAAGCAATCAGTCTGAAGAGAAACATGGTCAAGTCCATTTTGATAAACGGTGCTTTCCAGAGATATTTGAGGGTGATGATTAATAGACTGCAATGAAAAAAATGCATAGGTCCAAATTCAGTTTGGTTTGATGACCTTTAGAAAATTGCTCAATCTCCTTAAGCCTCAGTTTCCTCCTCTGTGAACAAGAACAATCGTGCCCACCCCTCCCCCCCACCTTGTAGGTTGATGAAGATTCAGGAAAAGAATTTGTGTGGTAAACTGTTTAATACAGCACCCGGAACATACGAAGGGTTCACTACATCAGTAAGACTATTAATAATAATATTAATTAAAGAAGTAAGAGGAAAATGGGAGGAGACCATCCCTCTTCTACCTCTGTCATGCCTTTGGGCGGGAATAAAGTCCTGGTCTCTGGACCCCAAGGCCAGGGCTCTTCCTAACCCCTTTCTTCTGTCATATGCAAACGATCTACAAATAGGAGGATAAAACATGCCTGCAGAGAAGTGGCCTCTGTACCAACAAGACTCTGAGAGGCCTTGGAGGAATGTGAAAGACAGAAGAGTCCCTCCAGGAGCCTCCTCCCGGGGCTGCACCTGGAAGCATAGCCTGTACGGCCACTCACTAGACAGCAGCCCCAGCCAGAGCGGAGCCAACCAGGGGTGAGAAACAGGTCTGGGCCAAGAGCTCCTAGGGTCACCCCAGTCCCCACAGCACAGCCCTGCATCGCAGCGTGCACCTCTGTGGGCATTCCAGTGCTAATTCATGTCTCTACCTGAAAGTTCTAAAACCAGTCACTACATTTTTTTTCTCCCCTGACTTTGACAGTTGCGGGCTGGACAAGCTTGGTCAGCCCTGAGGCAGGTGTACAGGTGTTGAGTAAGGAACTCCATTCGCATCTAAAGGGGGAGGAAGTGCCGGCCTAGAACGTAGAGCACGCCCGAGCCCACTGCCGGCCACACCTGCTCCAGCTAGAAGCCTGTGGTCTGGTAGGATCACAGCACTCAGCGCAGGGAGCTGACAGTGGTCCCACCTTTCACAAGGCCCACCACTTGTTCACCAGAAACGGGACCTGGGGCGCAGAACAATCTCTCAGTGGTGCCTTTGCGCTTCAGCATCTCCAAAGGTCTCCACCTTTTCCCTTCCCGCTCAGAAGCAGCGGGAAGCTCCAGGGATAGCACAGCTGTCCTCTCCCGCCCTTTCCCTGCCTCTAATCAAGTGCAACATCCTACAGAAGGGGGTACGTTTTCAGCCAAGTGCTCCCGCTCTCTACCTCACAGACCAGCACCTCCGGGTGGTAAGCTGCACTGTGGATGTGGGCAGAGACCCCTGCCCCCTGCAGGCGTGCAGAGGCTGAGGAAGCAGGGGAAAGATGGGGGCGTGGACACTCAGGGCACCTGGAAGGGCCTACCTCCCTCCACCATCTGCCATTGAAAAGCCACCTCACAGCAGAGCTACCTGAACGGTGGAGTGGTTGATCCAGAGCCCTCGTGGCGAGAGCTGCCTCAGAAAATCAAAGATTCAACATGAGAGGAATGTCTACGACCTCCAGATTTTTAATAAGTCTGCGAGCCACAGGGCTTGTTGGCTCAGGACAAGTGCAAATGAGGAGAGTCTGAGGGCGGGATTGCTGACTGTTAGTCTAAGCTCCCTCAGGTGAGGTGACTCTGAGGACCTCACCAAAGAGGCTGCCAAGGAGTTCAGTGAACTGTAGGAGATTTCCTTTGCCTTCTCAGCTGTGAAAATAGGACAGAGACCCCCCAGGAGAGGTTGGAATGTGGAGTCAGAAGAAAAATCTTTGGGAAGAAGCAGCTCATCTCTCCTCAGCTTAGGTCTTTCCAGCATCTAATTCACAGCCCACCCACCCACCATCCTAGAGGTGATTATACTATCAATCCACCCCCAGGCTCCATCTGCCTTAAGAAAGGTATCCTCTACCCCTGGAGACCTACTACCTACTTCCTGCTGCCTGGAGCCCTCAGCATCCCAGACAACTAGGATGGGGAATAGAAGTACAAGAAATCATAGCACTCGAAGAAGTTCCCAACCACCAAGCTCTCTCCTTCCTCCACTGAAAAGGTTTCACAGGGGGACGACAACAAGCCTCTAGAAAGCAGATCATTTCAATGTTACTTAAAATATGTAGATAGACAACACAAAAGAAAACTTCCAAATTAGCTTTATGAAGTGAATTTCAAATTGATATACAATTAGGATTGCACAAGATAAAAGAAAATCAGATCCTGATCTCTTATAAATAATGAAGGAAAAATTCTAAATAAAAGTTGTCCCACAGATGCCAGTAGCATGTTAAGCAAAATACACAGGACCAGGTACAGTCTATTCCATGACTGTAAGCATGATTCCATACCCAAAATTCATTTACATTAAGTACTATATCTACATAGAAAAAGCAAATGGTCATTTCCTTCATTGCTGAAAAGTAAATTCAATCCCGTGACTGATTTAAAAAGAAAAAAAAAAAGTCAGCAAAATAAAAATCAGTAAATTCTTTAATGTAATTACACACACACACACACACACACACACACACACACCAGCCCCAAAGCTAATATCTTTTTTGATGGGAAGACAGTAGAGGTAGTCCCACTCAAGTCAGGAATAAGACAAGGTACTTACTATTTCTGCAACTAGTTAACCACTTACCAGAAGTATTAGCCACGGGCTCCTGGGTAGCTCATCAGTCAGTTAAGTGGTTAAGTGTCTGCCTTCAGTTCAGCTCATGATCCCGGGGCCTGAGACCAAGTCCTGCATCAGACTTCTACTCCACAGGGAACTTGCTTCTTCATCTGACTGCCAATCTCCCTGCTTATGCTCTCTCTTTCTCTCTCTGGCAAATAAATAAAATAAATCTTTAAAAAAAAAAAGTATTAGCCAATTTGAATAAATAAGAGGAACGGTTAGAGACATAAGGATTAGAAATAAAGATATAAAGACTATAGTTGTCCTTGTTAAATTGGTAAAATATAAAATCAATATAAATAGACAAATAGTCTTCCTATATACAATCATCAACCAGTTAAGAAGATATTTGGAAAAGAACCCTCATTCAAAATAGCAGCAGGAAGGCAGGAAGGAAGGAAGGAAAGAAAAGAAAAGAAAAGAAAAGAAAAGAAAAGAAAAGAAAGATAGATAGAAAGAAGAGATACTTGGGAATAAATTTAACAAATCTAACAAGAAATGTGCAAAGCCACAGACAAAAAAACTTTCCTAAATGAGTCAGCTATTCAAACATACTTTTAAATTAAACCATACAAATACTAAAAGAAAACATGGGTGAATTCCTTTAAAACCTGGAAGTGAAGTCAACCTTTTTAACTGTGATTCAAAATCTAGAATCAATAAATACAGTTTGGTGAGGAATTTGAATACATAATTTTTTTAAAAAGGGCTTTTACATTAAAAAAATCATAAAGGTGAAAAAGACAAATGACAGAGTAGGAATAAATATTTGGAACTTATTTCACAGCCAAATGATTCATCTCCTTAACATAAAGAGTTTCCAGAAATCAAAAAAGAAAAAGACCAACAACCCTGAACATGCCAAAATACACGAACCGATGGTTTATAGAAAAAGAAATACAAATGTTCCTTAAGCATATGGAAAATGCCTCAACTCCAGTTGTAAAGGGAAAGATGTGCATTAAAACTACACTGTGAAGGGCGCCTGGGTGGCTCAGTCCAGTGTGCCCAACTCTTGATTTCAGCTCAGGTCCTGAGATCCAGCCCCCCGTGGGGCTCTGTGCTCAGCAGGGAGTCAACTTGAGATTCTCTCTCTCCCTCTCCCTCTGACCCTCACCCCTTGTGTGCTCCATGCACACTTCCCCCAACTGTCTCTCAAAATAAAAAGAAAATAAACTACACTGTGATACCATGTCTCTCCTTCCCCCACTGGACTGGGTGAAGTCCAAATTGTAACAATACACTTTTACCAGAGAGGCTGAGCGGAAGTGAGGACTGCCACAGAATGTTGCTGGGAATACGAAATGCTCTCTTTCCTTTGGAGGAGAATTCCTCAGTATCTCTCAAGGTCACAGCTGTGTTTAGCCTTTGATCCAGGAATTCCCCTTCTGGAAGTCTATTCTAAGGATATAACTTCACAAATACGAAATGCCATATGCACAACGTTATTCACTGAGGTATTATGTGTACTTGCAGAGAAGCATGAAATGGCTCGAATGTCCACAAGAGTCGAGTTGAATAAACTACGACACCCAGTCCCTTACTGAATAAATTCTGGCACCTTCATGTGATGCACAACTAGGCCACCATGGAAAGAATGAAGGTAATCTCCATGTATTAATATGGAGTGGTCTCCAGACTTACGAAATGAAGAGGTGTGGTCCAAAAAGTGTGTATAACATGCGACCCTCGTGGGAAAGGGTAAAGGCAACTACGAATATGAGCACAATTTTGCCTGTTTCTAATAAGAAACCTTATAAGAATTAATCAGAATTCAGTTTTTTTTAATTAGTTAACAGATGGCAGAAGAGGGAGTGGAGGGGGAGGGGGCTGGGATGGAAGAGAAACTTCTTGGGGTATAGCTTTTAACTTCTAGGATGTAAATGTTTTACATATCTAAAAATATGTGTATTGTTGGGGTCCATGATCCAAGGGATGAGACTGAGGCAAAGTGAAAGTTATGCAAAGCCTTATTCTATGCCAAGCGTTAAAAGTCAGACTGACCGGCCAGGGCCACCTCCGAAGAGAGCAACCCCCTCCCGATCTCACGGGCTGGTTTTATAGGGCATAACCACAGACCCAACGTATGTGGCTTCTATTGTTAAGGCGTTTACTTCTGGAATCGATACCCAGAACCATACCAGGAACTATGGGGACGTTTATTCCTGGAATGAAGTCCATGGATGTAAACAACAATATGGCAATAGGAAGTTGCTCTGGCTAAGCAGGCCCTAATAGTTTAACAGGTTTTAACATTAAATTGGCCCTAACATATATTATGTAAAAATAAAAACAAAAGGCCGTCCCTAAAATAGAAGGGAAAAAAAAGAAAAAAATTAATCTAATTGCCTTAAAAATTAATAGCAGAACCATGCAGAGAAAATAGTTAACTGAGTTTAAAACTTAGTACTTTGTATCTCCTTGGTAGGATATATTCTAGGATAAATAAATATATTCTGGTCATTCAGTTTTCTTATTATTTTAAAAAAACAACATAATAAATAAGTATATTAATATTGTTAGAAACCAAGTTTTCAGCATAGAGAAAATAGAAGTATAAATTCAAATAATTAAATAAAGCCCTGTAATATTAAATTTGAATTTGAACTATCAATATAATTGATTTTAAATCAATACATGATTTATGTATATACATAACACATGAATATATATATTCTTAAATGAATGAATTCTGTAGTCAATATATATAATATAGTCTTTTAAATCATATATTTACTGAAATATAAATATTCTTTTTTTTTTTTAAGATTTTATTTATTTATTTGACAGACAGAGATCACCAGTAGGCAGAGAAGCAGGCAGAGAGAGAGGAGGAAGCAGGCTCCCTGCTGAGCAGAGAGCCCAATGCAGGGCTTGATCCCAGGACCCTGGGATCATGACCTGAGCTGAAGGCAGAGGCTTTAACCCACTGAGCCACCCAGGCGCCCCACTATATTCTTTTAAATCATCTCCTGCAAGCCAAAGAGAGAAGTCTCAGAAAAAGCCAAACCTTCCCCCCACCTTGATCTTGGACTTCTAGCCTCCAAAGCCATGAGAAAATAAATTTCGGTTATTTAAGCTACCCAGTCGTGGTATCTGTGGGTGTTTTATGAGCCCTAACAAAGTAATACAGGTGATAATGACATTTGGTGACATAGGAAGATTTTTTAGAGTTTTTTGCTGAAGTTTTTAAGTGTGAAATGTAATGTCCGTGATTCTTAAAACTTTAAAAAATAATTTTTAAAAAGGTACACAGTGTTGACTCTTAAATATAGGTGGTAAGAGTATGGGTATTAAGTATTATTTTTCTACTTCTGTATAAATTCAAAATTCATAGTAAACTGTCAAAATTGAAGGACAGGAAACATTCAGGTACGGCTGGGACAGGAGAGCGGGGACATCAGACAGGAGGCACAGACAGGATGGGGAAGCCCAAGGACAAGGACCATCAGCCGGTGCTGGGGAAGGAGGGAGGCCAGACCCCTTATAAGGAGGCCCCCACCTATTTAGGATTGACCTCTGGGGTCCCCATCTTTTAACCTACCTAAACATGATAGAGGGTGACTAGAATTCAGCTGTGCCCTACATCAGAGGGATTGCCCATAGGAAGGCTGGGAGAAGAGAACAATTAAAAATGAATTTGGTTTGGCTGCAAAACATTCCTAATCTCAGTCGCTTATATTAACTACCACACATTTAACTATAAACACCATTTAGCATAATAATAATTATGCATAAAACTGAAAAATACAGTTGGAAATATATAATTAATTTAAAATGTCATAATAACTAAAGGAGCTTTTCAGTATTTAGCCAAATTCCTCATATGGGATAGGCAGTTCCTAGTCTGAGCTAAGGCTGCCTGATTCTCTGTCATAACAAATCTAGCAGCCCTAACACATTTCTTCATGTCAATCAATCAACAAATATTGAGCACTTCCTTTGCAAAACTGCTCTGCTAGGCATTATGGTGGATACAAAAAAGAAAAAGTTTATTCAAGGTGTTCACAATCTAAGTAGAAAGCCTTAGACCCAAACAAACATAACATAAAATACAAAGGAGACTCTACGTGCGAATGGTGGGCAGAGACCAGCAAAGGTAGATTTAGAGGACAGCCGTTTCTACGAGGTTAAAAAGGAAAAAGGTAGTTGTGTGGTTGAAGCAAGGCTATCTAATCTCAGAGCAAGGAGATACATCTAAATGATACAAAGACACGCGGAAGCAGTAACAAGTGTTGGCGTGCGGCCAATGCCTGGACAGCATCGCGATGACAGTGTTAATTCACATACCCAGATTCGTGTGCTCCTAGGCAACACTTCAGAAACATGATGGGACACTCGGGCATGCTTAGACTGAATGTTTGCAAACATATACTATGAGGTGCAAAACATTGTGGACGTGGGTGATTGTCATGGCGGGAGGGAAGATAAGATCGAAGTCGCAATACAAATGGGAACTACTGAATCATTAAGGCCCCACCTGGTCTCACAGGGGTTGATGTCCAGAGCCTGCTCCCTTGGAAAAGCAGGTCAAGTGGTAAACACAGATGCATGATGCTCCTTTAAAAGCAGCGGGGTACACCGTGCCTCCTCTGGGGCTGGAAAGTGAGCGGAAGAGTCAGACTGTGGCTCAGAACAGGCACGCATTCCCTTGGCCTTATAGAATCGAAACAACCTTTCCAGAATGTCCCAGAAGACATTCAAAAGAAAAGAGACACATGATCTGGGGGATGAATAACCAAGAGCTTGTAGAATTCTGCCAGAAGGAGGAGAATGGTCACAACTGAGGTGTGGCCTGCAGAGCTCAATTTGGCTTTCAAGCCAAAAACCACCTCCTACCTCACCAGAACGATCTGCTATCAAGATTATTGCCGATAAGGAGATTACACACCCGGCTAACGGCTAACGTGGCTTAGATGGCTGCTTATCTGAACCAGCATCAGAAGTCCAAGGCCCCTAGGTCAGTGCTTATTTTCTTTCTTTAAGGCTTTCATCTGAACCAACTTCCCACCCTTCCTGCCCACCCCACTCCAAATGCTTCTGTTCTGCCCTCTGAGTCTCAAGGATTGATATCAGCAAGATTCCTTTTATCTTCAGAAGATAAAATTCTTCTTTAAATCACTTGGTTTCCAAGTGCGAGCCTAGTCCCGTAGCATCATTGGCTGAAAAGTTGGAAGAAATGCACATTCTCAGGCCCCCGCCCAGCCCCACAGAAGCCCAGTCTCTGGGGGTGGGGCCAGCAGTCCTCCTTCCGGGTTATGCACTCCTCCCGCACCGCGCCCCTCCCAGATCCAAGAGCAGTCTCTGTCAGCGCCTTGATCACCGCAGCGGCCCACCTTCCTTCTTGCATGCTAATTAACATAGCCCACCCCAAACAGCAGTGAGGTCACCTTTTCCACTTTTTATCTTCAGCTCTACCTTGTAATGCCACCACCACCACCCCAAGTTACACACAAGTACTCCTACAGCATCCCGTCTGAATTTCTTAGAACCGGTTTTGTTTTCTTTTACTCCGTCACAATGGTCTTCACAGTTTTTGCTTTTAATCAGTTAAAAAAAAAAACAACAACTAATAACCTCCCAAATGTATAGGAAGTGTGTAGACATAGGGCGCCAGCAATATATTTTATACATTATAAAACAAAAGCTGAGAACAGAAAAAAAATAGGTATTACATAAAAACATTTCAATAATAACTCTGAGATCTTCTTTATGTTCCCCAGTGACTCATCTTGTACCAATTATGTTGCAGACATCAGCTTTGCAGAAATTGAGGTACTTCAAGGGCCGGGCTTCCACAGGTTTCTAGACCCAGAGACACGTGGGCTCTCTGACTAGGAATACGAGTTAGATTTCTGTGGTTGTGTGGTACTGTATAGTGAACAACAGTGCTCCTAGAAGAAAGTCCCAAGTTAGTAGCCTTTGTCAATGGTAAGGGTGTAAATTCTCCCACGAGGGTGATTTCAAGCTGCCAACACGATGTCACTGAAAGTGAAGTTTGAAAAATGCACAAGTGTCTCCAACAAGCCAGTACAAGCCAGCTCCCCCGTGCTGGATTGTGTGCCCAAAACTTCTTGATTAAGGCCTATTTTTCAATTAATTCCCTTTTTTCTAGGGAACTGGTTTCCTAATTAAGCATTTTCTAATTAACATGCTCCCTTTTAATTTCTCGAAGCCCTGGCTATGGCTGGGGTAGCTCTCCAGTCCTTCTGGCTCTGGTGGGGGCTTCCATACCTGTTACAGGAGCAGGTGGCCACCTGGGATTTGTCCTGTTGGGAGTGAGAGCACTGGGTGAGAGAAACGGTGAGAGCCAGGCCATGGAAATCCTTGCCATGTGGCCCTATGTCAAAGACAGGGGCTTATGCGAATTCACCCGCCCAAACAGAGGGAAGCTGGGGTTAGACTTCTCCAAATCCCATGCTCTTTAACGGCAATCGCTTCTGCCTCTCTGTTCCCCTCGCTGTGTGCAAACCCCAAACCTGACAGCAATGAGTAGGTAGGAGCTCTTGATCTTTTGGAACCAAATGGAAGTAAAAATTGTGTAATTTTTAGAGAGCATTCACACATGAGCCCTTGTGCACACATGTGCACACGGAGAAGGGGCAGAGGGAGAGAGAGAGAGAGAGAGAGAGCATCTTCCAGGCTCCACGACCAGCTCAGAGCCCTACCTGGGCTCTATTCTCCCACACTGAGATCATAACCTGAGCCAAAATTAAGAGTCAGGAGCTTAACCAACTGAGCCACCCAGGTGCCCCTTGAAAAAATAATTATTTTTTAAATCATTTTTATTGATTTATTGACACACACAGAGAGAGATCACAAGTAGGCAGGCACAGAGAGGGGGGAAGCAAGCTCCCCACTAAGCAGAGAGCCTGATGCAGGGCTTGATCCCAGGACCTCGAGATCATGACCTGAGTCAAAGGCAGAGAGGCTTAACCCACTAAGCCACACAGGTGCCCCCCAAAATAATTACAATGTGAGAACTTATTAATGTGAATGAAGCTACAAAGCCAGTAAGAAATAAAATGTGGATCTGAACCCAACCAGGCTGACCCCAGAGCCCATGCTTTCAGTGACTCATATTCTACTGTCTAACCCTGCTATCTGGTGCCTTTGGGATAGCTGGTACTGAGGAGGGCTCTGCATGGGGTAGAAAACCCAGAGCAGTGTGCCCCTGTCCTCAAGAAGCTTTCCGAAAGCTCACAGGATCCTTAAGAAAGCAAGACTAATGTAAGTGAAGTAATTAGAAAATCTTAGCAGACAGCCTCTAATTAGCTGTAATGTAATATCCCCCATGGCTAAGAAAAGTGCTTCCTGGTAGAGACCATGAGACTTAACCCCTGCCTCCAGAGCTATAATCACTCTTTTAAAAAATCAGAATCTAGGTCAGACAGGGCCCTCGGCCTGCAATCTGGTACTGTAATTCTCTCTCCCAGGGAATCCCACCTGACCAGATGACATAGCCATAGAATAACTATATGAAGTTGCATTTTATGCATGTTTTTTTGTTTGTTTTTCTCTGACTAATGAAAAAAATATTTTCAGACCTCCATTTAGAAGTTTCTGGTTCTTACATGCTGCCGAAACTGTAAGTCTGAGCTCTGACCTTTCACCCCACCCTCTCTCTCAGGTAGCAGCAGTTCTTGAAGGCTGCCCGCCGTGATCATTCCTAAACTAACAATGTGGTGAGAAGGAAGCTATCCCCAGAGGAAGAGGAACTTCAGAAGTCCAAACTTGCTCCTATTCCCCCTGTTGTGGGATACACTACCTGAAAACTCAGTGACTTAAAATAGCAGCCTTTCCTGTAAGGTGAGAAATTTGTAGCTGGGTGAGTATATGAGTTTGCCAGTAACAAAGTCCCACAGAGTAGGTGGTTTAAACAACAGAAACTAATTTTCTCACCATTCTGAAGGCTGGAAGTCTAAGACTAAGGTACTGTCAGGTAAGGTGCATTTCTCCCGAGGCCTATTTAAGTAACTAGATTAGGTCCAAGATGGTGGCACTCATGCTAAGCCCCACATCAGCAAACCAAAACTTCACTGAGTTTCTATGCTGGGCTCTCCCAGAAAAAGAAGGCCTAGACCAACCAGTCAGCACAAGTTACCTGACCTGGCTCTAAGACTTACCTTTGCTCCGCGTAAGGAAAGCGAGTCTGCTTCGACCAGTCAGCAAGTGCCTCATAGAACATCCTTGTTCCAGCTTACACTGGTCTTTAAAAACCCTCTCGCTTTGCACCACTTTTTGGAGCTCCTTTCCAGCTTCTATACTGGATGCTGTCTGATTCACAAGCCATTGAATAAAAGCCTACTAGACCAATAAATTGGCTGTTGAAAATCATCTTATAACAGGCTTCTTTCTCTTCCTGCCTTGTCAGTGGCCATCTTCTCCACAGGCCTTCATACAGCCTTCCCTCTGTATGCACCTGCATCATAATCTCCCTTCTCAGAAGGACACCAATCATATTGGATTGTGGCCCACTCACACAGACTCATTTTACCTTAATTCCTCTTTAAAGACTGTCTCCAAATAGAGTCACATTCTGAAGTATCGATGGTTAGGATTTCAACATCTGAATTTGGCATGCAGATACAATTTGGGTCATAAGAGTACTTTTTTTGCTTCTGAGGCATTCACTGATGTCATTCTTTGGAACCTGGTTGGCAGATGGGATGGTCTGGAGAGTCCAAAGTGGCTTCAGTTGCAGGGCTGGTGGCTTGGTGAGGATGGGTGGAAGGCTGAGCTCAGCTGTGCCCGTTGACCAGAGAGCCGTCACACAGCATATTTATCCTGGCTGTCTTGGAGTGGTCAGATATTTTACATGGATGGCAGTATCTCAAGAGAACAGGGCATGACTTTTTATGATCTACCTTCAAAAGTTACAGAGCACTACCTCTTTGGTCAAAGTAGTCACAAACCTGCCCAGATTTGAGAGGAAGGGACATAGACCCCTCCAATCCTCAATGGAAAGAGTCTCAAAGAACGTTGGGCCATTTTTTAAATTGCTGTAAGCTTTTTTTTTAATTTTTTTTTTTTTTTAAGATTTCATTTATTCATCTGACAGACAGAGATCACAAGTAGGCAGAGAGGCAGGCAGAGAGAGAGAGGGAAGCAGGCTCCCCACCGAGCAGAAAGCCTAACTCAGGACTCGATCCCAGGACCCTGAGATCAGGGCCCGAGCCGAAGGCAGCAGCTTAATCCACTGAGCCACCCACGCGCCCCATGCTGTAAGCTTTTTATAGTTCAGCCGTATCATCTATAAAGTTTCCTAACACTCAGTCATCTTGACCTAAATGAAAAGAGTTCAATAAACACCATGGTGATTCTCAGTCTTGTGGGTTCTTCTCTGCTTCTTGAGGGCTATTGAAGGTGGCTTGGGTTTATAAGAGCCAAATGGTTCCTTTCTGGCACCACCTGCCATCTGACCTCATTAATTCTTCAGAATCTTTCCTCATGGTCCAAACACTCCAAATCTGGTATAGTGGACCCTTGTTAACTAACTTGACTGCTGTGCTGGGTCATGAGAAGTACTGACTTCCTATAGTCTCCAACCCCAGCCCCTCTCTTCACCATGCCTGGAAGATATTTGGTGATGACCACTGTTTCCTTTTTTTGAGCTATTTTACTGGACTCCGATGTGTCACTCCTATATCTCAGAGCCACCAATTTTCTGTCTTGCATGCCACTTGCCCTGCTCCCATCTCAACCCCTTCTTTTCATTGTAAAAATTGGGATTTGTGTATGTCTGACCCAGGTGGGACAGGTCTTCCAAGAAAGACTGGAAAATCTGCTGAAAAGACTGGAATGCCCAGGAGACTCTGTATGAGAAGACAGCATAAGGCACTGGCAGTCTGATTTAGGAACAAAGACTCAGTTCTCAGAATCTCTACTCCTATCAGTTCTTGAATGACATGTGTCACTTGGATCCATCCTAGTCCCCAACTGTTAGACATAAGCTGGATCCTGAATCCTGAATCCTGGATCTTGGATCCTGGTGAGAGCAAAGACTTTAAATAAAAACAAAGATCTATTCCCCTTTCTACTTTAAGACTCCCTTCTGAGATGAAGAACTGATGATATGGGGGGAATTCTCTACCTGGGTGACACACAGGCACCTAAAACTCCCCATGTTCAAAGCTGAATGCAACGTTTCCATCCCCAACACACTCATAACTATGCTCTCTATCTTAGTTGTTGGTGGCATCCATCTAAACAGTCATCTAAGTTAGAAACCTAGAAATCAATCTTGACACCTGGTTTTTCTATACCACTACCCAACATCCAGTTAACAAGTCCTTAAATTTTTGGAATCTTCCCTCACTTCCACATTTCCAATGTCGCTGCCAAAATGGAAGCTTTTATCCTCTCTCACTTGGAATACTTCAGTTGCTCCCTGGTAGCCCTTGTTGTGACCCACCTAAAACTCGAGTATGAACCTGTTGTTATTGCCTTAAATCATGTCTGCAGTGCCTCTCAATCTACAAAAGAGTCTGAAGATTTGCAGCAATGGTGCTCGATCTAGCACTCAAACTCCCCCACATGTGTAGGCCCTGCTTACATTGGCAGTCTACCTCTTTTCATTCACTCTTGTGCTTTACACATCTACTATCTCAAACTGATTGTTCTTTTTCCAGCATATTGGCTATTTATTACCTGGAGTAAGCCAGGTGGTATCAAAAAGATTTTCTGTACTCCTAGGCCATGTTGTTCTGTTTTGTTTTGGCTAAAAAAATAATTTTCTTGGGTTTTGTGTTTGTTTATTGTTTTGGTCTGATTTGCTTTGATTTCGTCTGCTTTGGTTTGGTCTAGTTTGGTGTGGTTTGATTTGGTCTGGTTGCCTGTTGCCGGTTTCAGGTTGAAGACTTCAGCACCTGCAGTTTGGGAGATACTGGAGGCAAAATCAAACAAACCCAGGGAGAGCACCATTGTGTCATTTCTCAAGTCTTGAGTTTCAAAATAATACATTTTTTCCTTTTACCTCCCAAAGTCTCTTTTTGTTTGTTGTGCTATGTGAGAAAATTTTTACTGTAAGATGGAGAACTGGTGAGAAATGGAGCTATCCTATCTTGGCCATAATCAGAGTCCATCAATTAAGCTTTCATGAATAAATCAAAGAGGCTTCTTGAGAAATATTTAGGGACCACACCAGTTGGCTATTTTGAAGGATTATACTCTTCTATTATGGGAAATGTTGAAGAGAGGTTTCCCCAGGGAAGCGCTACTCTGAGTTCTGAGATGTACTCTGAATGTTGGAGCGAGCTACTCTCTATCAACTTCTAGGAAAGGATTTCAAACTGTGAGCACAATAAAAACCTGTAAAACTGAGCACTGTCCGGGTAACTGGGTGGCTCAGTCAATAAGTATCTGCCTTGGGCTCAGGTCATGATCCCAGGGTCCTGGAATCAAGCCCCACATGGGGCTCCCTGCTCAGCGGGGAACCTGCTTCTCTCTCTCCCTCTGCCTGCTGTTCTTGCTGCTTGTGCTTGCTCTATCTCTGACAAATTAAATAAATAATTTTTTTTTTTTTTTTTTTTTTTTTTAAATCCGAGCACTGTCTTATGAAGAATCTAGAGAGACTGTGGGCTGGAACAAGTTAGGCTGTCTTGTATCAGGCTAATTTCAGGAAGCAGCACCGCAGTCATCAGTCCTAGCTCCAGGGAAGGTCAAAACAGATTAGGACATTCCCAGGTGAGTTCCATTTACTCCCCTTGTGAAAGGGTGGTCAATAAATCTTCAGGATGGTTGAAGGTCTCAACGAGTAACGGCCATACTTGTCCAGTTACGGATAGAAGAGACTTTAAGTTGGCAGCTTTGGGAAGTCATATGGAGCAGCCTTTAATGGATAAGAAAATAAGAAGCCTAGGACGGCTCAGACTGGGAAAGCGTGGTTTGGGAGATCCCGCATTTAGGCATTAGCAATGACCATCCCACATTTAGGCATTAGCAATGACCATATTCGGTATCTGGATCCCTCCCTTCTTATCTTAACCCCTCTTCTGGGGCTGGGAGTGAAGGCATAGGAAAGATAGAAATGGGAAGAGTTAGTTAATGAGTTCCTAGGGGTGGAATGATCAACCGTCCAGACTCTTAGAGATGACCAAGACTGGACAGACTTTTTGGCAAAGGACTTTGAGGGTTTTGAGGTGGGGAATCCCGAGATATAGTGAATTAAAATAGAATACAGTGGTCCATGTGATATTTGCTCTTTAAATCCCAAACTGGAGTTATAAATGTCATGATGGTTTTATGAATTCATAAATTCTGCTTCTGATGGCATTTTCTCTTTAATATCTCCTTCCTGTTATGAGGTTTATGCATTTCCTGCCCCACCCCCCCTTGGATCTATTACGTCCCATATCCCAAAGTCTCACTGAAGACCAAGATAGCCCAAAACTGGTAAGGGGGAAATTCATAGATCCAGATAATGTGAGCTAATCCCTCAGTTTCCAAACAAAGAAACCAAAGAGTGAAGTGAATTTCCTGAGGTTATGCAGCAAATCAATCCAATCTCCAACCTAGACCTCCCCATTTTGCATTGTCAAACCCTCCTAGCGCAAGAAACAGTAGAGCTTTCCCTCTGGCTTCCCAGTCCTGAATCTTGTTGTGGGATATAACAGAGTGAGACCATGACATCTCATGACAACCTGTGACGGATTTACCGTTGGCCTGGTGATGGGGAAACATGCCAATGAAGAAATAAATAAATTTCATTTATTTATATATATATATATATATATATATATGTATATGAATAATTGAGGAGTTGGGCCACCTGTCAGCAAATGGTAGACAAGTAGAACAGACAAGAAGCACATGGGAAACCTCCAGTCAGAAAGAATATTTTCTGAGGAAAACAGAAACTCATTCCTTCCCTACAGCAACCACTATGGGGAGGGACTGCAGAATCCGCTGGGCATGTGAGAGGCAGGTGTTCTGCTCTCGCTGCAGCAGCTCAGGGGCCCAGAGCCAGCTCCCACAGCAGGGAGGGAGGAGGAGCAGAGCGGGTCCTAACTGTGGCAGGAGTAAAAACTGGCTTCTGCCTGGGAAGTGGGCTGCTCCCTGGTGAGGCTGAAACCAAGCTGTCCCATGCAAAGGGAAGCTGGCCTCCCGAACAAATAACCAATGGCTATGCATCACTGAGTTTTATATTTCGATAGTCTTCTTTGTTGTCTCTTAGACTGAATCTTGCCTGAAGCAGTAAACATGGTAGAAGACTTCTATGTAGGCCAGTCATTCTCCTCTTTGGGCCCTGGGAACGTCGTCAGCAATACTGTAACAGCTTTCTACAGTGACAGATGGTCATTAGACGTTTGTGGGGGGACACTTCATAATGTAGAAAAGTATCCGATCACTGTGATGTACACCTGAGACTAATAGGATATTGTATGACAATTATCCTTAAATAAAAATGGGGGTATAAGGCACCTTTTTTTGAATTACGAAAGGAATCAAATTTGACAAGACATGTATTCGTTCAAGGACCTCAAGCAAGGCCCGGTGTTTCCTACTCTGGGAGATAGAGAGATGAATTCCACAAGAGTCTGGCTCTTGTGAGGGGGGGAAGGGGGGTAGCGGGGTGGGGTGGGGTAGGGTGGAGGGGGATGTGTGGGGAGAGTCAGGCTGGGCACAACATCAGCCCCGTCACCAGGCAGAAGGCGAAAGTGATACAGGATAAAAGGTAAAGGACTAGGGACCACAGACAGATACAAAGGAGAGTTTATTCCTAATGAGGAGAATCCATGTGTTTAGAGGACATTTTAGGTGGGCTTCGCACATTTAGAGAAGGAATAAAAACTTGCCAGGCAAGGGCAAGGCACAGGCAAAGAGGTGAAGGAAGAAATCACACGTGATGAGTACTTTCTAACAGGAGGAAGAGGAAAATTGAGTTAACAAGTTTCCAGAATCTGGCTGGCCACCAGAAGTGCCTGGGGAGATTTAGTTGTTTCTTTGTTTCCTTTTGCTTTAAATAGTCTTAAGCTCCACTGGCTTCCCTCCTCCAGGAGCCTGGGCTGGGGGGAGGGGAGCAATCAAAAGACGCCCAGCGCTTAAAGCTGTTTGAACTCACCTCTGAAAACATGTAGAGACCTTTCTTCCCCCCTGGACTTTTCTTCTGGAGGCAGACTATGTGCCAGCAGTGAAATATATCACTCATGTCAGTCTCTTTAAAAGTCACTGTTTTGATTTTCATTTTCCTGCCTGTGGGTCAGGAGACCTTGCTGCTGAGAGCACCCCCCTCCCCACCGCCCAATCAGCTCTTGAGTTGTTCCTCCCCCATCTCCTTATTGGAGCATGGTGGGAGGGGTGGGACAGTGCTGCATTCAAGAATCTGTGGGTATGGGGCGCCTGGGTGACTCAGTGGGCTAAGCCTCTGCCTTCCACTCAGGTCATGATCACAGGGTCCTGGAATTGAGCCCTGCATCACATCTGGCTCTCAGCTCAGCGGGGAGCCTGCTTCCTCCTCTCTCTCTGCCTGCCTCTCTGCCTGCTTGTGATATCTGTCAAATAAATAAATAAAATCTTAAAAAAAAAAAAAAAGAATCTGTAGGTGTGCCAGAGGGCAGGTGTGGGTACCCCCCCCCCCCCCTCCCCGGGCAATGGAGTGTGGGGTTAGCAGAAGCTTAGCCAAGATCTGAGCAGGGCTTGGAGCCTTCTGGTTCTCCTCCATCTGCCTGGCTTATTCCTGGCCCATCTGCTCCCCTCCTCTCTACCAGCACAGAGTAAAAAGGGGAGAAGAAGTTTGGTTCCCCAGCAAGGCCCTGGATGTTTTCACACCGTGAGTTCCTCTTCTTCTCCTCCTCTGAGTTTTATGCAGAGCCATGGTAGACAGATCTGAGGAAGTGAGGGATGTTCCCTCTGATGTGAACATTTGAATAAGATAAATTTGGAGAAGACACTAGGCTAAGCAGCGCAGATGAACCTGTGAAGGACCTGGTACTAAGGAAAGAAGTGGAAGGGCATCCTGCCACATTCAGGGAATGAGCTGGAAAATAACCCACTCCAGGTCTTCTTAGGGAAGGAACGACCATCCTTTGCTGCTATAGCTGGACCCAGGAATCAGATTCCAAATTGAAATGATGGGAATATTTCTATTTCTGCTAACTGGCAACAGAACAGATCTGGAACATAAGACACGTATTTTCTAGAATAGGTGAAACACAGCGTTCACCAGTGGAAAGTTCATTATACAGAAACACCTTCTAGAAGAAGTAGACACCACGGAGTAGGAGGTCACAAAACTGCTGTGGTTCCAAGAAGCTAAATGTTCTGTGTGGTCCTGTGGAACTTTATCTGCATGGCAGACAAATGTGGACCTCAGCAGGCCCAGTCCGCAGAAATGGGTCCTTTCTGAGGACGGATTTAGACTCTTCAAAGAGTTGCAAGGCAGATGATTTCCACTCACTCCAACTTCTGGAAGGACATCCTCACGGAGCTTGTGGAAATGCAGCCTGGATAACACTGTGGATGTCTTATATTGGGTGTTCTGTTTTGTTTTGTTTTTTAAGATTTTATTTATTTATTTGACAAACAAGTGATCACAAGTAGGCAGAGAGGCAGGCAGAGAGAGAGAGAAGCAGGCTCACCGCTGAGCAGAAAGCCTGATGTGCGGCTTGGTCCCAGGATCCCAAGATCATGACGTGAACTGAAGGCAGAGGCTTAACCCACTGAGCCACCCAGGTGCCCCTATCAGATGTTATTCAAAACAAAATAACCTAGGCTTCAAGAAAGTTGAAACGGTAACTCCATGTTTCAGTATTTGAGGAACAACCACACTACTTTCCAAAATGGCTACACCATTTCACATTCCCACCAGCAGCATGTGAGACTTCCAATTTCTCCACGTCCTCGCCAATACTTGTTATTGTCTTTTCAAATGAGTCATCCCACTAAGTGTGAAATAGTATCTCACTGTGGTTTTCATTTTCATTTTCCTAATGGTTAATGACATTGAGCATCTCTTCATGTGATATCAGCTCTTGGTATATCCTTTGTGAAGAAATAGCTTTTTAAATTCTTGCCCATTTTAATTAGGCTTTTTGTCTTTTTTTTTTTTTTTAAAGATTTTATTTATTTATTTGACAGAGAGAGATCACAAGTAGGCAGAGAGGCAGACAGAGAGAGAGAGAGGGAAGCAGGCTCCCCGCTGAGCAGAGAGCCCGATGCGGGCCTCGATCCCAGGACCCTGAGATCATGACCTGAGCCGAAGGCAGCGGCTTAACCCACTGAGCCACCCAGGCGCCCGGCTTTTTGTCTTTCGATGATTAAGTTATAAGAGTTATACAATTGTTCATACACAATTTGTAAATATTTATCCCTGTTCTGTGGGTCATCTCTTCACTTTATCAATGGTGTCTTTTAAGCATAATTAATTTGAATGAAACTCAGTTTATCTATGTTTTCTTCTGTTGTTCATGCTTTTAGCATCATGTCTGAGAAGCCATTACCTAAACCAAGATTACAGAAATTTATACCTATGTTTTCTTCTAAGAGTTTTATAGTTTTGGCTCTTACATTTTGATCTGTCGTCCATTTTGAGTAAATTTTTGTGTAAAATGTGTTGTAAGTATCCGAGTTCTTTCTTTTGCCCATGGATCCAGTTGCCCCAGGACCATTTGTTGAAAACATTATTCTTTCCCATCATAATCGTTCTTTTTTAATGGAAGCACCTCTTTTTTCTGAAAGTTTTTTATAAGGACAAATCAGATGAGTCTAGGACTTACCATAATGACCTCAATCTTTACTTAATCATTTGCCAAGATCCTATTTCCAAATAAATCACATTCACATGTACTGGGGGTTAGAACTTCAACTTTTGCAGGAGATGCCATCAACCCCTAACAGTAAGTGTGTATATTTTATATAAATATTGTTCCATTTTGTCCTCAAGGGATGTCCTAAAGGAGACAGACAGTGAATGGGGGCAGTGAGTCTCCACTAAAGGACAGATACTATACCAATCAGTCCTCCTTCCAAGACAGGAACAGAAAATGGGGAAGACAGGCGTAAGATGGAACCGAGAAGGAAACTGCTTCCTTGCCCTGCACCGGGACTTGGGCCTAGACTGTGGGGAGTTAAGGCATGTTTGAGATGTTTCTGGTGTTAGAGAAAACCTGGATTCTTCCTTAAGGGGGAAGAATCTACTCTGAACAGAAATGCAGTCATATAGAGGCCCCAGGAGGACAGATTAGGAACTGAGTACGTTATTTTTGTACGTTATTCTTTGTGAGGAAGCTCCTTGCCATCCCCAGCCTTCAGCAAAGGCTTATTAAACTCACAGACTGTCTAATATCAGAGGAAAAGTCTATATTCATGCATCGACTACAGTGCTGAAAGGAGGCAGAGGAATAGTGGTGGACACTCTCTCCACGGGGTCTCCAAGAACCAAAACGTGCAGGTGACAGTCTGCACTCACAATGGTTGTCACTTAGCGTGGCCCCTGTTGGCACTGGAGCCATGGGAGAAGCCGGGAAGAAGAGCTAGTAGCAGACTCCGAGTACAGCGTAGCTTCCGGTGTGACCTAATTCGAACCAACTCCCAGCAAAGATACTCAGGCTACTTAAAAGCGTTGCTGCTGATGGCTCAAATGACTGCAAGTAGTAATCATTTCAGAAACTGCTCTATATCATTGAAACCAGGTCTGAAAGATAGATTCACTGAAGGAAAAAAAAATAGACGTTTTCAAGAAGCAAAGCTAACTCATTTTGTAATTGAGCTATCATGGTGTTGATGTCAGTCTTTAGAGGTCAGCCTTTTTTGAACTCTTCCAAGTGGATACAACTGAGACCAAGGACCACACTTGGACAATCACTGCAGGAGAGGAGTCTGTCCCAAATGTGTGCATCCTGAGACTAATGGGGTCACCTGTCCTGCACAAGACAGTCCAGCACTTCTTCAGACCAGCTCAAGCATAGCTGCCTTCATCATGGTCATCCATTAGTGCCTCCCATTCTGGGGAGAGTTCAGCTGACCCCTCTACCTTGTATCTTCACTGCACTGACATCCAAGAGATCCTATGGATGAGAACACTCTCTTGGCTTTTCCCAGGCAATGTGTTTGTCTACTCCTTCATTTCTCTGACCCTAATATTTACATATGTTATGAAAGCAATCAAGCAGATGATAGGAACAAAAATCCATACTAAATACAATCTCAGTTATGAAATATTGGATTTTTTTTCACATCAGGAAAATGAAAAGAGCATCTTCGAGGTTCTGGCCAGCACAGGAGACAGAAAAATAAAACAAAGCTTAAATATTGGCTGAAAATCACCCTGTCAAGCCATTTCAATGGGGGTCCTGTAATGGTAGTGTCTTTAGCTCTCTTGTCTTGAGGTGATCATACTCTCAGAGACCATTCAAAACAGCTATAAGAAGAACTACAACAATGGACAGAAGTCCCAATACTCAGAGTGTCAATGACCATCGGTCCTCTCTTTCTATGGCTGGCCAGAACCTTCAAATCAGCCTTTCCTTCTCTAGTTTCAGGTTCTTCTCTTCATGGCCATAACCAGTTTCAGCCTGGGCAGGGGAGGACAGTGGACCAAGGTCCTGCTCAAACTGCTCTCACCTTCCTCCCCACGATGGCCTCCACTCCTCACCAGTTCCAGAGGGACTTCACATTCTGCATTGTCAACTGTGATGCTTCCGAGTCCCTGCTACAGCCTCAGCTAGAACACTCTGGGACAGGTGAGTAATGTTCCACTCAGTGCAGAAGCCGCTTCACCGCCCTCTTTCCTGGACTCCCTCCAGGTGTTTGTTGTTGTAAACATTCTCATAAAGGTCTCCCTGGGCACACGTGGAAAAGCTTCTCTTTGGGAAGACTGGTAGGAAGCAAGGTTAAATTTTTCAAAGGAGTTTGATTAATAAAAACAGAACCAAACGCAACATAAAAGAGATCTAGAATTTGCAAATTCCTGGAGTGCATGCTCACATGCATATTTGAGTGTGTGTTTGGAGGGTTTCCCTGACCCAACTAGGGTGCACTTCCTACCACATGTATGACCTTCCTTCCAGAGTAACTGAGGGTTCAATTCCCAGAAGTAAAAAAGTGAAACTGAAGCCCCCTGTGACTTGTGGTCCCAATGCTGTTGTGGGGTACAGTGCTCTCTAGTGTCTCTAGTCGTAGGCACACTCTGTGCTGGTGTGCACCTTTTGTCTTGTTAGATTGTGGTGGCATTCCACATTCCAGGCATCAGTGTTTGGAGCTGTCCATGACCTTCACTTGGAAAGACTGAGGGCAGCTGGACCAGGCCCAGAGGACCCTATTCTGGGAAGTACTGCTGGAGACCTTCAGAACTCTGGTCTCCCTGGAGCATGCAATTCCCAAACCCGAGTCGACCTCACAGCTTGAAGCACCGGTAAGAGACGGAGAGAGATCGTTGCTGAAGGACCTGTCCAGGTGACAAGTTAAGCCCGGGACCAGCCTGCTTTGTGTTAGGAGGCCTTGCTCCAGGGAAGACTCAGGAAGCCAGCAGGTCCTCCAGGGTCGGCAAACCAGAGATCAGGAAAGGTTGCTGAAAATTCAGGGAGACCAGTTACAGTTTCTCACAAGGAGATCCTCCTGGAGAAGATAAGCCTTGAACACACAGGTTGCGGACAGATGAGAGTCTACAGTCAAGGGTTTTCCAGAAGCAAGATGCTGCCGGAGATGCTACTCATGACTGGGCCACACAAGTGCCAGTAAAGACAGTAGTTCCTGCTGGACAGACCCTTTACAAACACAAAGAATGTAAGAAAGCATTCAACAAGAATTACCCCCCTCCTTGTTCAACGTCGGCAGATTCACACTGGAGGGAAGCCTTAGGAATGCCACACGTGAAAAAGTAGATTTTGCTCGACACATGAGGATTCAGGCTGGGGAGAAGCCCTGTAAGTGCATAGACCGTGGGAAGGTCTTTAACTGGAGGTCACACCTCATGCACCACCAGCATATCCACACCGGCAAGAAGCCCTGTAAGTGCAGTGAATGCAGAAAGACTGTCAACCATCACTCTGTTTTCATCCAGCCTAACATGACCCACAATGGCAAAAAACCCTTCGGACGCGAAGAGTGTGGGAAAGCCTTTCACTGCAACTTTTCCTTAACGCAGCACAAGGGGATTCACACTAGAGACAAGCCCCACATGTGCAGGGATTAGGCAAAGACCTTCCCCGTCTGATTTTATTTGACCCCGTGAGACCCTCATAGCACAAAAGCCCCATGTGTGTAAAGAACGTGGGGAAGGTTTTCCCTACAGCTTCTCCCTCACTTCACACAGCAGGAGTCACACTGGAGAGAAGCCCTATGAGGGCAGTGAGTGTGGAAAGGCCTTTGCCTAACCCTCTGCTTTGTCCAGCAAGGGACGATTCACATGAAAGGAAACGGTGAGTGCAAATAGTGTGGGAAAGCCTTTGAAACAGCTTTTCTTTCCCTTGACCTTTGAGGAGTGGTGTTGGGGAGACACGCTCTGAACGCAGTGAGTAGAGGAAAGCCTTAAGATGTGGCTCATCTCTCACTCGACATTAAAGAATTCATGCAGGAGAGAAACTCTTTGAGTGTAAGAGACGTGGGAAGACCTTTTGCACCTGCCCACCTCAGTCAACATCCAAGAACTTCTGTAGGGAAAAGACCTCTTGACTACTACTACTACAGAAAATCATGAGGTCACAGGAAACATGGTACTCGGCATCTGAGAATTCCTGTAGGGGAGAGACCTCTCGGTTATCACGCGCTGAAGAAAAGTCAGCCACGCCTCCGCCCACAGGCTGTGTCATTATCTGTTTCAGGATTATTTCAAAGAACAGGGCGGAGGGAGCCGGAGAAGAGAAAAGAAAAAAAAAATGAGCGCACAGCCTCCCTCAGACTTCTCTGAAAGCCAGGCATATGAAAATATGCATCTGTTTCTTTCTTTGGGGCTGTCTGAAAGCTAGCAGGGCCCTGCCCTTTCCTTTGTCCTTTATCTCTGTATTCACTTACGTCCAGTGACAGGAGAGCTGGGCAGTGGAGAACAGCTCTATAAAGATTTGTGGAAAGCCCTCTTTGTGGCAAAATGTTGTCTCTAGTCTTGACGAGCAGAAGTCTTTGTGAGAAATATGAAGGCTAACGTCATGAAATACTGGAAGTTTGTAACAAGTTAAAATGTTAAAAATACTACCACATAAGATTATTTTCTATTTAAGGACACAAGGATCTATGCATGAATAGGCACATCTCGCTGCGTCATGTAAGACTATTGAAGACTTTGGGCGCCTGAGTGGCTCAGTCAGGTAAATGCCTGCTTTCATCTCAGGTCATGATCCCGGGGACCGGAGATCAAGTCCTACATCAGGCTCCCTGCACAAAAATAAATAATCTTTTTTAAAAGACTATTGAAGGTTTTAATTTTTAAAAAATCTTCCTTCATGTGGTTTTGAACACTAAGCACTCTCCATTTTTCTTGACTTCCATTTACCTGTTTTGATTCTTTTTCTCAGGGACACAGGGATGGTCCTGGAGCTGTGTGGCTTTCAAAGGTGAGCTTGACAATTTCTCAGCTTCTTTAGTTCCCCGTAGAGGGGCTTCTCCAAAACCATGTCCGTAATTTTCTAGAGATTAAACTGGAGCTAAACCAATCAAACAAAAAATAGAGCTAACTTAAACTAATGAAAAACTTGGGGAAAAGTTTAAATTTTTTAAAGATGAATACAATGTATTAAAATGCAAAATATGGAGATCCTTTGACATATTAAAGCAGTTTCTAGAAATCTAATCAAAAGAAATATTCTGACAAATGTGCAGAGCAGAGATATGTGTGCAAAAATAATTGCCAAAAACGTGTTTTTATATATGACACAGTGAAAACAACCTAAATGTCTATTGGTAAAGAAATAAATTATGGCACACCTGTTCTATGAAATATCATGGAAGGATAAAATATCTCTGTGTGTACTGAGGTTAAAATAACTCCCAGATACAGTGTTAGGTAAAAAAGCAAGATGCAGGAAATAAAACTAGATCTGGAGGAAGATACATAACACCGTTAATAGTGGCTCTCAATGAGAAGTGAGATGGATCAGGGGCGGAGGGAACTTTCGGTTTTTACTTTATATACTTGAATATTATTTGCAAATTTTAAGTAAAGAGCATGCGTTATTTTTGTAATAAGTGTTTCAAATATTTTAATATAAATGGAACCTTGGGAAAAAAGTGACTCCTAATATTTCTTATACGGCATGAATTTCCCAGGATTTCTCAGAATCCTGGTGTTATTATGCCTTAAAAAAACAAACAAACAAACAAACAAACAAAAAAAACCCCTGAGATCAAGGATCCAAAACTTTGAGCCAAAATATATGTAGAATAACACATGTAAAAAAAATCAGAACTCTGCATAAAGTACTCTTCAATGGACATTCATTTTCCTTTAAAATCCTAGTAACTTATAAATGCCCTTTTGCAAGTAGTTAGATTTTATGTGTCAGGTTTTTACGTCCTTGGAATTAAAACCTGCTTCTCTGGGTGTGGTACATAAACAATGAATTTAGGATCACTGAAAAAAAAAATTAAATTATATTTTAAAAAAACAACAACTTGCTTCTTCCCAACATAATATTCATGCTAAGCAATCAGACCTATTTTCCAAAAAGGAAAACAAGTTTGATATCTACTGATCATACTTTAATTATGTACCATCAGACATACTTTCCATATATAGAAATAAGCAAGGAGTGAGATTTTCACATAAGCACACCTGTAACCCACAGTTACAAGTCTGTTCAGGCATTTCAGTTATGGTAGTTTGCCTGATAGAGTGGTCCCACAAGAAATTGATTGTGTGAGTTTTGTTCTCCTTTAGGAGGAGACATTGGCAGCTGTGTCATCATACAACTAGATGCTGCCCATTTTGGAGTCAGTTGCCAAAAGTGGACTGTGACAGAGTAGTGAAAGACCTTTTAGATTAGAAGAACGCCTTAGTCCAGGTTGCTGGACTATAAACTGGGAGGCTTATAAACAACAGAAATTTATTTCTCACAGTTCTGGTGGCTGGAAAGTCCAAGATCAAAGCCCTGACAGATTGGGTGTCTGGTAAGAACCACTTCCTAGTTCACAGAAAATTGTCTTCTCAATGTGCCCTCATGGTGGAAGGAACAAGGGAGCCCTCTTGGCTATCTTTTACAAGGGCACCAATTACCTCCCAAAGTCCTCACTTCCAAATACCATCACAGTGGGGGTAAAAGTTCAACATGGATTTCGAGGGGACACAAATGTTCAGTCTATACCAGAGGAGAAATATCAACCGGAGAAGATACCAGGAGGGTCATCGAGTAGTTTCCTTCTGCTCACACAAGTGTAGACTAAGCAGATATCATGGTCCTGGGAGAGATGAATACAAGATCTTTGGTATTTCCTATAGTTTTAAAACTCTGCCTCCACTCTAAGAAGGACGGTGACCATTCTCAGAAATAAGAACAGTATTTTGCATCTGAGAATGGTGCTGGTGGTGGTAAGAGTCAATGTGACCCACTGTTCTCCAGGAGGTTATGACTGTCACTCAAGCTATAAGTAAAAGTGGTTATGCAATGACCTGAACTCATTAAAATGTCCTTGTAATGAACAAATGTCCACAGAACTCTTTAAGGCCAAATTCAAGTGCAATAGGGTAGTGAAAAAGTAACTGATATCAACGGACCAAATTTCATTTCCGTCTACATCTGGCATTAGAAGGAAGACTAATCCACTTTGGAGTGTTCTTAGACAATTCAATTTAAGTGACATGGGAACCCTCAAAGCAAGACATTGAGCTTCACAATAACGAAGCATGTGGAACATATGAAAGGTAAGTGGCTATGTGAAAACATATGTGGTAAAGTTGTGTACTTCAAGTTTGTGGGCCAGTTCATTCCAGTTATAGGTAAAAAGGTGTTTCTAAGGCTAATGCAATGTAAGCTTTTTGAAGAGCTAATTCATTAGATATTACATTTGGCTAGTTACCTATTTTTCAATGAAGGATTTTTTTAAATATTATTTTTTCAATGTTCCAAGATTCCCCCAATGAAGGATTTTTAATGTGTATCTATCTGTCCTTTAATTTTCATAGCTGCTGCTGAGAAGACAGCTATCAACTTATTAGCATTCCTTCATAACTTATTTTTCTTTTCTCTGTAGCTTTTTCAAGATCTGTTGACATTCTATAACTTTAATACACTGTATCTAGGTGTGGATTTCCAATTTATCATTGTTTGGTATTCATAAGGATTTCTGAACCTAAAGATTCCTCCATTTCATTAATTCCAGAAATTTTTCCTCTATTATAACTTTGGATATGCATCTCCTTCATTATCTCTGTTATTACTTTCCATAATTCTACTTAAATGTATGTTGTACCTTCTCATTCCATGTTTCCCTTCTTTTACCTTACCTCCTATATTTTCCACCTCCTTCTTCTATGCTTTCAGAGTAATTGTTTCATATCTTACTTCCAGTTCATGAACTCTCTCCTTACCTGTGTAAGTGAAACTTTTAAATGCCAGTGGTTATATTTTTCATTTATACAGGTCCTAATTGATTATTTTTAAAAATATATACTTGGTAATTTCTTACACTTAAAAAAAAATTTTTTTTAAGATTTTATTTATTTATTTGACAGGGATACACCGAGAGAGAACACAGCACAGGAAGAGGAAGAGGGAGAAGCAGGCTTCCCACTGAGCAGGGAGCCCGATGCAGGGCTTGATCCCAGGACTCCAGGACCATGACCTGAGCTGAAGGCAGCCACTTAACTGACTGAGCCACCCAGGTGCCCCATTTCTTACACTTTTAATACTCCTTTTTATATTTTGTATCCAACATTTCTAATTCCTGAAATTTTTAAACTTCTGATTTTCATTCTTGAGGTTTCTCTTGATTTCAAGCCATGGTATCTTATTTCCTCATACATTTTGTGATGTTTGATTTTGAGCGAATGTTCATTGGAACTACATCTGTAGGAATTCTTTAAGGCCTGAAATCAAGTTGTACTCCTTCAGAGAAAATTTACTTGAATTTTCAGGCATCTAGAGACACTACCCAACCCAGATTTTTTGGATTCTCAGCTTGGGATTTTCCAGATCATATTAGTAATGGGAATTCTAGCCTTAAATCCAATGAGAATGACACATGGTAATGAATTTCTCAGGAGAAACTTATCCTTCCTAGCATCCCAAGGGTAAGACAGGCAGTTGTATTTACTGGGCTCCCTCTGAGGAAAACTTTTTTTCCTACTTCCTCTTTTCACCAAGAATACCACCTTTTGGGAGCAGTAGCTTTAGGCAAAGTCTTTGATCCTACCTCCCACATTGCTCACACCTTGATATTTGTCTTGTCTTTCCCAAATGTAGTTTTCTCTAATTTGTGATTTCTTGTAATTTTTGGCCCCTTTTTCCAATCTTATTTTCCAACTTTTCTTTTTAGGCATTTTGCACTAGAAAGATCTCTCTCTTTTTTTTTTTTTTTTTTTTTTTAACACTAATATTCAGTATTGCCAGAAACAGAACTTCTAACTCTCATTTCATTAGTTGCAGGAGGTTCCCCCAAACTTTTGAATTTACCAAATAGTAAATTATAACAAAAAAAGAATTGACAGACATAAGTTTGCCAACTTTTTATTTTGTAAAATAATAATCTAAAAACAGACAAATGCCTAACTACCTCTTACTTTCACCATCATCTCCTAACCAAAAGTTGAGAAGACATTATGAAAGAAACGCCTTTAATTTACATTTATTTTGCATTTTGGTGAGATTGGTGACAACTTTGTCATAGACCATCATTGGTCCATAGACTTAGCAACTGGGAATCACTAAGCTATATCAGATGCCATGAGGACTACTTTACTTGAAATTGTACGCACTGTAAAATCTCCTAACTGGAAATCCCAGCCACTGACATCAAGCCAATGCTATCACCTTTATTTGTTTGCATTTGAGCAAATAACTCCCAGTTTATGAAACACAGAAATAAACCATGGGATGTAAAGTCTGAATCTTGAGTCCCTCCTCCACTTGGGAAAATCACGTAAGTTCTCAGCCTCATTGCCTTCCCCTGTGAAGATACATACTCAGGTGGATATTTTGAAGACTGATAAGAGGAGTGTTCTTTGGAGTGATTAACGTCTCTATTTTTGCCCTCCCCTATAAAATACAAACAGAATTCCCCCAAAAGGAGTAGACACCACGCTCCACACAATAAAACTCTTTCCAATATGGATCTAGAACAGGAAGTGTGTCCTACTGGATCCTTTCATTCCTATCATGGAGGAAGAAGTTGGGGCGAAATCAAACTTCTAGGAGAATAAAATTTGCTGACAAGAAAGATAACCCCATCAAAATTTAAGCTCTACAAAAGTTCAGACTTTGTTCGTGGCAATATCCTCAATCCCTGTAACAGTGCTTGGCACACTGTGAATGTTCAATGAATGAGGAATAAGAAAACAGATCAGAGGTTTACAACAAATGAGCAACAGTGACAGTGAAATTATTACCAAGAGTACCCAGCACAAGCAGAAATCCCGTGTTCCACTTCATAGTCTCCCCCCTCATCAATCCTTTCCCCTCACTCCTCCCTATCCTCCTTACCAGGCAGTGCTTGTCCATCAAGCTTCTACAGTCTCAGAGACAGAACCTGCCTTAGAAGAAAAAGGCAGAATCAAAGAATATCCTAAGCCACCTTTTTAGAGTCCTTGCCATCTGTGCACAAGTTTGTCTTGCAATAACTGCTTTGTACTGTGCTTTCTGGTGGCTCTGATGGTCCTAAAGGCATCAGCCAATGTAGAGGATGGTCAGAAGCCATTGAAAAGGGTTTTAGGTAGGAAGATGGACATGATGTGATGATGCTTTATTATTTTATATCTATGAATAACAATACTAGTTAACATCGAGCATTTTCACTATGCCAGGCTCTATGCTAATGCCTTTATATGGATTATCTCTTTTAATTCTCAGAGCAACCCACCAAGTTTGGTACTATTAATCCTCATTTTATAGACACTGAATCTGAAGCTTGGAGAGGTGAAATAGCTCATCTGGAGTCACAGAGCTAATACCCTGTCTGCAAAATCCGTGTTCTTAACCATGGTGCTATATATAATACAGACTCTATACCACTTCAAAGTCTTTGGCGTGGTTATATGTAAGCATATCCATATTGTGATGTGACTTTTCTTAAACATAACTATTCCTTTTGATTTTCTTATGCTAGTATATAAGTTGAAAAGATAAATACAAAAAAAGAAAACCAAGTCTAAAAATGAAAATAGCGTTTGAAGTGACTAGAGAGAAAAGAACAAAATTGTTCCTTTCTCACATTGTTTTCTTCCTCCTCTAAATATCTAAATACCTCTTCTTAACTACCACCAACCTCTGACGGATTATCATTTCTTCCCTTCACTACTACTGCAAGGCTTTCTACCTGATCTCCCTGTGCCCACTTTGGCCTCTCCCCATCTTATCGATGCCACAAGAAAGCAAGCATGGGACTGATAAAAAAGCATCATCACATCATGTCCATCTTCCCACCTAAAACCCTTTTCAATGGCTTCTCCATACCCTTTGGAAAAAGCAAGAGTCCCTAATGGAGCAAACAAAGCCCTGCCTGTCCCTGTCCTGGCCCTCTCCCCAGCCACGCTGTCTTCCGTTACTTCTACTTCAGCGGCAAGCCTTGTGCACATCCTGTTCTCTCTTGCACGATATGCTCTCCATCACTTCTCCACCTAAGGGAGTCTGACTCATCCTTCAGACTGCTTGTCATTATATCACCACGCAGACTGTGCATATGCCTGGGGCATTACGGGGGCTTAACAGATACGGTTAAGTGAGTGAATAAATGGAATGGAGCCATGGTGTTCCACACGTCAGGTCTCTTGGCATCTGGCTTTCACTCTGAATCTTCCCGAATGATGATGCTGGAGTTCTTTCACCTCCGGCCTCTGCCACAGTTGACTCGGGATCTGGGTCAGAATGAGCCCACAGGTGGATTTCATGATCCAGTCTCACTGGGGAAGACAAAGCCTATCTCAGAGGAAAGCTGCTCGTTGAGGTAATCAGATGGAGTGATCTGCATCTCTCAGGAAATCTTGAGGCTAACATCAACCACTGAGTGACCAGAAAGTTGGGAAGACACTGCGTGTGATACATACACCCTCCTAATTAACTCAGTAATAGGTCAACATCGTGACTTCTAGCATAATTAGAACAACGAGGTGAGCCATTCCTGAGTTCCTGCTCTTGAAATCTCAACTGCTTTTTCTGGCCTCTGAGGCTCAGCAACCCCTCTGAATTCTGTACCTCCATTACTCTTCTTTCGTCTCCCACTGCCCTCCAGACTATTCTCTGTTGGCTGTGGCAGGCCTCTCCATCACATTCTCATCAACTCCACGGCTGTCCTCCAGGTCCCACGAACTTTCAAATGGAACCCAAATCCCTGACCTGGCAGGGCCAGAAGGATCCAATATTCTATCCCTAAGACCCTCATCTTGTTAAATAAAATGGTGGGAGTTGGGTATGTTCTTTGGCTTTAATCTCCCAATTGTACCTGATTAGACCTGGGAGGGATACATAACTGTAGCAGATACCGTAATTAGCTTGCTCCAAATTTATTCCACCTCCTCCTCCTGTGCCTTCCTGTCCTGAAGACTCTAGAAAGCCAAAACCTACACTTCCCCAGCTCTCTTGCAATGAAGATTTCAGAAAGACTTCAGTCTTACCACATAACTTGAAAGGAGGAAGACAGAAAGCACCCACCATTTGCCAGCATGGACTGAGGCAGAGGCAACATAATTTTATAGTCGGCTACCCCCTAATTTTGTGGCCTCCTGCCGCAGAAACACAACTGCTTGGATTGTGGCTGAGATTTGTAGGACTTTGGAACCTGGAAGCGTTCTTAGAAGCTCATCCTAGAACCAGCTCTCCTAGCTAGTATCTGGTAACATCAGTATCTGGTAATATTTTTGCTTACATTCACTAGAGTGGTTTCTGTTGTAAGAAGCTGAATTCGCGGATACAAAGCTCAGAGTGACTGCAAGCCGCTAGAGCACCAGCAGACTTGTTCAGTCTACTTGACCTTGTTCCAGGCCCAGGAAGCTTCCCATCTGTGAGTATTAGTCCCTGGGCGGCCTCCTTAAGGCCCCATGCCACGCAGCAAACCCACCTCCAACCTTACACCAGATTAAAGTATCATTCTTGGGAAAGTCCTTCATATGCTGCCTCTAATTGCCCTTTTTGCTCTCCCTATTTATGGATTCTGCACTTTTTGTTTGTCCCATGAGTCAGCTTATGGACCCTCTCAAAGAACTCCTTGTTACCCCTACTTCTTAGACCACGAAACAAAGTCTTAAACTCTTTTCACCAATCACTTCAAATGTAAGCTAACATCCCTCTTAGGTGTCCATAGCACTCTGTATCCACTCCAAGGTGGAGTTTGTCATATTGCGTTATAAATACCTGCTCACTTCTCTGGAACTCCCACTAGACTGTGTTTACATGAGAGGAAGGTCAGGGCCTGTGTCATGGCGTATCGCTCCAAGTGCTAAACACTATGCTTGGCATGTAATAAGCTCTCTACAAATAGTTCTAGATGTTATTAATGAATACCTAAACATGGGATGTTAATGTGGTGTTTATTTCTAAATTCCAGAGTCTTTCCCCAGTTCTCTGACTAAATCCTCAGCCAATCAACAAAGCACTACTACAGGGGGAGAGAGAGAATTGCCAAAAGTCCATTACTTGGACAAATAGACTATTCTGGAATTGGTCAATCATATAAAAATTGCATAATTACATGCTTCCTCTGGGAAATGTCAAAATTCCATGAAGGTAAGTTATTGTATAACCTCCACAGAAACTTTTCTCTGTTATGATTTTCTTGGGCTGGGAATTGAATATATCTCACCACTGTCTATTAAGGCATAATTGTAATGAGATTTCTGAAATGCAAAATAAAATTCTTTGGCCATATCAAAGCCCTCCTTGGCAGCTCCTTGTCTTGAAGATTGGCATTCACAGATCTCCTGTTACACCCATGTTCCTGCTCATAGCAAGCAACACACAAATGAATAGCAAATGGTGTCAGAAAAACAATCCTGAACACCTGTGTGTGTTTGTTTGCTTTTGGCATTTCATTCAACTGCTAGCTATAAATTAATTATCCCAGTCAAAATTAATTTCTCCCTCTTCTGTTGCCCAATAGCACTTTCTTTATTCTGCAATTATAGCACCTAGCACATTTTCCCATGTATTGCCGAATTAGGTTCACCAGAATACTTGTTTAGGAAATGTTACACCATTTACTCAAAGACTGGAAGAAAACCAAAAACTATCATTGCGATGAGGGTCGTAGGTGGTTAATTAGCTTTGCTCACTAACTAAGGGGCTAGTTGTCACACACCAGGCCCAAGGCACTTGGATTCAAATTTATTCTGCAGCAATATTAAAAAATGGCGTTCATTACACTCATAGAAGCTGTAGGCTTATACACTCTTACCCAAAGAGTGGATCTCCAGGCGCTTGAATCAGAATCTACCTGTGGTTGTAATTAGAACATGCAGACTCCCAGGTCCTACAGTAGAGCCACAGAATCAGAGGTCCCATGTGGAAGAGGAAACACAATAACACAAAATACATTCTGGGACCACTTTATTGTAGTCTACTGTTTTACCAGTCCTGGGCCTGTACATTATAGATGTTCAATAAATTGTTGTTGTTGTTGCTGCTGCTTTTAAGTTCTTCTGCCCATTGAGGTTTGAGGACTACTGATTAAGTATATAGCATACTATGATAAAAGAAGTAAGTATAGATAATCAAAGCAGATAATAATTAAATAAAATATTACTAAAATAAAAAAGAAAATAAGACAGATAACTATGAACAAACTCTTAGGAAACACTAAGGTGAAGGCAATCGTCTATAGAAGGCTCTAGAAAGACATTTAGAGCATATTATAGTAGAATTGCATCATTCAGAATGTCCTGGAACTAGCCAATCAGAGAAGAAACATAAAAACTCCATCGATGAGAGACCATGAGATGGCTTGGAGAGAGATAAATGTCTTAGCTGTCAGAGATGAGCAGGTCTCTCAAGATAGCTTAGGAGGCAGGGGGCAGAGTCGGGGGAAGGGAGATTGGTAGCAGGGAAGGCTGGCCCTAACGACTGGGGCCAGACTGTGAGGCATCTTGGCCATCTGTATTTTCCCCTGTATTCTCAGAGCTGTTAGGGATCGCAGGAGGCAAGCTGGCGTAGCAACTGTCTCACCTACCAACAGGGTGCTCCCAGACACAGAGCTTCCCGGTGCTCAGGGGTTTTCAGTGTGTCGTTGGCCTTATATCGCCTCCAGGGGACCATCTGCAGTTACTTGGAGGCCTGTCATATTAACCAGTCAAGTCAGAGAGCCTCTGTATGCAGTGGCCACTGTGACTTTCAAACATACTAGATGTTTCTGGCTGATGATCTATCTGAAAAGGAGTCTCAACTGTGGCCATAAGTTATTTTCAGTGTCCATGATTTTAGGGCCCAACAGTAAATTCTGAGAAACCAATTTCCACCATGGGCAGAGCCCCGCTCCCGGGGACTGATCATTTGTTCAAGCTTCTCAGTGAAGAAAGTTGAAGAATGACGGGGTCAGGGGTGAGGCCTGACCAGATTTGCTAAGAGCATTGTAGATCTTGGTGGAAAGGGTGGGCTCTCTCTCTCCCTGCCTCCCAGCAGAAGAGGGTGAGACTGGTCTCCTAAAACATTCAGACTTCAGTCCCAGGAAGTCAGGCAGAAGTGAGGGCTAGAGGAAGAAGGAAAAACCTTGCTGCAACACAAGAAAGATGGGGAGGACTCAAGTTGAAGGGTTATTCTGGACCTTTTCCCTGTGGCTCCACCAAGACAGGAAAATCACCAGAAGCAGGGTCCGGACACTGTTCTTATGTCCTCACTGGCATGTCTCTTCGTCTGGGGGGGGGGGGGCTCGGGGGGTGTCCTGCCCCTCCAATCTTAGACGGAATCAGCTAAGCATAGTCCTTTGTTCAGCATCAACCTATCTACCTGTGTCCCTGAGCTGGATCTTTCCCATAAGAAGGCACACTCAATAATTCCTAAATTCTGACCAGACCCTCAGGACGAAGGGTCTCACTGAATCCCCCCAACAATCTAATGATGTCCAAACTGTTACTAGCTGGATGTTACAAATGAGGAGACTATGACGCAGAGAGGTGACATCATCTATCCTCAGCCACCAGCCCCTGCACAGCAGCAGAATGAGGCTGTGAACTCAGGTGTTGTGACCCCACAGCCCTCGGCTTAGCTTCCACATGTGGTTGAGCTATCACATATGGCCTGCTGCTTCCCCAGCAGAAACTAAGCTTGATCATGAAAGCAACACAAGTCCATTATGGGCAATTTGGAAAGATATTGAAAAGGTCCAAAAAGGAAATAAAAATCATCCACAATCCCACCACTTCTACCTTTTGGGTAATGGTATAACCTAAAACCTGAAAATTCCTCTTATCTCTAGCTTTAGCTCACAAAGAAATCCACTGTCCTTCCAGACTTTTCTCTTTAATGTTTACACAAATATGCGTAGGTATATACCTACACATACAGCAATTTTAAAATAATAATAAAGTCGATGTTTGCAAATTACACAAGATTATCCTGCACATTGCTTTTTTCCCACGTAACATCTATTCAAGCCTTTTTTAATGATTGCATAAAAATCCACTGTCTGCTGACCCATAATTTTTTCAACTATCCTATAATAAATATCTTTATCCATATATCTTTATATACCTGTGATAGTAGTTGTGTAAGATACATTCTAACAAGCGGCTCACAGAGCATGCACATTTTTTATCTTGCTAATTGTTGGATTACCGAGTGAGTCTTTAATTCTTTACTTTATAATGGCAAAGAGGGGGTTGTTGAGAATGAAGCTTGGTTATGCAATGAGAATCACACATTGCTTAACGAAGCACCATATAGACACTGAATGAATGATATGAAAGGGGTTCCTCGTGGACATGGCAAGTTCTTTCTCGCTAAGAAACCATTGGAGCAATGCCTTCTCTAGCTGTGGGTAAGGGATGTGTGTCTTTCTGGCCTCTCTGGAATTCTCTCAGCGGGCCCCTGCTCCTGCCCCATGTGAGCCCACATGGGGTTGTCTGTCTGGTGTATGGGACTTTATTTACTCTTTCCTGAAAATGTACATTCCCAACATGTACTTCAAACACCAAATATTTGCCAACAGATCTCCTCAAATATCTGATTCCCTCAGCCAGAGCTCACCACCAATTCTCCAGCCTGTCAGCCTGGTCCGTGGGTCTGCTCCAGAGCCATGGAATCTGAGGACTTGAGGCCTCTGATCGGTGAGAGAAGGGCAATGCCGCTATTCGGTCCAAAAGGGTAACTTCCAAATGGAGCGGGACCTGCTCAGACTCTTCAAGTTCCCTCTGAGTGGCTGCCACCCTGACCTGCTGCCACTCCATCTCCTCAGGGACCCTCCGCTGTCAGCCAAAGCCAGGATGCCCACTCTTCAGACATATACAAACCCCTTCACTCGACACACACCTCCTGGTGTTAGATATCCCCCCTGCCTGAAAGGCAGCATAGTCAAATGCAGAGCATGTGGGACCCTGGAATCGTAATGTTGGGGGTTTGAATCCTGATTCTTAAACCTGTTAGCTGTGTGATCTTAAGCAAGGCACTTAACTTCTCTGTACCTTAATTTCCTCAATTATGACGTAGGAGTAATAAAAAAAAAAAAAAAAAAGAACACACAGAGCTGTTGAAAGCACCTGGTGTAGAGTGCCTGGCACACACAGACACAATAATCTGTAGCTATTCTTAATATCATTCCACAGCCAGACTTCTCAAGTGAGGTGTTACTGGTAATGTCATCTAAAATTTTAGGATTGATAAGACTCAAGTTTCTTTCACACATGAGCCTTGGAAGAGGCTCCGAGTCTTAAGCTCCATTAGCCTTCGATTCAGCCCTGCTCTGCTGGTGGTGTGTAATATGTCGGGACACTTCCGCACGGCTGGACGAGCGTGACTAATACAACCCCTTCTGAGATGGTCACATCTCCAAGAAGGGGACAGTCAGGAATTGCAATCTTTAAATCCTTGTTCAACTATGAGAATTTACTCTGCCAGCCTTCCCCCATTTCAGAACCAGGATCAGAGAGGGACACCTGGGCGGTTCCGTTGGTTAAGCGTCTGCCTTCGGTTCAGGTCATGATCCCAGGGTCCTGGGATCGAGCCCTGCATCGAGCTCCTTGCTCAGTGAGGAGCCTACTTCTCCCCCTCCCTCTGCTTGTATTCCCTCTCTTGCTCTCTCTCTGACAAATATATAAATAAAATCTCAAAAAAAGAAAAAGACTGGGATCAGAGTGATAGAGCTGAGGTCAGGTGGTGGACCAGGTAGCTGGTGTACAGGCATATTTGCTGAAAGGATATTCCAGGTTTGTTCCTCAACCTGGGGAGGTTAAGAAACCTTTTGGTTGTCACTGCACCTGTGAGGTAAGATGCTCTACTGACATTACAGAGGCAGGTGTCTCAGGTACCATATATCCTGCATTGCTTAGGACAGTCCCACCCCGTAAAAAATTGTCCCCGCCCCCCCCATGCCAATAACACTTGAGGGCTTAGACCTTAACAAGATGTTATTATTGTTTCCCTTCCTGGTGAACTAGGGCAATCATGGGGTAAGCCGTCCCAGCTCCCGCTTCCCCTCTAGCCTGGAAGCTGGTTAGACACCCCACTCCACGCCTCCTTCCCTGGGCACTACAAAAGTGCTCCCTGGGCTAGCAGCACAGAGGGGGCAGAAGGCAAATGCATATTGTCTGATGTATAGTATAAAGTTTGTACTTCAAACCCCTATGTTGTACCCTTGCCGGTGGACTGCCATTTGGCATCCTGCCCACAGGCTTAAAAAAACTCAACTCAGGGAAAAACTCCAGCCACCGAACCTTGAGTATCCCAAGGGAAATATAACCCACTAGTTCTACAGCCCCATAATGCCCCTGATTCTCTCTCGGCTCTCTCTACCCCCATCCCCAGGGCTTGGACTATGCCAAATATGAACGGCTTCTAAGTCTTATCAGAAGAACCCAAGAAAATAATAATTAATGAGCCAGCACTTTCTGAGTGCTTGCTATGTGCCAAGCTTGGCACTTTACATACATTACCGCACTTAATCCCACGTGGCATAAAATACAGCTCACATTAGAGAAAGGCAATGTGGTTTGTGCTAATCCCGCCCCTTGGCCTTTGTGGGTGAGTCACTCTTGGACTGAAGCTGTGCTCTGGGGCCCTGCGCTCCCAGAATCCCTCAGGTGTCTCAGCAGCTCAGGGAGTCGGGGGCCCACAAAGGGAGGATTTATCTTCCGCGTGTCTTCTGCCATTAGCGGAGATAAATCCAGGTATTGTCATTACGGTAATGGCCTCTGTGACTAAGAGGAGTTAAATAGAAAGTCAGTGAATGTCAAATATCTTGAAAAATCTATTCACCATGAAGTCACCTTCTAATGTGTTCTGAGGAAACAATAACATCCATTTTCGCTCCAGACACTACTCTCCATGGTAAATAATATCACTAGGTGACTCTATCCTGTAAGTCCCCAGAAATTGTTTCTAATTATTGTCAGAGGCACATCAATTACCAATAGAGCCTCCAGGCAGCCCTCGTCGTGGCTCTGATTAGAAACATGTTTTACTTCCATTTCTTCTGTCAAGCCTCTCAGCCCTCTACATATTTAATTGCTCCATCTTGGCTGCAGGCCTGCTCTGAGGCCGCTCCTCTCTGAACTGCGCCTCTCCTGCTCAGTCGGCATCTTCACCTGGTCTTGTCCCACACCTCACCTTCACTGATTAACTCCTCAGCCCCTGCCAGGGCCTCATTCTGTCCCTTCAAAAACAAAAAACAAAAACAGGAGCTCTGGTGACCCAGATCAAAGCTGATAAAATTGCTTCCATTGAAAACAAAGAAACAAACCCGCGCTGGGCCAGGATCTGTGATAAGCACGTTTCGTACATTCTCGTCGAATCCTCAGAACAACCCTGTGAAGGAAGTAAAATTACTATCTTCATTTCACATTTGAACAAAACTAAGGCACTGTGAGGTGAAATAACTCTCCCCCGAGTCACACATAACTAGCAAATGGAGGACAGGTTATCCCCCAAATGGAGTCGTCCTCACTTCCGTTTCTCTCAAGCTTCTCTCAAGCCCAGCGGCAAGCTGGACTTCCTCCCCACTGTCCCTCTCCCTCCTTCTTCCTCACCTCGGCATCCTTCCTTCCCACTTACTCTTTGAAGATTCTACTTGAGTTGGACTCTTTCCAAAGCCACTAATATCACAAGTCTTGGTGCTTTCCATATCTAACTAGCCTTCAGAGAGTAGGCTTCAGGGAGCACCACCATGAAAACTACAACAGAAAGTTGAGTGTTCTGTTCTATCCTCCCACAGCTGAACGAGCAGCTGTTCATGCTGCTGCCTAGACATCACCACCAACTACAACTGCGACTCGACTCTGTTTCAGATCTCCCTCTCGCACCATGGCGTCTTCTCTTTCCACCTCATCTTTTCTAGTATCCTGGCTCCCACAATTCTTGGACCACACCAGGACCTGCGAACCATGGTTCCTGGTAACCCTTTATTGTCTCCTACCCCTTCATGAACTTCTGTACTTTTAACTCAACTTCCATGGGCCATCTTGGTGTTACTCCCTGTCTATACCCATCTCAACCCACTGTCCCTTTATTGTGCTCAGCTGGTAAATCCCTAAGCCAAGTTCAAGCCAACCTTCCCCTTATTTGCCTGTATGCAGGCAGCCAAATGCAATTGAAGAAAACGGCCCTGCTGACTGGTCTCTCTTTATTTGCTGCCATAAAACTCAAGTGGCCCCCCCCCGGCCGCCTAGCAGCATACGGTATTACCCAGGTCCACTCACCTTCCCGGGACTCTTTTACCTCTTCTCCCTCCAAGCCTCCAACTCCTTCTCTCTCCCCCCGGGAGCGCACAGCTAATAACTTCACCTCCTAAGTTATTGAGAAACTGGAGCAATCAGAAAAATTTGACCATGTCTCTACCATCCCACCTGCCCGTCTTTCTGCATCTCTGCCTGTGTGCGTTCTCTGCCCTCTCGTTGCTCTGGGCGGACTGTCCATCTGCTATCTGAAGCTGACTCCCCTACTTTGCACTCGATCCCACCCCCCACGCCTACCCAAGGATACCGCCTTAGTACCGGTTTCCCTCTCTCAGAATCCGTGGGCAAACGTGAAGTTATTTCTTCAATCAAAAACACAAACAACCTCCTCTGATTCCACATCTAAATCAAACTGCCACTCCACAGTTTGCACCAAACCCTTTACAACCAAACTCCTTCAAATGGTTGTCTTTGTGCCCTCTCTCCCATTCTTCTCTTCTGTCTTTTCTCGAACACATCCCAAGTAAGCTTTTGATCCCTCCCTTTACCCGAAACAGCTCTCGTCAAAGGCACCCGTGACCTCCCATTGCTGAGTGCAGTGATAAATTCTCCTTCTAACTTGAGCTGCCAGTATATTTGCCTCAGGTGTTCACATCTTCCTTCTTAAGATGCTTTCTTCCCTCTCATTCTGGGACCCCGCTCTCACCTGTTCACCACCAGGGTACCCTGTACTTATTCCTTGGGGTCTCCCTGAACAGTTAGGTGTTGCCATTTCCTAGCATTTCAAAACGTCCCCCTCCTCTAGCTATAATCATTCCTCAGGTGGCAGGTCCAGCCTAGACCTCTCGTTGGCCATCAGACTCATGTGGTCCACCGGCCTCCTCACTGTTTCCAGGACACACCAAGCATAATCCTGTCCCTATGGCTTTATGTCTGCTGCTCTCCCTTCTTTGATTTGTCCCTCCAGAGAGCCTGTCCCTTTCAGTGTCTGCTAAAGAATCACTACAGAAGTGAGCTTTGTATTTGCAACAACAGGGATAGACAACCCTAGAGGCTATTATGCTAAGTGAAATAAGTCAGAGGGAGAAAGACAAATACTGTATGATCTCACCTCCATGTGGAATCTAAAAAACAAAACAAATGAACTAACCAAACCGAAACAGACTCACAGATACAGGGAATGAACGGTTGGCTCCCAGAGAAGGTGGGGAGTTGGGGGCCTGGTGAAATAACTGAGGAGATTAAGAAGTATAAACGTCCGGTTACAGAATAACTAATTCACATGGATGTAATGCACAGCATGGGGAATATAGTCAGTAATATTGTAATAACTTTGTATGGTGACAGATGGTAACTAGACTTATCGTGGGGATCATTTCATAATGTATAAAATATTGGATCACTGTGATGTACACCTGAAACTAATAGGATATTGTATGTCAATTATACTTCAATTAAAAAAAAAGGAAGCGAGCCCTTCACCGCCTAATTGATCTAACATCGAACCACCATTATCTTCACCACCTGTTCTCCCTAGCCCCCAAGCCAATGTATTTTTCTCTGTAGCATTTGTCCCTATCTGGAATCTTTTATATTCAGTTGCTTATTTATTTATATTTGTCTCCCTTCACTGGAACCCAAATTACAAAGAGAGCTGGGACCGCTTTTTCCTTAGCATCTAGAATAGCATCGGGTTCCTAGTGGGCACCCCTCTCAAGTGTATTTTGAATGAATGAACTTGGGATTGGAACCCATAGCAGTCTAACTCCAGTGGCACCGAGAACAGAACAGTAGAAGAGGGACACCCTCGCCACCAGGACCTCCAAGAACTATTCGAGAATATGAAGGATTGGAGGTTCCACCTGGTAAGAACAGACCCAAAAGAAAAAAGAAGCTGTTTATTATAACCTTATTTTTGCCGTGTCTGGCAGGCTGAGAAACCCAAGTTACATAGCTGTGGTCTTGTGAGAGATTCAAAACACTCTTGTATCCTGAGAACATCATTTGACCTGACATGTAACAGCGTCCATAGATCGCTGTGGGTTTCTTATGAGCCTTTTCTTTTTTAAACTCAGACAGTTTCCATTCCAACTGCCATATGTTCACCCCACCTCCAAACCTTCCCCATCGGAGCATCTGAGCATCTGAGCACACCTGTGAGTAAATTTGCGCCCATGCAGACGGTGACATCTTGCCCTGCTTAGAGGGGAAATGCATCTGTAACACTACCATCCCAACTGCCATTTGAGCAGAGCTAGATGGAATCAGAACACTCATTGGTCTATTGGAATAAGGATGGGTTTTTCAGCCCTGCTCCCTCTGCAAGAAAAAAAAAAGCTAACTTTTTATTTTTTTTTGCATTCACCTAGATATTCATGCCAGGACTTGTAGGAGAAAAACACTTCTCTCTGACCCCTGTAGTGATCAGCTGATGCCTGGAAGCAGGAAATTTGATTGCCCTCATGGCAGGCTGAGTCTCTGTTTACCAATCACAAAATGACTCGACCCCTTTTTAAAAGCCAGCTGTGACCATTGACACTGTGACCTCCTGTGGTGCTGAACTTAGTTTAAAAAGTAATAATGATAAGATAACAAAGGTTATCATCAAAGCTATTATGCTTCCATTCCCAACCCTTTGGGGGCAGGAGGAAATAAAGCCAGTCGGCCAGACCTGAGGAGTTGATGACACACATTTTACCCTGCTCCAGAAACTTCCTGTAACTTGCCCCCCACCATCAGTGACTTCCCAGGACGGCTTTCCTCCCTGCTGTTCCCCATCAGCAAGAGCGTGCTGACACACAGGCTGATGAGCTCGGAAACTTATCGCGTGTGTCCTTCCTGCTTCACCCCTTACCGCCTGTCAGCCCCTGTTGTCACACGGCTCTCACTCATCCCCTCGCTGCTCACCCTGGTCTAGAAGATGATCAGAGAAAACCTCCGCTGACTCCCCTCTGCCTAGACCAGCACGGGGGATCGGTCAAGCACGTGTGTTAAACAGGGCCAGATTCGAATCTATTCTTTTCACCCAGCTCACGGGCTCACTGGCTCGCGCGCGCTCTCTCTCTCTCTCTCTCTCTCTCTGTCTCTTCCTCTCTTTCATTTTTCAAAAAATAAATAAATGAATTCTGGGTTGGCTGAAGATTTCAGCAATGTGACTGCTGTGCAGATGGATCCCGCGGAAGCTGGTGCTGGCTCTCTGCGGAGTAGCATGAAATGCTGGTTTTCAAAACCTGAGCAGCGTGTAAATGGCAGCTAAAAAGGAAATGCAGATTGGTGCTGAGTGTTAATTGTCTCTTCCTCTCTTCTTCACACACTTCAGAGACTGTGTGGTGGCAGAAGACAGAGAAGCGGGCCTGCCCCCTCGTGGGGTGGGCTCTTCTTTCAAGCTGGACTGAGAGAATAACACCTAGAGTCCAAGTCAAAACATGGAACGGGATTTTTTTTTTCTTTATTCTTTTTTTTTTTTTCAAGTTCTCATCTGATGAAAGTCAGGGAGGTGGCACCAAGCTTGTAATGAAAGTAAGATTCTGCTGAGAATGAGTCGATGAGATGTGACACAGAAAGGGGAAGCAGGATGTCTTTGTTTTGAAATGACAGGCGATAAGCTATGGGGGTGCCTGGTGAGATTTTAGTCCATAACTAGGTAGCAACCTGTCAAATGCAGGCCCTTAAATGCATCACAAGAATTCTCACTTGAGATGATTTCAATTCCAGCTCCGGGTGTGTGAGTGTGTGAGTGTGTGCACGCACGCATAGCAAACATAATTGAATGCCAAAAAAACACCGCCATGTCCTGTTACGGGTACAACTGTAATCACATTGGGGTGAGAGCTCCAGGTCCCTCCTTGGCCTTCCACACTTAGGCAGTGACAAGGTCAGCCTTAGGACCACAGCCCAGGCTCAGAGCCGTTTAGTTTCATCCCTGAAGACTCGTGTTAGCTTTCTCCCGAGACGTTAATCAAGCAGATTCTTGATTGACTGTCTTTTCCTTTTCCGTGTTTGTCTAGATGAAGTGGGATTATCCGAATTTGTGCAGTTTGGAGTAAGAGGGGGGCCAGTAGAGAAGCGACTGGGAAAACTGACTCTCGGTTGGCAAGGGGAAAAGAGGAATCTAGAATCATTTTTTTAAAGCCATGAAATCCCTGTGCCCCACCGGAGCCATTGTGCTCTGTACCTGCTGATGCCTTGTTTCTCCACGCATGTGTGGAAAGGCTATGACTCCCTGCTGCTGTTGCCTGGGAGCTAACTCCATTCTAGCTTGCCAGTTGGAGACGAAGATAGGCAATGACAAATGAAAACAAGTTACCGTCTGGATCCATTCTCTCTTTCATAACCAGGAATGTGTAGGTGAACGGGTCCCCACCCCCACACTTGACTGGCATGAGCGAGAAGAGCTTATAGTGAACCCCTCCAAAAGAGAAAAAGGCTCTCTCCTGCTGCTGCCCCCATCTTGGCTGGACAGTGTGCTGTGGAGCCTCTCCTAGCACCTCTCCCAAGGAGAGCAGAGAATGAGCTCACACTAGGATGGGAAAACCATGAGCTAGATCTTGTTCTGAGTACAAAATGGCCTCCCTCTAGCTGTGTGGGTGAAGGAAGCAAAGAATATCCTCTCAAGGAGCTGGCAAGAAAGAGAGTTTTGGGGTGGAGAGAGAACATCCTGACTGACCCTACACCCAGAACGAGTTTCCCTGGCTAGAAATGGCCCCGAGGTAAGGAACATGAGATGTCCTGGGAAACCAGACATCTCTCCTTGGAAGCCCTTCCTAAGTCCGGTCAAGACAATTACCTGCCACCTTCTGGCTATTGTCCAATTTCTCAAAATTATTTCCCTCCCCAAAAGGGAGTGCCCCCCCCCCCCCCATGCATGTCACTCTGGACTGGATCATCACTAATAAATGGGAGTAGCGGTGGTTGCCATTGAAGATGATGATCATGGCTAATGGATATTAGGGAATAGCTAATGTTCACATCCCTGTATGTAGGGGAGAGTCTGTGCCTCGAGGAGAAACCCCAGAGTAGATATCTATGAGCTTATAGCCCACTCTCCCCAGAGGTGGAATGGGATGGGGGTAATATTTTATTTTTGTCTCAACATTAACTGGATTCCAGTGGTATGTTATATGCGAGCCAACGAAAGCCTCAGGCAAGGTCTCAAAGCTGTTTATTTTTTTTTTAAAGATTTTATTTATTTATTTGACAGACAGAGATCACAAGTAGGCAGAGAGGCAGGCAGAGAGAGAGAGGGAAGCAGGCTTCCTGCGGAGCAGGGAGCCCGATGCGGGGCTCGATCCCAGGACCCTGAGATCATGACCTGAGCCGAAGGCAGCAGCCCAAACCACTGAGCCACCCAGGCGCCCCTCAAAGCTGTTTAAATGTCACTCACTGCCTAGTGAATGCAGAAGGGAGTTGTTGTCACAGAGACAATGCCTCTGTTCAGTGATAAACTTGGCAGACCTATCCAAGTGACTCACATGTAGCCTGATACCAGGTTGACCATGGCAACCAAAAGAAATGACACAGTCACTGCTGCTGTCCAACTTTTCCCACAGGTGACCAAAATGGAACCATCATAAACCATTTCTCCAAATCTATGGGACAGAAATCAGAACTGAGGTTATTTGGCAGGAGGATGTGATTGAGAGACTGGTGGAAATGGAGGGGGAGATTGATTGAGAAGCATATGAAGTGATGCAAATGTTTCTGGAGTGATGGAAATGTTCTACATCTTCATTGTACGTGGGTTACAGGAGTATCTCCATTTGTCAAAACTGATCAAATTGTACAGTATAGTGTCTGTGCATTTCACTGTATGTAAATTATACTTTCATTATTAAAAAAACTATTCTGTTTCTCTTATAGAAAGCCAATATAGGAGCAATTTTGATACTCTGTATCTCCAACCTAGCCCTCTGGTACCAGCTAGAAAAGGGTAGCCCAGAAGTTCCATTCTTGGCTCACTAGGCCCCACTATGTGTAATGATAGATGGCATCCAGGACTTGGAGTCTAATGCCTGCATCAGAAGCCCCTCCCATCCACCTCTGCCATCACTCACCAAGTCTATGATTTTTGGAAAGTCCCTTGATCTCTCTGAGGCTCTGCTTCTTCATCTGTAAAATAGAGGGTAATGATCCCTGCCTATGCTATAAGAATACTGGAGGAAACAAAAAGTAATGTTTCATAAGCTGGGAAAAACTGCAGAAATATAGAATGTACACTGTCTCAAAAAGAGCATCACTGTTTAAACACATGCCTGAAATGGACAAGCTCCTTGGAGTACTGTCAAAACTCCAACTGGACGATATATTACAAGAACTTCCATAAACAAAGATACAACTAAATAATCATAAATGGTGGTTTTGAAGTACTCCACAGCACTAAGTTGTTAAATAATGTCATAACTCCTTATTTCTTTAATCATACAATCTGTTCCAAGCTTTCACTGACCTGAGAGGCAGAAGTTTATTTTCAATCAGTTTGGAGGTACCCTGATCAACTCCCAGAATAGACATTGCCTTCTGATATCCTCAGATTAATTATGTTCTATGTTCTTTACTCTCTCTGTTGAGATGGTAGAGTAAGACTGTAGAATAAGACTTTACCACAGTGCTGGCTTCTTTTTATGGGGTGGGGGAATTAGATGTTAACACTGGTTGGTAATGGTATACATATGTGCGTGCATAAATGTAACATATGTAAACCTATACAAATATGTGTGAACTTAACATTAGCAACATCTTCTACAGCATCTAAAGCCCCTCACTCTCAAGTCACAGAACAAATTGATAGAAAGATAGACTTAATAGATGCAATTCTTTTCAAGAGGCATAAAGTGAGAAGAAAAACACTCCCTTAACTGTAGGTAATTAGATGTTCTCAGATTGGATGAGAGGAGGAGCTCAAAAACATGACAGAAACAAATTCATAAAGTAGCTTGAGAACTTTTTTCAATTATTAGAACAGTTGCCAATGTGGGAAAAGAAAGAGAACAACCCTAGGATTGTTCTAGGGAGAGAACAAACACCAATGGGTATAAGTCACAGAAAACACAGAGAACCTGAAAGTAAACAAAGGTATTTCCAACAAAAGTTGTCCAACAATGGAATAGGCTTTTTCTTTTGGTCATAGAAACTCCTCAGCAATGGAGAGTGTCAAGGAGACTGTGGTAAGATAATAGGGATGATGGACTAGAGGCTGTCTACCTTCAACGTAGCTTATCATTCTGACACTAGACAAAAGATTTAAGTTTGCCAGAGTCTCTTCTTGTAATTACCAAGTATGTTTAAGAGTAAATGACTTTGATAGAGAAACAACAACACTGAGGATACTTACAGCAGGAAGAAGTATTTAGACTCCACTGGCTGGACCAGAGGTCCTATTAGGAAGATGTCTGGCCATCCCAGGCACAGCATCTTAAGAGACTGTGGCTACTTTGGGCCAAGATGAGTTGCTGTCAGTAGTCAAACACTCTAGTCTGATTATCTGAAAAACAACAACAGGAAGCTCTACACAGCATAAAAGGTCCACCCTGATCTGAGATTCAAGACAGAAGCAAGCATGCCAATAAGAAACGCAAGTAGTGGTTCTTTGCTGTTTCAGGATCCCATGCTCCTTTGAGAATCTACGAAATTTATGGCCCCTCTCTGCAGAAAAATGTTTGTTTTGCACAAACATTTTCACAAACATATACTATCATGCTTATAACTTCAAGGGCCTCTTTGAACCCACTATAGTTCATTCAAGAACAGTAGATTCATAATACTAATTACCATCAACAGTTGTTGATGATGATGATGATGATTATGATGGTTTGACTTTCCTTCCAAAGCCTGAACAACTCCAGTAAATAAACATTGTGTTTGCTATCCAACAAGTTCTGAAGTAGGAAGAAATTATAACTCATTTATCCCTCTCCTTAGTACCCTTCCACCCAATGGTAGAACAAAGAGAACCCAGAGAAGTAGGGAAAGATATTTCAAAAGATAGCTCTTCTGTGCTTCTGGGAGACTAGAGTGTAGGCTGATCCTGAACCATCTAGAGATCAATATGTAAATATATTTTCTGTGTACTATTCACAACCACAGAGAGCTCAACTACTCCCACTTCCCAATTTAGCTTTTCTTTAGGCTGGCCCTGGATGTTGCGCCCAAATAGGTCCACAGTGGTTATTTACCTCCTTATTTTCTTTAATGTGTCTTTGCCTGGCATTTAAACTCATTTCAAGTCCTTACCAAAAGAACACTAAGCATGGTATGTTGTTTAGGTTGCTGTATAAGTAATTACTTCAAAATTTAGCACCTTAAAAGAGCAAATATTTATTATATCATAGTTTTTGTGGATCAAGAATGTGGGTACAGGGGTACTTGGGTGGCTTAGTCACTTAAGTGTCTGCCCTTGGCTCAGGTCATGATCCCAGAGTCCTGGGATCAAGACTTCCTTTAGGCTCCCTGCTCCACAGGGAGCCTGCTTCTCCTTCTCCCTCTGCCTGCCACTCCCCCTTCTTGTGCACTCTCTCTCCCTCCCTCTCTCTCTCTGTCAAATAAATAAATAAAATATTAAAAAAAAAAAAAAAAAGAATGTGGGCACAGATTAGCCAGATGCTTGTATCTCAAGGTCTCTCACAAGGCTACAGTCAAGGTGCTGGCTAAGACTACAATCTCATCTGAATGCTTGACTTAAGGAAGATCCACTTCTAACCACTTCACACGGTTGTTGGCATAATTCAATTCCTTACAGTATTCTGGACTGTAGGCCTCATCTCCTCTCTGCCTGTTGGGGACAGTTACAGTTCCTTGTCATATAAGTCTCTGTGTCACATAGCTCACAACATGACTATTAGCTTCCCTCAGAGCAAACAAGCAAGGGAATGAAAAAGAAGATGGAAGTCACACTTTTCTGCGACCTAATCTCAGAAGTGACATCCCATCTCTTCTGCTGTATTCTATCCAGTCTAAATGTGCCATTAAAATCAACCCACAATCAAAGGGGAAGGGATTACACAAGGGCATGAATACCAGGAGAAGGACATCATGGGGAGTCATCCTAGAGACTGCCTACCACACATGGGTTCAAATTCTGGCTCTGCCACTTATTGTAGGATCTCAGGCAAAAACCCAACCTCTCTTACCCTTGGTATTCTCCCTTTGGAAGCTGGAGTAATAATGCCTAGTTTTCAGGACTGTGATGAAGATTAAATATATTTAATGTAACTCTTAAAAGCTCAACAACAAAAAATTGATAACTCCATTAAAAAAGGGTCAAAAGCATTTGACTAAGTATTTCTCCAAAGAAGATATACAAATGGCCAATAACCACACAGAAACATGCTCAACAGCATTAGTGATTAGGGAACTGCAAATCCAAACTAAAATGAGATATCATTTCATACCTGCTAAGCTTTAAAAATGGAAGTTAGTGTAAAAATGTTGAGAAATTGGAACCTTTGTACAAAGTAGGAAAATTCATAGAGACAGAAAGTATATTCAAGGTTACCAGGGACTGGGGGGAAGGGAGGAATGGGGAATTATTGCTCAAGGGATACAGAGTTTCTGTATGGGATGATGAAAGGGTTTTAGAAACAGAGAGTAGTGATGGTTGCATGGCATTGTGAGTGTAATTAAAACCATTGAATTGTACACTTAAAAATTATTAAAATGGCAAATTTTATATTATATCTACCACAACCATATATTATACCACATACCATACCAACCATATACCAATACCATATATTACCACAACTTAAGAAAAAATAAATATAGTATAGTACAGTAGCTGCTCAACAAATTATGGAATTAAATACTTAATCATCAGCAGAGGCCATACAGGCAATATAGTACAGATGTCTTGGACTATGGCCCTGCTGGATCTATGATGTGAAAGAGGTTGTAAGGGAGAAGGCAGATTTGCTTCCTCCAACAGCTAGTCCCTTGGTTGCCATTTTTGGAGCACTGTATTTTCCATAAATGCTCAGTTCTAATAATCTGGGAAGGAATTAAGAGAGAGACCACCATATTGCCTACAATACCTTAGGGGATAGGTAAAATTTATATAAAAGCACATTTGCCTTCATTAGATCATTCTGTTTTCATCTCCGTTTCCCTCAAGATTTAAAGTGATTCCAAAATTTGAAGTGTTCTAAAGTTGTTGAGCTATAGTAGCTACTTCCTTATGGCAATCTCAATCAGTGGTTAAGGGCTCAAACTTGAAGCCAGGTGTCCTGGGGTTCAAATCCTGGCTCTTCTGCTTCTTGAGAGAGTGATCATGAGCCGGTTACCCAATCTCTCTAATACTTCAGTCTCTTTCTCTCTAAAATGAGGATAACAATGCCTAGCTTATAAGGTATTATAAAGCATAAATGAAATTATGCATATAAATTATTTAGGAAGGGGCCTGGCACATATCAAAGTGTACATTAAATGAAAGCTAATATTATTTTAGAGCACAATTACTTTCCTACCAAAGCATATAAACATCTGTCTGTGCAACTTTAAATGAGGGAAGAGTTATTTAACTTTAGTTTTCAAGTACCTGATGAATAAAATAGACCATTCATTTCTCCATGCAAATATTTAATGGACACTTAGTATGTGAATGGTATTCCATTGTACTATTATGCAATCTTGCTTTGTTCAACTAATGAAGTGGGGGCAGGGAAGGGAAGGAAGTATAAACTGAGTAATAGCCATGACTGGAATAACTGTAAGAATTAGATGAAATCCCCAAAGCAATTAAAATCCTCTAGGTACTTTCTAGTGTCCAAATCACCTTATGCTTACAAATGTTTTTAAAAAGTCAGTATGACTGTGCCAACATCTTTAGATAAAGCACACTGCTTCCTGAGTATGACTAATTATGAACACCAAGTCTGTTCTAACCTTTCTTGATAGGAAATAAGACTCATTTTGGTACTGTTTATGATGATTATTTGATGGCTAGACCAGAAGGCAAGGAACACCTGTTTGAGTGTTCAACTTGTGTAACACTCCAACAGACAGCTTTTCCTTTAAGAACATAAAGAACTAGCAAAAGAAAGATGAAGAGTTGAACATATGAACGCTTCTAGGTTCTGAGAGCATGCCATGAGCCATCCCATCACAGTTCAAATTTCTCCTACAGGGATAATTTCAAATTATTTTAAAACAGGTATTATGCTGATTGTTTCAAATAACTGATTATAATCAAATAATTGCTTTTAAAAAAAATGTTCTAATACTTTATTCATGACCCCTTCCACCTTCCAGAATATTCTAAAGACATTAGACAATGTTTACCCTAATTCTTTAATCCTTGCTCTTCAAAATATAAAATGCTAACCCATATTTCAGTGGGGGGGGGGGACACTTTCTGTTAATTCATGCATATAATGAATTCAATAAATATTTGTTTAGACAACCTTTAGTTATTGAGGGCCTACTAGGTGCCAGGGAGAACACAGTACATATTCTCCCACCACCCCTCATAATAAAAGTAGAGGTAATTTTAAGAAAAAATGGATGATCATCAAGCTTCCATTTGAATCATTCCAGTGATTAAAAAAAAATTCACTATTTATGTGAGATCAAGGTCAGTACTGGCAACTCTAGTTGTTAGAAAGTTAATTCATATACTGAGTTGAGTGTAGGTGAGGTTTAAATTCTAACATAATATCTGGTATAGGTTCTCCTGTCGTGCAAAAAATCAGAAATCCTCCTAAGGTTATCCCATACCAGATACAAACCCTTTGTCACAGAGGCAAAATTCCCTGTAGAGTTTGCTCCTAGCTCCAGCTACCTCTCCACTCCCTTAAGTCTTCAACGTCTCTACACTAAGAACACAGATTTACAAAATAATTAAACTTTCACTTTATACTTTTTTTCTTCATTTTGCACTTAGGATTAAGAAACTGACCACATCAACCTCTTAAATAAGCCATTCCAACTCTTGCTCTACAGTAAGTTGATAAATGTCAAGCATAAATTGACTTCCTAAAGATGAGTAAGCACAGGAAAATTACCGTCTTTATAAAGATTCTGTGATTCAAAAGAAACGGATTTGGTTCCAATTCTGGTCATGACAAAGTAAGTTCCAACCAGACTGATTCTCCTACAGATGACAGCTATAAACTTTGCACAAAATACAAAAAGCAAACTATCCAAAGACACCAGAGAATGAACAAAAGCAGGCGGATTCTGAAGGAGTGTTAAAGGAGTGTAAAAAGGAATGTGCACATGTCAAATTTCCCCTTTTGATGGTATTTAACTTAAAGGCAAACTGCAGTGAATAACTACTCAGAGCAGCTAAAACTCCAATAGAAATTCATGAACTGTCTGATCTGAAGAACCAGATAGCAGCGTTGGAGAACCACAGCCCCTGGAAATTGAGGGATGAATCCCAGAAAAAAAGAAGCCAGAGTGGAAGTACCCCTAATTTTATGTATAAATTCAGTCTAAAGCTCTGGTTCATTCCTGAACCACAAATGTGTGATGCAAACTCCAACTAAATATAAAAGAAATGTATTAAGATTTCAGTTGCCACCTAAAAGACAGAATTTGCATTTTTTAGTACAATCAGGTCACTTGCCTAATTAAACAATTCCAGCAAAATAAATTTGTAGATGAATATGACAGAATCCATACCTACCATTCATAATGTCAAGTATGAAATTATTCAACACACATAGAACTGGGAAAATGTGACTTATTCTCAAGAGAAAAATAAGTGAAAAACAATACTTGACCCAAATCTTGGATTAGCACCTATGACTACTACACTTGATAAGTGAAATAAAGTCATGCTTGCAATGAAAAAAATGATAGGAAATCTCACCAGACATATAAAAACCACATTTAAGAAACCACATGTAAATTTAAAAACTGAAAATTTAAGACATATTTTTAAAAATCACTGCATTGGGGTGCCTGGATGGCTCAGTGGGTTAAAGTCTTTGCCTTAAGCTCATTTCATGGTCTCAAAGTCCTGAGACTGAGCCCCGCATCGGGCTCTCTGCTCAGCAGGGAGCCTGCTTCTGCCTCTCTGCCTACTTGTGATCTGTGTCTGTCAAATAAATAAATAAAATCTTAAAAAAAAAATCACTGCATAGATCTAACAACAGAATGGAGATGACAAAAGAAAGAAGAATAAAGATAAGTTAATAAAAATTATTCTATCTGAAGAAGTAAGAACAAGTATTTGGAAGAAAAAATAAACAGAGCTTTCAGAGATTGATAGGACAATATAAAAAGGTCTGACATATATATAATTAGTGTCTCTGAAGGACAAAGTATGAAAATGGATAATAAAGAATATTTGAAAAAAAAATGGCCTAAAGTTTCCCAATGTTAATGGAAATTGTAAATTTACAAACTCAACTTTAGTCACATTTATTTTAAGCAGAATAAATACAAGGAAAACCACAGGTAGAAGTATTATAGTCAAACTGCTGAATATCAAAGATAAAGAGAGACTTGGTGCCTTCAAAGTAATGAAAGGGGCGGGGGAGAGTCAATCCAGGATTCTATATCCAGCAAAAATATACTTCAAAAAAGAAGACAAAATAAAGAACGTTGAAAGAATTAATCTGCAGTAGAGGTGGGCTATCAGAAAGTATAAAGAAGTTCTTCAAGCTAAAGGAAAATGAAACCAAATAGAAATAAAAATCTTCAATAAGGAATGAAGAGCATTAGAAGTTGTTAATACCTGGTAAATATATAGGACTACTTATTCCTCTCATTTCCTTAAAATATTTCAAATTGTTTAAAGCAAAAACAATAGCATTACCTTGTTGGAGTTTATAATGTATGTAGATGAAATACATATAATAAACATAACCTAAGGAATATGGGTGGGAATAAATGGACCTTTATGGTTGAAATATTATTACATTTCACGTAAAATGAAGTGAATATTATTCATGTTAATATTAACTGTAGACAGACAATGAAAAATTACAGATGTGTATTACAAACCCTATAACAAGGAATAAAATGCAATACAAATACATATTGCTAAAAGCCAATAAAAAATTAAAATGTAATTCTAAAATATATATAAATAATCACAAAGAAAAAGATCATTCAAATGGAAGGGGAAAAAAATGTCTTCTTTGAAGGAGAAATTTCCCCTAAATGTTCTTGTTTCTTTTAGAATTCTCAAGAAAGAACATTTTATTTATGAAACTAAAATCATTAATAATAAAGAGAAAGCAATATAAAAGAAGGAAAGATTTCATGGAGACTTAAAACAAGCAAGCCATTATTGTGAGAATTAAAAACAGATATAAAAACAAATGAGTAACAGATTGACTATTGCAGAAAGCTGAAGGACAAAATTGAAAACATTTCAATTACAAGAAACAGCAATGGTGGTGGCATCTGGGGGAGAGGCATAAAAGGGAAGATGTAGGAAATCCTCTCTAGGAACAAGGGTCCTGGAAAGCAAGATTGAGCAGGGACACACTGAACTGTACCATATCTCCATGTCTGTATCCCAGGGGAAACCACCCATAGTACTAATAAAAAAATATTGCTACTCACTGTTTTTTAAAGTAATAGTAATGCCAAATGTAATTCTTTAGTCAGAAAGATAATAAATAATCTGAAAGATAACAAAAATAATCTGAATATAAGATGTCCAATTTCTTTTTTAAAAAATTTGTTTATTTATTTGAAACAGAGAGAGAGAGACCGTGAGAGAAGGAATAGAAGAAGCAAGGGGAGTGTGAGAGGGAGAAGCAGGCTTCCTGCTGACCAGAGCTCAATCCCAGGACCCTGTGACCATGACCTGAGTTGAAGGCAGATGCTTAACAATTGAGCAACCAAGGCATCCCCAAGATGTTCAATTTCATTAATAAAATCCAGGACGTGGGAGAGGAGACAGGAAAGAAACAAAAGAATGATAAATTTCTCACCCAACACAAAGGTTGTTAATATATATACCTCTTCTTCCTAAATAAAAGCTATGAGATAAAATTTTATTTCAATGTGACAGAAAAAATGACCTAAAAGGAAACCTTAGGCATCACTGAACTTCAGAAAACAATTTCTTTAAAACAAGAACTATTCCATCCAAAAATTGTTTTCTTTGATGTTAAAAAAAAATTAAAAAAAAAAAAAACATTAAGAGGGTTAAGTGGTTGTGTGAGAGTTTTTCAATATGTGTTTCTTAATGAGTATGAGTTTAAGTTTCCAAGAAGTAACACTTCATCAAATGTCTCTTAAGCAACTGAAGATACCGCTAATATTAAACAGCAAGAACAAAAATATTTTTTTTTAAAGATTTTATTTATTTATTTGACAGAGATCACAGTAGACAGAGAGGCAGGCAGAGAGAGAGAGGAGGAAGCAGGCTCCCTGCTGAGCAGAGAGCCCGATGCGGGACTCGATCCCAGGACCCTGAGATCATGACCTGAGCCGAAGGCAGTGGCTTAATCCACTGAGCCACCCAGGCTCCCCAAAAAATATTTTTTTATTTAAAAAGAGAACAAAGCTTGAAACTTTGGAGGAAATTAATAGGGACAGGTTCTCTGAAAGAAAAATAGCTTATAAAAAAGACAAATTAGTTGCAAGAGGGAAAACTAAACACATTATAGGAATATTATTAAATCTAGTAATTATGACAAGCCCAAAGAAACTACACATGAATACAAAACGTCAGTTGGTCCTCTTCATCTTCCTGAAATATCTGAGATTTTGTTTCATTGCTTCGGAAAATGCTGCTTTTCCATTTCCATCAATTGCTCAAACCATACAGTGTAATTTACTTCATTGTTACAACATGACTTTCTCATGTGCACTTAGTTTTCTCTGAATCTCTAATTGTATTTCTCTGTCATTGCTGCTCTTGTCGCTTGTCATTCATCACCTTCTTCTCATTAGTAATGTACTTTAACTTCCAGGTTCCTAACAATCAATTCATAATGTATATGCTTCTCCTTAAAGACATTTTGCATGGCTCTTCTGGTTTATGTTATAATTTGGACTGTTTAATTTTTGGCCTGTTAATCAGTTGTTGAACAGAAATTTTTAAATGTCACTCAGGGGTTAGTTCCAATAGTTATTAACTCCTTATAATGAAGGATGGGAAAAAAATCAATCAAAAATGACCCAGAAATGATCCAGATATTACATCTGGCAGATAAGGACATTAAAATCATGATTACAACTGCATTCAGAAAGTAAAGTGCAGGCATCCAAAGGAAAAAAAAAATTTGAATTTCTAGACATGAAAACTACAATTTGGAAGATAAAAAATGTACTGAATGGGATTAATGGCAGGCTAGACATCACAGAAGAAAAGATTAGGAAACTTGACATTTAAAACAGAAACTATCGGGCGCCTGGGTGGCTCAGTGGGTTAAGCCGCTGCCTTCGGCTCAGGTCATGATCTCAGGGTCCTGGGATCGAGTCCCGCATCGGGCTCTCTGCTCGGCAGGAAGCCTGCTTCCCTCTCTCTGTCTCTCTCTCTGCCTGCCTCTCCGTCTACTTGTGATCTCTCTCTGTCAAATAAATAAATAAAATCTTAAAAAAAAAAAAAAACAGAAACTATCAAAAATGCAGCACAGTACAAATTTTATTTATTTATTTATTTAGAAAGAGAGAGAAATAAAAGTCAGCCAGATTGGAAAAAAATAAAACTGTCATTTTTTTTCAAATGACAAAACCATCTATTTATTAAATACAAATGAAATACATTTAAAAAGCTCTAAACCTAGTAAGTTCAAGGTTGCAGAATATAAGATCAATATATAAAAAACAATTGTATTTCTATATACTACCAACAAGCAACTGGAAATTGAGATTATAGACTATCATTGCCAATAGCATTAAAAATATAAAATACTTAGAGATAAATCTGACAAAAATGAAAGATCTATACACTTAAAACTATAAAATATTGCTGTGATAAACTAGACCTAAATAAATGAAGAGATATATCTTTATTCATGAGTTGAAAACTTCAGTAAAAAATTCCAATATTGAAATTTGGGGAAGACCTCAAATTAAATTATGGAGTACATGTAATTCCAATCAAAATCCCTACAGACTTTTCTGATAAAAAATGAAAGCTGATTTTAAATTTCATATGGAAATAAGTACCTAGAAGAGCAAAACAACTTCAAGAACTAAGAGCAATCAGAGAGGTCTGACACTACCTGGTCTTAAGCCTTATACAGCTGCAGTAATCAAGACAGTGTGGTCCTGGTATTAATATAAACAGTAGATTAATGGAATTACAGAGAATCCAGAAACATACCTATACATATAAGGACATTAATTTTTTATAAAGGGGCAAGAGAAACTCAATGGAGAAAAAAGTGGTTTTTTCAACAACTGGTAGTAGAAGCAATATGAACTCCAATCTATGTCTTGTACCATAAACAAAAATCAACTCACAATGTATCATAGACCTAACTATACAACCTGATATTATAAAACTTCTAGAAAAAAGAAAAAAGAAAAAGAAAATCCTTGTGACCTGGGTTAGGCAAAATTTCTTAAATAAGACACCAAAATACAAGCCATTGAAAAGAAAATCTTGGTAAATTGGACTTCATCAAAATTTTTAACTTTTGCTCTTCCAAAGACACTATTAAAAATAAAATGAAAAGCAGATACAGATAAAAAAAAATTAGCAAAGCAACGATCAGTTAAAACTCTTGTATCCAGAATGCATAATGAACTTTCAAAACTCAAGAATCAGAAAATAAAATGTATAAAATGAAGAAAAGGTTTGAAGGGACACTTCACTGACATGAAGATATACTGATGGTAAAGAAGTATGTGAAAATATGCTTGACATCATTACTCATTAGGAAAACACAAGCTAAAACCGCCAAGAGCTATCACCTCACATCTACTGATGTGACTAAAATAAAAACACTGGCCATACAAGGATCTGCAAGGGCGCGGCAGAGCTGGAGCTTTCCTAAGCTGTCAGCGGGAATGTAAATAGTACCACCACTTTAGAAAACAGCGTGGTACTCTTTTACGCCTATCGTACAATCCAGCCATTCTACTTTTCCTGGGTGTTTATCCCTAAGAAATATAGCACGTATCCACACCAAGACTTGTATGTGTATGATCATAGCTGCTCTGTTTGTAATAATCAAAAACTGGAAATGGATAAACAATGGGATACTACATGGTGTTAAAAAGGAATGAATTATTCATACACACACAATATGAATCAGACAAAATAACTGAGTGAATGGCAATATGCTGAGTAAAAGGCAAAAAAGAGTGCATGCTGTATGATTCTATTTGAAGAAAATTCTTAGCAATGCAAACTAATTCATAATGATAGAAAACATAGAAGTGGTTGCCTGGGAATGGAGATTGGATACACAAGGGGGTAGTTGGGAGGGATTACAAATGGGCACAGGGAAACTATTGTGGGTGACGCATTTGTTCACCATCTTTCCTAGTGATGTTTGCAGGTGTGTTACATTTACATTAAAACTCAACAAATTGCATACTCCAAATATGGGCAGTTTGTCAATTACCCTCCAATTTAAAAAAAAAAATTTAGGGGTGATCACAAAGCGTAGTTAGTATGAGAGACACCTTGTGAGTCAGTCCGCCATCATGAATCATCATGAATACCTCCACTGACAGGACCATCCTGCTTAAAATGTGCTCTGGCTGCACATTCCAAAGATGGCTTGGACAGTCTGCAGCACAGAGAACATTCTTTTCCCTAGTTTTGTAAACTTGTCCTTCTACAGCCTAAGGTCACATAGTTTTGAAGTTTTGTGGACATTTCCTTTACTTTAATCAGACTGCTAAATCTTTTTAAACTTAAGATCCCATCAACCATTTTCCACAAAGTCTTGGTCCCATAAGTATCACCAAGGGAGATCTTCTAATAAGAAAAATTGATGTTTTATATGCAACTAAGATATTTAAATAGTATAAATAGAAATGTTTTCTATTTAACTCTTTGAATCCTAACTGCAACAACCTACATTGCAATATACTAGCTACCCCTCCCCACTTTGAATTAATTTCAAACTGGAAAGCAAACTTATCTAGATTTTCAATCACAAGGCCAATAACTTTTGAAAGTACTTTATGCCTTATTGTCTCTCTTTGCCAGTTTCTGTTACTGCATGAGGAATAAAGACTGGTATGGAACTTAGTTACCTTGCCTAGCCAATTTGTGAATAATTGAAGTCTTTTCATAATGTTGTACATTTTATTGACTAGGTGATTATGAATTTAACACCGCCTCATTTTGATGTTCATGTTTTTACTGGGGTGCATCATTATCCTTGGACATACCAGCTTGGCATCCCTTAACTAGACTAGGGCTGTATGCACTTGGCCTTCATTTTACAGAGATTTCTGAAAGTATCTCCCAGGTATTAAAAATAGGACAAAAATAAAACAAAAGTAACTTACATTCTCCTTCCTAGAATTCAGGAAGTCTTCCTCCAGAAAAGGCATTATTGGTATTTAGTAACAGATTCATAAACCCTTCCGTCATGCCCCCTTCTTCACCCAGCCTCTCTCCCTTCCTCCATGCTCCCCAAAAGCCCTAAAGCACTTGACAAGCCTCTGGCTCGGCCTCAAGTGGTTCCTTTAGAAGAAAAATCACTGATGAGTAGATGAGAGCTGATGGGAGATACCTGCCTGGGGGAATTTCCCAAGAATTGAGAGCAGACACACTTCCCCAAGTCTTAGGAGAGTTGTTCCTCCTTGAGGAAGCAGATTTTGCTCTGAACATTAGTGGCAAATGACTTGAAAGCAAGAGGAGACTTTGTTTTACTTGAGTGATTTCAAAAGAAAAAAAGCAAGGGCAGGAGTGCCTAGGTGGCCAATTGATGAAGCATCGCACCCTTGATCTCAGCTCAAGTCTTTGTCTTGGAGTCATAAGTTCAAGCCCCACACCGGGCTCTACACACAGAGCATGGAACCCACTTACACACACACACACACACACACACACACACACACACACTCAAAAGAAAAAAAAATTTGCGATATGTTCCAAGACTACATTAGTCTTTTCTGTGGAAGGAGGCAAGGTAAGAAGAGAGTTTTGTGAAACAATACAACATGCTTTCCTTCAAAGGAACAGAGAAAAGCAGGTAGTCAGTCACTCCAAGGCCATCCCTTGGAAAGCTGATGACAAAATACACTAGGGTTTTGTAGGATCAGAAATGCTGGCCCTCCTGACGCACTTTCAGAGGTGTGGAGGACAGAAAGTACAATGGATTCAGGATTCAAGGGAACCTGCCAGGGCATGGCTTCTGAAACACAACTCAACAGGAAAACCACCATTTGAATGGAAATACTATGAGGAAACTGAGTCTAAAACACTGACTTGGAGAAGGACAAAAATTCACAGTATGTCACTTTGGGGATCATTTAGGGCATACTACCTCAGTCACTGAGGTGAACAGGGAAGGAAGCTGATTGACACCTTGACCATATGCTAGAAATCAAAAGTCAGAACACATGATCTGACAGATATGAATTTACTTATGGGACAGAATACTTTAAATTAGAACTGACTGAGAGTATGGTGGCAGAGGAATAGGGCAGTAAGACAATCTGAGTTGTATCTACTTGGTGAACTCAACAAAAAAGCTAATTGAATCTTGTTCAAACATTCAAACTCTGTGCGTGCGTGCGTGCGTGCGTGCGTGCGTGTGTGTGTGTATTTATCCACAGAAAAACTGGATAAGTGAAATTTAAGACACTTATTTTAAGATTTTTTTTCTCAACTTTGATATTGTATCCCTCTCTGTCTTGTGTAAAGGACTCCAAGGATTAGATACACACAAACCCCAAGCATAGGATGTGCAAGTGCTTGCGAAAAACCAGTCGGGATACAAGGAAGGAGTGTTCCTCTCCTCCCTGCTCCCGCACCCCACGTCTGCTCCCCAAGCCAGAAGAGGCTCTCACACAGAGGCAGTAGGGATGCTCTGTGTTGGTAGAGCTCGAGAAACAGAAGCCCAGCGTAGGCTCCGTTGACTCAGGAATCCTTCTGAGCGGGAGGGAGAAGGAGCCTTCCTGGCTGGAGAAGTAGCCCCTCCTGGGTCAGCTCAGCCACTCTCTCCAACCCGACACGGAAGCTTTAACTGTTCTTTACCCTCTTCATTCCTCTTCTCATTCCAGTTGTTTTAGTACTGGCCTCTCCACTTCCCTAATGATTTTCCCCACTTCCAACTTAGGACCAAACACAGAAAGACAAATATGCACCCCTAACCAGTCACACTGGACACCCTGCTGTAGCACATGTAGAGCTTCCCCAGGCCATCCCTAGAGCCTTCCCTTCTTTCACTATAAAGCTGCCTGCCTTTGAGTCTCTGCCACATCTAGTGACAATGGCTGACTCCCTGGCTATTAAAGAGCTCCGAGGAAATAACCTTTGGTTTTCTCATTTGGTTGGTCTTTATTTCCACAATATGCTTACTTTTGTTTGGAGAGCTCAGTGCTGTGAGAGAGATTCTATAAGTGTTTCAGAGAAACCAGATCATTCTTAATAAGCGAGTCCAATTCACTGTCTTGGCAACTCCATTTCCCTCTTGGTCGCATCCAATCTATTGTTCAGTCCGGTCAACTCTATACCCCAAAACATAACCCAAATGTAATCATGTCTCCCCCAATCTCCAGTACCACCACTGGAGTCCAAGGAACGCCAGTGTGCTTCTGGATTGCAACACCGGTCCCTTCCCTGGCCGCTGCTTCCTCTCTTCCTCCTCTTGTGACCCATTCTCATATACAGAGGGATCTGCATATATCATTTCTCTGTTCAGCCTTCAAATATCTTCCATCCCACTTAGAATAAAATCCAAACTCCTATACCATCTGGCATATTCCCTCTCTAGTCCCACCTTGTTCCACCCCTCCTGTCATCCACTACACTCCGGTGACACTGGCCTCCTCAAAAGTGCCAAACACGTTCCCATCTCGGGGCCTCTGCACCAGCTGTTCCCTCTGCCAGAAATGCTCTTCCCCCTGACCTTTGCACGGCTGGCTGCTTTCTGTCGTTCAGATCGTCGTTAGCCATCATCTCTTCAGAGAAGCAAAGAAAGCACCTACTCTGTTGTAGTCACCCAATCGCTGTCACATCACCCAGTTCTACCTCTCTCTGCATAATGCTAATCACTACCTGAAACTTTCCTTTGTTCGCTGGCGTTATTCTCTGTCTCCCTTATCAGAGCGGGGATTTGTCTGTCATGATTATCCACCGAAAAACGGGCCTGGCATTGAACTGATGCTCAATGAATATTTGTTGACCAAACGAATGAATGCTTGTACGCATGACTAAGGAAGTGAGTAACTGAACTGCCTGAGACTTTAGACACTGGTATACGAAACTCTGGTATATGAAACTGCACCATACCGCAAACCTTACTCCTAGCCTCTCTAACACTCAGATCAATTTCCAGCTTCTCTGGAAAGTCTTATTCCGCTTAGAAGATGTGCCCTTTCCTCTTCACCTACAGTTCTGTCTGTAGGATTCCTCTGGATTTAATCATAGCCTTGACCCCTTCCCTTGTAGCCTACTGCCTAGTCCTGTTAAACTCATCCCCTGCTTATTAGCTCCACACGTGTGCATATTCTCCTCACCCAAACTTTACACCTTGTACCTTCTATGAAACAGTGCAGTAAACATAGTGGAATTTATGTTGGATAAATTTTTTTAATGTGCATCAGGTAAAATTAGGATAGCATAATCCTAAATTGCACAGGACAGAGCCAACAAAGTTAAAACAGTAACCTCAGAGCCCCCTCCTTGGGTCCATGCGGATTCCCAGTTGGTATAAATCGCCATGCTTCCCATTGCCCATTCATTGGTTTGCTCTGTACAAAGTCAATGTCATCTCTCTCTCTTTTTTTTTTCTCTCTCTCTCTCTTTCTCTAAGATGCATTCTGTGCCCCAAAGGCAGTGCTATGGGTGGACTGGGATAGCATGCACTGAAGATAGGCTTATATGCCCTGTGGGCACCCAGCCAGAAATTGCAGTTTGAATGACTTTTTTTTTTGCCTGCTAAAGAAAAGAGTTGCCTCATCACCTCAGAGCTCAAACACCAATTCACCTGGTTGCTGAAGGCTTCTTATTATTTTTTTGAAATTATACTCCTGAAAACTCATAGAGTAGTCACTCCCCTAGAGCCGGGTTTGTGATACTGACTCTTTCTTAAGTATGTAAAAGAACTCAAATAATGTTTTTAGGATGAATTTTCAAAAAGGATCAGCAATTCCACAGGTTACTCCGGCTTTTTTCCCCATCTGCTGTGACAGCAGGTGTGATTTCACAAGCCCACTCCCATCAATCATCCTCTCCAACCTGTCTCTGGTGCCTGACAAGGTGTTTATGTGTATAACATGGAAACCATCACTAGATCTTGCGAACAAATAAAGCTTCCTTTCAACAATACTCCAAAGGAAAACTTCCATGGAAATCTAGGTGCTGAGTTCAGGTGGGTGATTCATTGAATCACCAGTCTCACCTTCTTCCAGGGGTTGCAAACTCAAAGCCCGTCAGAGGCAAAACAAGGACTATGAGACTATGAAGCATCCTAATGCAAAACATCAATGAACACTGTAGTCTAAGGGGATAGTGCCTGTTCAATCGAAAAAGTACTCGCATTCACTTTACATAAAAATGAGCTGGCTAAACCCAAGTTTTCTGCAGGCATAATGTGGCCACTAGTGTTCAATCTTGATGCCTCTACTAAGTCAGTATTCTAGCCTGAGGCCCAAGCACTCGGGCTTTTCAGAGAATCTTAGAACTCATAAAATTATGGACAATAGGAGCTGAAAATGATCTTAGATGTTACTTACTCCAAATTCATGTTTTCCAAGAAAGGAAACTGAGGTCACAAAATTAATAAGCCAGTCAAAAGGTACACAGTCAACAAGTAGCAGGGTTAAGACAAAACTCTCATCTCAGACTCCAAGTCTGATGATCTCTCAGCTACTGGCCCTTGCTCTTCCTAATATGCTGATAACAACCTCACGCTTCATGTTCCTTTAATACAAATATCCCCTTTAAAGGTTTCTGAAAGTTGTATTAACGACAGTAAAGGTTTCAAAAGATAGAGACTGGATTAAAATCAATTCAAAAAAAGAATTTGGTCATTAAAGGTGATAACAATAATGTAAAATGTGTACAAATATTATTCACAATAATTTGCCTGATAAACATGGACTATAAAATTAAGGTTTCAACTATATAAAAGTATATAACATGTGCACAAAGACTAGAATGAAATTTGCATAATGAAATTAGTTGGAGTGGCATGACTGTTGTACTTTTTAAAATCATTTTAATGCGACTATAATAGTCTTTATAGCATTTTAGGTGATTCTCTTTAACAACGGTGCTGGGGGTCCAGTTTAATTTCCAAGGTAGCCATTCACCACAACCTATTCTTTTGTTCACTAGCAAACTTCATATTTTGTTCAGGTACCCAGTCTTTTCCCCTGTAACTCAGGAATGTCCTGATAAATCTGTTAATACCAGTGTTCTTATCTCTTTGCTAGTAATTGGTTCAAAAATGGGCATGTGATATAAATCTGACAAATGAAACATAAAGAGAATTTGCTGAGGGACTTCTGGGGCAGGGCTTCTTCAGTCTTTTTTAAATATTTATTTATTTATTTATTTACTTACTTACTTAGATATTTTAGAGAGAGAATGAGTGCAGTGCAGGGGAGGGGCAGAGGGAGAGAGAAAATCTTAAGCAGGCACTATGCCCAGCACAGAGCCAGATGTGGATTCCATCTCACAACACTGAGATCATGACCTGTGGCAAAATCAAGAGTCGGATGCTTAACTAACTGAGCCACCCAGGTGTCTCAAGGCTTCTTCAATCTTACAGGCAGGTCTCTTTCTCCACCTCTGGATGTGGTGTGAGAATATGAAGACCTAGAGCAACCATGCGGCAAGCCTGAGGACAACTATATGCTAAGATTGGCAGAACAGAAGGAAAGAAAGGATTCCTGATGAATTAGTGTGAAGTCACCTACCTCTGAGCTTCTTCTGTGAGATAACCAACTTCTTATCATTTAGTTCAGTTGAGAAGGGGGATTTTCGGTTATTTGCCAAAGCTCCAGCCAAAATAATAAACTTGATTCTTCCCTTTGTGTATTGGAAAGCACACTTGGATACCTCTATGAGTAGGGGAATATACTCACATATTTTCCTCTCCTTTTCTATTCCTAAGGCATAGGCGGCATGACTACATTGAAACTGTCTAGTGTCTCATTTCAGAGGTGTGGTCAGGATGGATATAAACACAGTCTGCTTCCCTAAGCTACAAGTTATGGTTCTACTAAGTATCCTCATATAATCAGAGCCTGATGACCATCAGCCCTTTTATATGGCATATTTAAAACAAAAAGAGTTGAAACCTGTTTGAGAAAGAAAAATCTTTTCTTAAGAGAAAACAAGAGGAAAGAGCCATTTCCAGAAATAAGGATACCATCCTAATAAATCTGAGTTTTTAACTCCCTTAAGAGCTCTAATGGCACCAAATACCTTTGTTTTGATGGTTGTATTTGTCCTTTTTCAAACCAGACAATTTTTAATTGTCTTTTTTTTTTTCTGGAAGTGACCATATTTCAATCATAGCAGTACAGTAAGTATCTGGACATCAATGACGTGTTTACTAAGGGGCTGTGGAGGGAACAAAAGCTACCACTGAACGCAAGATTATTGTCATTAACATATAAAGTTCTACAAGTCTTGTCTGCTGGTGAGAACTAAACTTTTGAGAATTAGAAAATGTAACCCATAGAGAATGGACTATAGATATACTTTATACATGCCGAGTATCTTGAAAAATCAGATATGAAGATAAATGGGCTCCTTTGTACTCTAGGGCAGGGATCAAACCATTATAAAGTCACTTACCTAAGAGAGACATGGTGTGCGAACACTCAAACCCCAACTTATGGCAACAATAATAATAGTGTATTTCCAATCTCAGAGAACATTTCCTCCTGGAATTCCTAAAGGGCCTTAAAACTATTTTTACAAAATAAACATATATATTATTTTCAAGAAAAGCACAGTCTACTCTATAATATAATGTTGTCAATTATGAAAAAAAATAAAATACCTCTACTATCCCTCCATCTTATTCCTTACAATATCCCAAACCCCCAAGAGAGAAACTATTGAAACAGGCCTCACACAATCTAGCATCTCAAGGCCCCTTCTCAGCTCCCAGGTCCTCACCTTTCCACCCATTTCTACTTCTGTTTTAATACTTGTCCTCCATTTCCTTCATTCCCCACCTCCCATACATACAGACTCCTGACTTCTAGGGTGGCAATAAAAGCAAATAATAAACTGTCTAGTGTCTACATCGGCAACCTGCAAGCTTGTTCTTTAAACCAGTGTTTCTCAAACTTCAGTGAATATCCTGAGCATCTTGTTAAGAATGTAGATTCTAGGTTCAGTAAGTCTGGTGTGGGGTCTAAAATTCTCCGTTTCTAGCAGCTTCCAAAGTGAAGCTGATGCTGGTCCATGGCCCATACTTTGAGTAATAGGGTTTTATAAAACTTCTAAGACAAACAGCATCTGAGATTCAAACAAAACACACTAAATAACAAATCAGTAATTGTTTCAAAATGTGATGGGATTTGATGGAATTTGAGTTGTGCTTTTCTGACTACTAATTCAACAAATTCAAGAAAAACTGAGTCTCGGTGTACCTATTATCTATTGCTACACAATAAAATTATTAACTTAAAACAGTATCAAACATTTATTTTGTTCATGAATCTGAAATTAAGGCAGAGCTTTGCCATGAAAGCTTCTCTCTGCTCCATAAGCTCTCAACTGGTACACTTCAGTTGGAGATTGGAGGATGCCCTTTCAAAATGACTCACTCTTATGGGTGGCAGGTTGAAGTTGGCATTCAGCTGGAAACACAGCCAGGTCTGTGGGACGACCATCTTTGTTCCTCTCCATGTAGACTCCTCCATGGCCTGGTTGGGCTTTCTCACAGCATGATGACTGAGTTCCAAAAGCAAGTGTCTCAGGAAAACAAAATGAAAGTGCATGGCATTTTCATGGCCTGGTCTCAGAGATAACATAGTCCCTTTTGCCATTATACATTAGTTAAGGCAGTTACAAAGGCCTGTCAGGCTCAAGAAGAGAGATATGAGACTCTACCTCTTGATGGTAAAGTGACAAAATTCCCAAGCAACGTGAGGGATGGGAAATACAATTGTGGTCATTTTGGGGAAATATAACTTACCATACTCATCAACCCAAAATCCTTTCGAACAAATGATAAGTTAATCATGATAGAAATTTTCTAATTCTAGCCCAACCCCATTCCCATTTATATATATTTTGGGGAAGAAGAAAAGAAATATAGACTATATTGGAAGAAATTGAGGAAATCCAGAATAATAAAAGATTATCTGATAAAGGGGAGAAAAAACAGGAAGAAAATAGTCGGAAAAGTGAAGAAGGGTTTACATTTAAAAAGGAAGTATACAAGCACATAGAACAGTAGATCTGAATATAAAGACAACTATCACTTTCTTCTTTACCTTCACTGTGCTACCTCTAAAAGAGTGATCTGATTGGTTGCGAAGCCTAACATGTTATTTACTGCCATTCTCTAGTAGAAAGGAACCAAGACTGAAGCTTAGTACTGACCAATAATAAATCACTTGAGCTTTTTTTCTCTTTCAAATAATTTTTGACAGTAGCAGAATGAATCCAAATATTAGATCCAAGGCTTTCTCAGATAGTTCTCATCTATGATGAGACCACAGTGTCATTGGAGAAGAATAGGGGCTGGGATCGGGAAGAAGCAACCATACTGTCTGGACCACTTACTGCATTTGCCAACTTACATTTGAACTCTACAACAATGAGGCCTGATTCCAGTGAAAAACACGCCAGGTGGCTAGATCAGTACTCATGCAATTGAAGATCAACATAATCAAATCTTCCTTCTCACAGTGAGAAATGCTACTTGTGGTGAAACATGGAAACAAAATGTTCTTCTGTTCATGCAAGGCCTTCTAAATTGGCTCCCCACACCTCCGCATTGGGTCTCCATACTGTCTTGCTGAGTGTAAGCTCTGTGCAAGTTTAAAGTAGGGCCAAAAAAGCCATGTTGCACTTGATCTTTGGTGCTGAAAGTAAGACACCAATGATGAAACCAGCAATTGCTACCCTGGAACAGCACTGCAAAAGTGAGAGGGAAATACTTCTACCACAAGTTTTACACCAATTCTCCTTGAAACAAAACCACTGAGCATGCCTATGTATCATAAACCCACTGCCTCTTAACTCTTACTCTAAACCTCCCATTGCAAGTTCAAGAGATAAAAACTTCCTCATGAAGCACTGTTGGCTGGTACGTGAGAAAGTTCCAGTCATGCTACTGAGATGGGTTCCTGGAAGGAAGATGAGGAAAATTATCTGCATTTTTCTTGATTTTTGCCCAAGGATGTCTGTTCTGTAGGCGTCCTGGAGTTCTTCCCAGAAGGCAGATCTCAAAATCTTCAATGCCAATCATGAATAAGACTTCCATTTACTTAAAATAATTAAACTTGTTCAGTGTTATATGAATGAAAAGTGCCAGATTAAAAGGAGCAATTGCTGATCTTCACCTACAGGGATGTCCTGAAAGAAAGGACTGCCTCACTCACCACCTCCTTTCATTTCCTATACCAATCCTATTCACCAAGGCAGTCAGGGAGTCTACCAGTGAGCCACCTGATCCAGCTTGAGGACTGCCAAGATCTATGACTTTGGGCAAGGCAGTTAATTCCTCCACCCACTGGTCCTATATAGAATTAGAATAAGAATGTTCATCACTCATTATCTTCCTTTGAACTTTGCCCCAAAAAGGCATAGCAAAAATGATGAGGAAAGATTTGCAAGCAACATTTACGGTTGCCCTGTGAGGATACACCATGGGATCCCAACACAGAAAGTTTAGCCTTCCCTGCTACATTCCCTACCCTGCTACATTCATGTATTATCAGACAACATTATTATAAGACACAGTATCTTCAAATGTTTAAGAAAATAAACATAGGATACTCAAAGGTGGACCCATGGTATTAAAAATGAGCAGTTAAGACCTTTTTTTAAAAAAAAAAATTTATTTATTTATTTGAGAGAGAGAGATTGAGCATGAGCATGAGCATGAGTGGAGGGAGGGGCAGAGGGACAAGCAGATTCTGTGCTGAGCAGGGAGCCCAACACAAGATTTATCCCAGGACCCCGAGATCATGACCTGAATAGGAGTCAGATGCCTAAATAACTGAGCCACCCAGGTGCCCAAGACCTTGAACTTTAACTACCCTGCTGCTTCAATCTACTCACACACTCTCTCCAATTTTACAAATCAGACATACCAACTCTGGACAGTACCTATTCTCTTGATCCCCTGACCCACAGAAGAAGAGACTAAGGGTTCACATTCAAACTGGGAATTCTAGCTTTAGGGCACATTCATTATCGTTATGTCACATAACAATGTATGTATGCCCTATGAATCATGAGCAACCTTCGATATCGGTTCTACTCTTTCTAAGTCTCTGTATTAGTTTCCCAGGAATGACATAATAAAATACCACAGACTGGGTAGCTTAAACAACATAAATTTATTTTTTCACAGTTCTGGAGGCTAGGAATTCTAGTTCAACACATCAGCAGGTTTGGTTTCTTCTGAGGCCTCTTTCCTTGGCTTATAGAGGCTGCCTTCTCATGTGACTTTTTCTCTGTGTGTGACTCCCTGATATCTCTTTGACTTCTTATAAAGACACCAGTCAGATTGGATTAAGGACACCATTTTAACTTAGTTACTTCTTTTAAGATTTTATCTCTAAATATAGTCATATTTGGAAGGTAAGGATTTTAGTATATGAATTTGGGGGGAATAGAGGGTGAGGGATACAATTCAATCCATAGCAGCCTCTGTAAAAGCAGGTTTCATGAGGATTTATGTAAGATGCAGACAAGAACATGAATGAGAAAATGCTTTATAAATTATTAGTCACCATACAAATATTGTATGATTGATATCATCATCTTTGTCATTATAATTATTATTCTCTATGACATATTGTCAGTCTCCTGGGAAATCTAAAATTTTCACCTTTTGAAGAATTAAGAGAACATGCTCCGGAATTAAGATGTCTGGATCCAAATCCAGGCTCCACTATTTGTTAGCTGTGTGACCTTCAGAAATTATTTTAACCTCTCTAAGCCTCAGTTTTCCTATCTGTAAATTAGGGACATAAAAATAATACCTACATTTTAGGGTTGTTGATCAGATTAAAAGAGAGAGTGAATCAAAATGACTGATTAATAGTATATGCTCAATTAATGTGGTTGTTAGGAATAGCCATATTTAAACCTTGTTGCTACTGCTGCTTCTTTCTCAACCAGCAGAGGTCTCCATCATAGTCAGACTCGGACCAGACTCCCCATGACTGTCTGCACTGCAGCTGCCAAGCACATCCACTGTTGGCAGAGAAAGGATTGAAAGACTTGCCACCCTGTCTGAAGGAAGAAGAGCTCAAAAACAAGAGAACAAGGAATAGTTAAGATTCCTTGGTAAGATGTTATATGAATAGGTGACCATGGTAAGATTAAGTTCTAGTGCTGCTTCAGAGACTTACTGGCATTGCCCTTAATTGCATCCCACTTCAGCTAGTTCTAAAGTTGAGTTAAGAAAGCTTACTCACATATATCTCAGAAGAGCAGTGAGAACGAATCGGTAAATGTTTTTGTAGAGTTCTCTGAATGCAAGGAGTGCTGTTAAACAAATATTTAACATATCTCACCATATTAAGCTTATCTCATCTTTTTATCACCAGTTATATTCCACGCCTCAGTTTTGCTTCCACTGTAATATATTTTCTTTAACCTTCTTTTCCCAGACAGGCTTACACCTCCAAGTTCAATTATTCTGTCAATTGTGTTTTAAATTTTACAGATTTTTATTAACCACTTGTGGTAGCAATTTGTTGATCTGTGGCTTCTTCTGTAGCGATCATCTTTACACCCACCAAAAGCTGCCCAAGCAATTAAGCTGAGGAAGGTTAGAGTTATTCAAGAGAAATTAAAGCATAGAAGGAAAGACAGTAGAATAACGGATAAAAAGAGCACTGAGGGGGAAACACACATGTACTAAAAAAACATAGCACGCAGCAGATAGAGGCTCAGAGGGAAAAGAGGAGAGACAGATAGAAAGAAAACAGATCCTGCTTCTGCCTGCTACACCTCGCTTTCAGCACCAAGGACAGAGCCTCTAAAGGGCTAACCCCAGCACAGATCAGTTCAGGGTCCCTCCCAAATCCTCTAGAGGAAACGCATGGATTTGAAAGCAGCTATGAAGCATGCAGTAAGGTCTAATAGGAAAGCTGTAAGAGCAGCCCACAAGTGATTTCACCTTAGAGGCAAAAATGGGTGATTTTCTTTCTGTTCATTTCCACAGTTTCAGTGTCCTTGGAAAGGCAAAGTTTGCTTTGCTTGGGCATGTCTGCTGTCAGTAAGTGAAGGCAGCCACTGAGGTGCTAAACTCCACAGTCTCCAGAAATCAGAAGAAATTTTCAGGGTAAGTAATTTTTCTTTTTGTTTCTAATTTAATGCACAGCATTTTCCTGGAAGGTTATTTAACCAGCTTGGGGTTCTGTGGTTCTCTACAAATATGCATTAAAACTCTGCACCCTCTCTTATTTAAAAACCAGAAACCCTAAAGAAGCTGTTTTCATTTTTTCCCTCATTTTTGACAATAGAAACCTGTTCTCTTTCTCTTTTTCCCCCAAAATTAGATCCTCATGGGCTCTAGAAGCTCTATCAAGGCAGAATTAAAAGATGGAAAATAAAAAGGTATTACTATCCCTGGGATTTGTATGGAAGTTGATTGTATTCCCCTTAAGGGTCTTACTTAATTGTAAGGGTCTGTTATTTTAAACTCCCCAATTTAGCATCCTGGTAATCCAGGGCTGAGGGTTTGAAGAGGCACTGTTTTCAATGGTCTATTTAAAGTCAGGCTGTTTCCAAGTCAGAATCCAATTATTCCCAACAGAGATATGCAGTACTTGAGATGATGATTGCGTATATTTTCTTTAATGATAGCATATGATTTTGAGGATATTGTTTTTTAATTGTTGGACTTTCATTATTTATTGTAGCTTATTGGGTCAACGGAAGTTGTTGCAATTAGGTATTTGTTCCAGTTCAGGCATTTAGTTTAATCGAATACTATCAAAATGCATGCACAAATAATAAAGCAGCAATAGCAGAGTGGGACTTGGATTTTACACTCATTCTGCATGTCTCTTTGTACTTTATAAGGGAAGCCCTTTTCTTACTGATACTAAAAGGTCAGTAAGATGTCTGTCCTTAGGTATGCATGAAGAATTGCTGCTTGACACACCATTGGATCTCTTGGAGCCAAAGAGAAGCAAATATGATATGAAAAAATTTTGCTCAGACACTTGTTTATTTTTAGTTGAACATTTTCAAAGGTCTGCATGGCTAGCAGTGAGCAGTGGTGTCAAGCAAGGAAAATACTGACAGTATCCAAATGAATGCTTGATATTAAAGCATCTATACAGAATCCTGCTTATTATGGATTATGAATTAAAGCAAATACAAAATAGATCTTACTCATTATTGAATTCAATATCTAATGCACCGAGATTTGCCATTGATTAATATTTGCTTATTGATTGATCCATTGACTTTCCATTTTCTCTCTGATTAAAATGATAAAATGGTTGGTAATTCAAAGTTGTTAGGGAAGGTGGGAATTCTCTGCCTAATGGAGCAGGTTTAATTAGAGACTAAAATGTATATAACCTTGGCTTCCAGCTATGGTTTTTCTCGGCGCATTTGCCAACAATGTAAATATGTCCAAATATATAAGTATGCTATGTATTTTAATGCACTTGTGAATCTTAATTGGAAAGTAAACTAGACAGCAATTTTCAAGAATAAAGTGCCATAGAAATGCTAAAGACTGCCTCTAATAATAATGACAATGTAACTCCCACTGTTTCTATGTGCAGTGTGCACCTGCTTTGACTTCTCACAGGGCTTGGTCAGGTGCTCTGAAAAAGCAAGGTTTTAAAATGTGTCTCCATTTCAAGTTTGTCTCCCTCACTCCAATAGTGGAGTAGTTAAAAATGTAGGGTCTAGAAACAGATAGAGTTGAATGAGCTCCATCATTTATTGTTGTATGACCCCAGCAAGATAATTAACCTTTCTATTACCTACTTTCTTCACCTGCAAAATGGGGGTAATAATAGGACCTACTTTCTCTATCAGGTTGCTGCGAGGCTTAACTATGATAATGATTATAAATTTTAGCTATAATTATTAACTTTTTCAGCCAATATAGAAAGTCTGCATTGAAGCCCAGAACCAGAAAAGCTTTGCAGACTAGAGGTCAGGATGAAACTGAGGGCAGAAGACAGGGATCTGATGCAAGTGAAGATCTGGTCACAGAACCCTGTTTTTAAGGTGTTGTGTTCTGAGTTTAGGAAAAACCAGCTCTAATTGGAAATGTCTCCATACATCAATGTCCACAGACACATTAAGTAAGCTGTGAGTTTGATATTTAAGGAGACCCAAGATCAAAGCTAAGCTCAATACAACTCCCTACAAATTATATAATCTTAAGAAAATTTAGACTCAGCTTTTTAGTCTATAAAAAGGAGATATCAATATCCACCTTCAGGGATACTATAAATATTAAAATGAGAGAAAGTTTAGGTACCCACTACACAGTAGTAAACAGAAGAGATGGTGACTACTGTCTTCAGAAGGAAATTGAGAACTCAAATGTGCTTGTTTTTATTGTTTTTGGTTTTTGCCCAATTCAGTATTCTTAAGGAAAGGGAACAAATAATTAAGACCTGGTAAACTTTAATGAGTATCTTCCTAACACGCCTGGTATGCAACCAAGTGCCAAGGAGACACCTCACAAACGTTCTAGGCAGAATGTAGCTCAGCACTGAGGGAATATCAGTAAAGTAGGATGTATGTCATAGCTGATGGGGGCCTGACTACTCTCTGTCCCTCTGCTCTTTAAAATAAATTATGCACTCTGGTTCCATATAAATTATTTGTTCCATTTCTGGGTAGGAGAAGAATCAATGAAACAAGATGGGATTGGGAGGGAGACAAACCATAAGTGACTCTTAATCTTACAAAACAAACTGAGGGTTGCGGGGGGGGGGGGGGGTGGGAGAAGGGGGGGTGGGGTTATAGACATTGGGGAGGGTATGTGCTTTGGTGAGTGCTGTGAAGTGTGTAAACCTGGCGATTCACAGACCTGTACCCCTAGGGATAAAAATACATGTTTATTTTAAAAATTAATTAATTAATTAAAAAAAATAAAAATAAATTATGCACTCACTTTCAGAGATGCTAGAATAAACTATAAAGACCAAGGTAAATCAATACTTTGTAAGAAGTTGAAAGGTTTATTAAAATTTGTGAGTAGTGTTATATATAATGAATCTTAAAAGAGTAAGACCAGCCCTAATCCTCTAGTCCTTGCCTTCTCCATTTTCTCGCTGCTCATCCATTCTTAGCTACTAACACTCTTTGCTGAGGTCACCAGTAATCTCTTAATTTCCAAGTCCATTGGCCACTCTGCAACTGGAGCTTACTTGACCCCTTCACTTATTCCCACTTCCCCTTTAATAATAAAAGCCACAGTACTTCAAGTGCTTGTTTTAGACATTATACTAGAGCCATAATTCTCAATTGAGAGAATAATTTTGTCCCACAAGGGATATTTGACAGTGTCGGGAGACATTTTTGGTTGTCACAACCTGGGTTAAGGGGAGTGTTGCTAAACATCCTGCAATGCCCACTTCCAAAAAGGATTATCCAGCCCCAGATGCCAGCAGTGCCAAAACTTGACATATATAATATTATTTGATCTTCGCAATAACCCCACGGAGTGGGTATGATATCCACATTTTGCTGGTGAGGAGACCAGGCTATCAGTATGAATTACTTAAAGAGTGGTTAAGTTAAAAAATTCTCCAGGCTTCCTGCTTTTCCCTAACAGAAACCAGTTTGATATCTGGTAATATATTTATCAGAGGGAAAGAGAAAGGAAAAATCCCAACCCAGCTCTGTATTACATAAGCAATACTGGTTTAAAGGGGAAAAAAAAAAAAGAGAGAGAGAGAGAGATTGAGAAAGAGAGAGAGAGATGAAAGAAAGCTCTAAGGAGGGAGAGAGTTGAAACAATTAGCTGAGAGGCGGGGAGTAATCCAGGCTCTCACTCACTTGCTGCTTCCATCTCCCACATCAACTCATTAGGAACTGCCTGGACAACCAAGGCTACACCCACCTGCTACTACACAGGACCTAAGACCAGAGATGGTACATGCAAAGACAATAATAAATCAGAAATCCATGCAATTATGATTCCAACATCAGGCTCCCAATTGATTTTCAGAGTTGAGGGTTTCCTTTCGTTTAATTAGCCATTGACACTCAGCTGCACTATTTTTAAGTAGCTGTCAAACATCAACAGGGTAAAAAGTCCAAGGTGGTAACAAATATCCCAAGGTTTTGTGTTTCCATCTTACCTGTCAGGTGAGATCAGGCTAAGACATCAGTAGCTAACTACAGATCCCATGGAAGACTGATTTCTGGCTACTGTTTTCCCAACTGGTCCAGCTGCGGGAGGAAAGGTGTTCTGGGTCTGAGCTTGGCCTTAAAGGTAGAAATATCCGTCAACAATCAGAAAGCATTGTATTTTTCAAAAAGCTCTTGGCAGCAGCTTTCCTATCTCCAGGGTAGCAGCTGCCCTTTCCAAATAATGAGAAAATTATAATTATTATCAGAAACTATTATTATGTTTTAAAATTTATTGAGTACAAACAGTGTGCCAAGATAAAGAACAATTTTCTTTTAAAATAATTCTCTGAATTCATTCCAAGTCGGCCCCTTACAATCATTTGTTCATTTTCACACTTACACATTCCAGGATGAAACATTTCAAAATGAGACACAAAATGACAATCATGATTAGGCCAATTCCCTCATTGACGGGGAGCTGCAGATACCAGGATTGAGAGCAAAGCCTGGCCACCAAGCCAACCTCTACCTCTGCCTGGAGCAAGTGTTCCCATGGAGGTGCATATACTCCATTTCTAAGTATTTTAGTTATAACCCACAAAGCAGTGAATAAGATGTTTAATACTCCTGCCTTGAAAAATATACCTCTGTAACCATCTGGAAGGCCAGGTTTAAATTTAGGATTCCTGGTCCCTAAGAGTTCAAAACAAAATGTGAGAGGGCAGGAGAAGCTGCTTTCCAACCCAAATCCTGCTCCAGGGACTCCATCCTCTTTTCTCCCCACTTCATGCCGTACCCAAGCTTCTCATCTGAGCTCCCCTAAAGAGCCACCCCTTGAGCTCAGGGGTCCTAAATATCCACGACACAGCCTACACTCGGGTTGACAGATCCAGAATGGGGCTTTGGAAACAGGCTCCATGCAGTTTGGTCAGAGAATTCTGTGATCTTGGTGCCCAGAATGTGGTTTAGAATGAGAGAGTGAACTCTTGTTGGATGTGTTCCTTGGCATTGTGGGAGAGCATGACCTCATCCCATAGGGAGGATATGACAGAGGCGGTCTGAAGTGGGACCGTCTAAAGCACAGATCCCACGGCAGGTGTCCCTCTTCCAGCACAGAAGGCTTTAATGCACAGTCATTTCCATATTTTTCTACAAGACACGGTGATTTTTGTCACATTTCCCCCTCCCACCCCTACTTCTTCCTGGATACACAAAAACCTGGCTATGAGAGCCCAGAGTCCCTTCTTCAGGACTGGCCCCAAGAGGCTGGTGTCACAGGGGCAGCTGAGGGGCTCCGATGCCTTTCCCACCCTAAGCCCAAAGTCCCCACAGTTCGAGGATTCATTCTTCCCAATGGGATGGTGACACGAGAGTTGTTACAGCTTGCAGATGCCAAAGGAGAGTTTTGGAAGAATCAGAGGCCTGCATGCTAGTTCTGCCACTAATAAGCTTTATGACTTAAGGCATGTTACTAATCTCTTTGGGTCTTATTTCCCTGTTTGAAAAGTGAGGGCTCAGAAGTTGAAAATTTATGCTTATGGGCCATTGGCCCGTAGATGTAAGATTTTGTGGGTGGGGGTGAGAAGGGACTTCATAGAGTTTAAAAATTTTTTTAATTGGCAACCAGTCTTTCAAAATTAGGAGTTTTCAAACAAAACTCCACACATGAATTTTTCCTTAAGTATAAAAACCACTACATTGTCTCTATACTGCATTACTCTTGAGTTCTTCTCCCACAAGCCGCCATCCCACACCCACCGTGCCTTAAGCAAGATGCAAGACAGAGATGAGAAACTAAAGGAAGAGACAGAGGGAGGCAGGAGGAAAGGCAGATGGGGCAACAGAAGAGGGTGGAGAGAAAACAAGGAAAGGGGGATGGGAAGCTAACAGAAACTGTCCAGTATGAGAAAAAGAGCTCACACTTACATGGCTTTCTAGGTATCATCACTTTCAATGCTTTACATATTTAATAGCTCAATTAGCCCTCACAAAGACCCTATGGTGAATTCCATTGTTTCCTCCACTTTGCAGAGGAGGAAAATGAAGCTCAGAGAGGAGAGGTGCAGTAACATGCCCAAGGTCCAGCAGTTGGAAGTGGCAGAGCTGGGAATCTGATCCTGCAACAGCTCTACATCTCATTCAGGGTCCAAGCACAGCTCTTTCAGTGCCCTGCACAGCCTCTTGATCTCACACCCTTCCACTCTGTATCTGCCTCACTGGGCTCCAGCCCCTCTGGACTGCCTGCTGCCTTCCACACAGCACCTTGTCCTGCCTTTGTATCTGCTATCCCTTCTGCTTGGACCACTCTTCCTGCAGATATCTCCAGCGTTGTCTTCCTCGTCTCCTCCAGGTTTGACTCAGGTGCCGCCTTCTTCACAAGGGCTTCCTGATTATCCTGGTTAAAAATTGCCCTCAGATGGGGCACCTGGGTGGCTCAGTGGGTTAAAGCCTCTCTGCCTTCGGCTCAGGTCATGATCCCAGGATCCTGGGATTGAGCCCCGCATCCGGCTCTTTGCTCAGCAAGGAACCTGCTTCCCTTCCACTCTCTGTGCCTGCCTTTCTGCCTGCCTGTGGTCTCTGTCTGTCAAATAAATAAATAAAATTTTAAAAAGAAAAAAAAAAGCTTGAAACTTAGGAAAAGTTTAAAAAAAAATTGCCCTCAGATAGCCTATGCACACACACGTAATCCTCACCGTCTCCTCACCTCCTCTTCTGATTCATCATTCTCCAAAATGCATCTCATGATTGAACGTATTACATCCTTTATTTAACTCATTCCTTACTGTATTCTCCTCCATACTGCATCCTTTATCTTACTTCTTACTGTATTCTCCTCCCCCAGTGGGCCCCAACATGAGGGCAGGAATATCTTCCCTTTTGTTCATTGTTGTATTTCCAGTGCTTAGAAGAGTACCAAGCATAAAGGAAGTGCTCAATAAATATTTGCTGAAGCAATCCATAAACATGTACCCAAGCGGCCAAGCTCCAAGGGGTCCAGTTTTGCCCACATTGTTTTCTGTCTTCTTCCAGGAAACCCACAGGGGTCGCTATTCTCCCTCTGGGCTATGGCGCCTCTGAGCCAGTTGAGCAGCCAGATCAACTCCACCTGTGGGGCAGAGAACTCCACAGGGGCCAGCCGGGCCCGCCCGCACACCTACTACGCACTCTCCTACTGCGCACTGATCCTGGCCATCATCTTCGGCAACGGTCTGGTGTGTGTGGCAGTGTTGAAGGAACGGGCTTTGCAGACCACCACCAACTACCTGGTGGTGAGCTTGGCCGTGGCTGACCTGCTGGTGGCCACCTTGGTGATGCCCTGGGTGGTGTACCTGGAGGTGAGTGAGCCCCACCTGCGGGCTGCCTGTGTGACCATCCTTGTCTTTGTCTTCCCTGCGTTCCTGGCCTCTGGACTCAAAATGTTCCCTGCCATGATCCTGAGACTAGGAAGGAAGGAGAGGTCCCGTCACTCTCCCTTTATCCCATTATCCGACATGACATGCCCACATCAGAATGAAGGAGCCAGGAACGATTGTGCTCCTGGGTCTCCAGCAACCAGGTGACTGGACTTGAGTAATGTAACACATCCTAAAAATGCATTAGGTTTAATCGCTGTGCCAGTCATGTCTCAAAGATGTCGGGGGGGGGGGGGGGGGGAGGGGGGCAGCGGGGTGGGCAGCTTCATCAGTGTTTTAATGTATACAGGGGGGTAGGGGTGTGCTGGAAGGATGCAGGACAACAGTGGGGGGGAGGGAGATGAAGAAGGAATAATAGAAAAAACAAAAAAAATGTAAAGACTAAGTGGAAAAGATAAAAAACAGTCTGCAAATAGATCAGACTTCTTTTGATAGTTTAGTTACCCTTGCACTCAGTTCTTTCCTCCTGGGTACCAGCTCTCTACAGACTCTGCTACCAAACAGACCAAACCTTCACATTTATATTTTTGATGCCTCCATTAATAGTACAGAGCCCTCGCCAGTCAGATAATGCAGCAGACCCTGGAGAATTCTTCTGGAGAGAAACATTTCTTAAATTTGAAAGTATTTTCATTTGAGAGTGCAAAACAGAGTCAGGAGGTGATCAAGACAAAACATCCATTTGCTAACAAAGGAATCAGGGTGCCTACACCTGTTCAAGAAACAGATAGTCTTACCAGGAAAACATGCAATTACTAAAGAGCTTTTTAAAAACACTTTAATGTACCATTAATATGTCTCCCCTGCACTGTGTATCATGTATCATTTTAAAGAGGTATCCAGTGAAGGATCAAAATGATGCTATGATTAAGAGAAATTAAAATTCATCAAATTAATATCTCAGTTAATATTAATAGTGAAGGTGACAGTTAATTAAGTATGACATATCACAGGAGAGCAAAAACCTCAAACATAGACTGCCTAGGCTGGTATCCCTATTAAAGAATGACTGGGAACTAAAATTAGACTTATGATCTCAAAGGGGAAACATAAAGGAAAGAAACCAAGAAAAAAGAAAAGGAAAGCAAAAGCAGAAAAACATCTAGGCTGATTGGGATAGATGTAAAGGCTAAGGGAAGAGTTGGAGGGGAAAAAAACCAAACGTTAATTTTTCCCAATTAAGATAATCCTGATGGCAAAAAATCTTGTAATTATCTTGACTTTTCCATCAACCCAAACTGACTGAGACAACCTTGAAGTCAGAAGCTATGGCTTTGTTCTTTTTTTTCTCCCCTGTAGTCCAAACACACTACCTGGCACATAATATGTGCTAAATAAATATTTGCTGTATGAATGATTAAATGACTCTTTTCTATAATGTATGCATTAGATGGGCGATTCCTGCTTACACCGTCTGCAACCATATCTATTGTTTCAATGAGCTGTTTATTTTTTTTTTTACATTCAATAATAATGAGACTGAAAAGAAATTAGACACATGTGATATTTCTGCTCAAGAGTAGGCAGATTTAAAGTGCTACCAACCAGAATGGATTAGTTAATGATTCATAACATCACCATACCATACCTCAAAGTATTTCTGTCCACCCCTATACATTACAAGGATTCTTAGGTCTTTCAGAAGCCTGCATGTCAGAAAGAAGGACCTTCACTCTAATAAATATATTAAATTAATTGCCTCTGAAATAAAGCCAGTCTTCAGGTATCTATAACAAAGCCCCCCAAGATCCCTATTCAACTATCTCTTTGGGGTTACTTCCAGGACTCTGGATAGGCCATTTTGGAAAATCTCTGTAGATACTGGTGTAGTATATTGACATTGTGATTTTTCCATGCTAGACACACATGGCATCCCTTGTCAGCCACACCTGCCAAAATTGATGATGTCCCCCTTCTGCTGAGCATAGAAGAGCAACCGACCCCACAGAGAGCCAGCATGAATCTTGCCAAAGGCTTACTGGACTCTCTGCAGGTTGGATCTATGATCTCTCCCCTTGGCTCCCTCTCATAAAAATCAGTGCACATTCTGTCCAACAGGTTATTTGGTGCAAGTTTTCAGCAATCAAGAGCATGGTCAAACATGTCTGCAATTATATAAAGAAGATCAGTGGAGAGCCACTGGGAAATGGGCTTTGGACCTCTTTTTGGTCTTCCCTACTTGCTTTAAAGCTCTTGTCAATGCAACTTAATATTTCAGTACCACTTTCGCCAACAGTCCTCTAAGGGTCTCTCTCAATAAAAGAACATGACTTAAAGCAGCCATAATTAACAGGCAACCAGTTAAGATATTAGAAGGTTCTATTCCAAAGGACCAGGTCTCCCTAACCCAACACAGTATATAATTTTCTTCATCTTAAATACCTGCCTGATTTCTGTGAACCTCAGAAGCAGACAGGGTATCTCAATGAGAGAAAAGAGTACCTTGGGCCCTTCAAAGGACTGTGAATATATAAGTCCATGCATCTCAGAGAAGAGCAAAGCATTAATCATACTAACTTGTCCTAATTGTGGTCCAGTTTGAGTAACTGGTCTAGCAATTACATGATTATACCTAAGGGCTCCCTTGGAAAGAGAAAAGGATGCAGTGTTGACCACAGTCCAGAGACTGCTGTAGGCTTGAGGACAAGCACAAAATGTTTGTCCAAGAGGACAGCACAGAAATGAGAGGAACACAATGTAGTGGCCAAATTAGCTGCCAAATTCACAGCTTCCTGTGCTTTGATTTGAATACATCTATCTTCTTTGAAGGAAATATTGGCTCATACTGGCCGGATTCCTTCCTTTGAAGGAAAATGGCCTAATTTTGCCAGGCACCAGTGTGTATGCTGTAAATATTGGAAAACCTTACTCACTGTGGCTTAAACAGAGAGGAGTTACTTTTCTCACACGACAAGAATTCTGGAGGAAGGGGATTTTTGGTGTCAATTTAGCCGCCCCATGGTGTCGTCAAGGACCAATCTCTTCCACCCTTGACAAGCTGGCTTACCTCCTCGTGCTGCTCAAAGGATGGCTGCCATGGCCCTCAGCATCATGGCCATGTTCAAGAATAGGATAGGTGGGGACAGCAGGGAAAGAAAGAAAGAAAGAAAGAGAGGGAAAGAGAAAGCCCTTTCCCTGGAATGCCTCAAAGTTTCTCCTAAGGCACTTCACTTAAGTTTAATTAACCAAAACTGGATCATAAGGGAAGGATACATGGGAGGAGAGAAAAGAAAGTGAAAATGTGGGTTTTATTTAAAAAGAGGATGTGGTATGAGGAAGAATTACTGTGAGTTGGGCAAACAAAATGTCACAGAGCACTGCGTTTCTGGAATTCACTGGGATGAATGTCATTCCTGCACAGGGTTATGCTATGAGAAAGACTCAGAACTGGAAGTCAGAAGACCTGGAAGCAAAGGAATAAAATGGAGGTGACAAGTATACTTTTCTTTCTCATGGGCTTGATGTCAGGCTCAACTGTCATCAGTGAGAAAGTACTTTGATAACTAAAAGGTGTGAACTATAAATATCTCAGTTAAGACACTTTTAGTAGTAAGTAAAAGAAAACTGAGTTCCAATTGACTTAAGCAACAAACAGAATGCATTTTGCTTTCACACCAAGAACTTTAAAAGTCCCGTGGTAGGGTGGGCTGCAGGCACAGTTGGAACCAGCCTCCAGTTCCATTTCTCCACAATTCTCTCAGCTCTCTTCTAGGAATTGGCCTTACCCATGGCATAGTCTAAACTATAGGCCTCACATGTGTGCACCCCACCGTTCACACCAAGATGGAAAATCTGTGTCCCAGAATTTTTACTAGAAATGTTAAGATGTACTTGATTGGACTGGCTTCTAGCACATGATTTTCTCTGAACTAATCACTGGATGAAAGAGTTGTTTTAGCAGAGATAATATGTTCCTTCCATGGTGCACACCAAAGACTTGCTCCGGAATTTCACAGTTTCACAGTGGACTCCAAGGACTATTGGAACAAAGGCAGGGGATGGCAGCACAGACACAACACAGTGGCTTTCATGGTACCATCCCCATCATTAAAGGCACTCAGGAGCCTGGCTTGGGCTGGGTGACCAGCAGGGGCTAGTCATTGACCTTCTTCAGTTTTCTTTGTCCTCGGGCCTAGCTGCAAGTTTAGGATAGAAATCATGCAGGTGATCTCAGAGTAGGTTCTATTTCAGTGGGCTCAGTCCTGGCCATCTCTTTAATTCAGTTTGCAGCACTTGCTCAAAAACTCTTTTCTGTGCCACAACAAATAGTTCTATCTCTGATTCCCTCTCAAGTTTTTAATTTCCTGCTTTAGAAGCTGCAGTCTGTGTGGAGCTCTCTCTCCAAGCACAAACATCCCATTTTGTTCTACTTGGTTAGGCATCCTTTGTGATATTTAATGCACTTATATCAGGGCAGAAAGGCAACGTAAGCAGCCAGAGGAACCTTTAGAATACTAAACTCAGACTACTTGGGTCCCAGTGTGGACAGGAAAAAAAAAGACGTGAGAACTGAGTAATATACACCAAGCAAAAAAGAGCAGGGGGTAAGTGTTGAGGCAGGAAATCAAGGTCGGATAGTGACTACAGGAAAGAGCAACACTATTTTTGGGGAGAGGAAACTTTGACCCTTGTAATGACATTGTAAAAATAAGGGAGAGTCTGCATTTTCAGTGGGTTCTTCCATGACTCTTACACATCTAAACTTTGAGCAGTTCTGAGCTAAATCTTTATTACGGAGAACTGCTTGTTCAAAATACAAACTACTGGGTCTACCCCAGGTCCACCAAACCAGCATTTCCAGGGATGGCCCTGGAAGTCTATGGTAATCATACCAGCGCTCCTCCCCCACTCCTATTTTAGGTAATTCATGCAAGCAGCTGGCCACCTGCTACAAATGAACATTTCACAGCCACTAATCTGTAAACTGTCCCCCATTTCACAGATGAGGACATTGGGATTCAGGTCATTGGATCCCCTATCTCGCCTCACCACAATCCCTCTGCACCCCAGAAAGATTCCAAATGTGGCGAACAAAAATGGAATGAAGAGGTTAGAGAAGTAATTCCATTTTTGCGCCTTGGACATCTCCCCACACAACTAAAAATCCCATCCCTTGGAGCAGGAATTCTTAATCAGGGGAGTCCATCAACTTGGATGTAAATAAAATTACTTCTTTATTTTCACTACACTGAAATTGAGCATTTTCTTCAAATATGAAGGTAGGCATCAACCCACAGAAGAAGAAATCCTTACTGTCCCCAAGAGAAATCACAGATATTTCTATTTTCAAATCGCGTTACAGTTGTCGTACACACCTTGAAATACCATTTACACTCCCAAGTACTTAGAAGTTATAGGAATTTTGGACCTGTCGCTAGGCTTTGTTATTTAGTGCATTATTAAAGAAGCACATATATTAAAATACTTGGGTAACTATATTTCCATATAATTGGTATTCCTTGTGATCTAATGTATTTTACTATATACACTTACAAATATTCTTCTGAGAAGGGAACCACGAGAACAAAGGGATCCGTGGGACACAGAATGGGCAAGGACCCCTGCTTTTAGGGATGAGGATTTCTGAAGACAATGTCATGCCCCCACTTCCACCCCCAAATCCCCAGACCCGGGTTTCCCCAACCTCCCAGGCAGTAGAAGAATCACTGGAGGGACTTATTATTCTGAGTGGGGCCTGAGAATCATTTTGTTTAAATAGAGCCTCAGGTGATTTGGGAAATGCTGCCTTATAATCAGTAAATTTGGGAAATGCTGCCTTAGGCTGTGTCTGTTGGAAATCAATAGCCAACTTCGTACCTGAAGACACTTTCTTGCTTACTTCCACCTTCTGCATTGCCAAAGGGAGTTAGTTATATTCATTAGCAAGTGAGAGTAACACCACCTGGCTGTGCAGAATCCTGTAGTGAGTTATTCATTAGAATTTAGGAGAAAGGTAGAATCATGTCTCTAAAGAGGCTTAAATCCATCAGATTTTGTTTTTACTTTTTTTTCTTTTGCCTTAATTTCAAAACTCGCTTTCCCTTTTATGTTCCCCCCACACTTTGTCCTTACCTCACCATCAGCACTTTTCCCAATGTATCGTAGTTATTTTCTTGGTTTGTCTCTCCTGGGCCCTCAGTTCACCCACACTCACTCATATGTTTGTCCCCCTTACGTGCTCACACTATATGCTGAAGCCCTGGGGTTCAAAAACAGGTTTCATTTATCTCAGGATACCCCCCCAGGCAAAGTACCAGGCCCTCAATAAATATGGGCTGTGTGGTAGGACGGGCCAGTGCCAGCTCTCATCCCTCCTACGATGGTAGGATTGAGTGGACCTGTGTGCTTCCCAGCAGGGGCACAGCAAGATACTGACGTGGATGGAGTAATTGTTAAGATTAAGGGTTTGAAATTCCAGCTTCTTTTGCCAGCTACGCGTCCTTGCGCAAATCACACAACCATTCTCAGTCTCCATTTCTGTACGGATAAATTAGAAACACTATTTCCCTCATCAGGTTGCTGTGAGAACATTGTAAGAGTTACTTAGGTGTGGTCATGGCCCTTCGCAGCTCTACTGATTGCTTACTCTTATTTACTTGATGTGGAGGACGCCAGTAAAAAAATAAATAAATAAAGTAAAATCAGTATTTCCACTGCACATCCACCAATTAAAGACTTATTTTAAGGAGTAAGACCCAGGGAAGCCTAAGTGACAGCACCTTAGTGGGAATTACTTCAATCCACTGGTCAGCGTGGGTTTTTGTTTTTGTTTTTGTTTTTTTGACACTTAGCTGAGATCAAGGAGAATGGGGATTTTGAAGGCAGAATTAGAGACAGGAGAAGAGGCCAGCCAGAATGGGTGTGGGGTGGGGCGCACAAGAGAAGTCAGAGCACAGCTTGAAGGGCTTTGGCCATGAGGGGCTTAAAAAGCAAGGGAGCAAAAAACCTGCCCAGTGTGTGCTTTCACTAGACCCCAAGGCCAGCAGCCACCCCTGTCTTTTGCACTATTTTTGGAACCCTGTGAGAGAGGTGATCGAAAAGAGGGTGCCCGTTTCCGAGAAGGGAGGTGATGCTGTTTGTTACACAAAAATCCTTGATGAGCATATGGTTTTCTCCCTTCCCCTTGTGTTAGCCCAACTCCCATCCTTTTCCAGCACCTGGTCCCTCCTGACCTGACGCTCCCCTAGAACAGGGCAGGTTGTGACCTGCATTCCTGTGCACTGCCTGCGTCTGCTGGCTGTTTCCACCCCAGGTGGGGTTCCGACCCTCTCCCAGTTTTTGTCCCTTTCTCTACCATGAAAACAGTAGCCATCTCTCATAGGATGATAAGCACCAATAGAAGTCATGTGCATCAAGTGCTTCGCAGAACATCAAGACTTAGTAAGCATCCAATAAATGTTAACTATCAGTATTAATACAGATTTTGTCAGAGACCATTCACTCTTCCAGAATATATTTGCATGGTAGGTCCTGCTCTAGGAGCCGGGGATGTGGCAGCAAACAAGTCAAAGTCTCCGCTCCCACAGAATTAACTAACAGTCATTTACTTTCCTATCAGATAAATGTATAATTTGTCCCCAAAAAGCTTTATGAGCCCATATAGTAAAAAACAAATTCAGTTTTCAGAATCTAAAGTTTCAAAGCTATAGAAATTCCTGAAATAGGTCACGTGGGCCAGTGACCCACATAAGGTAAGTCCTCAATAAACATTAGATTGTTTATTGAGAATGTTAGGCCCTCATGATGATCTCTGGTTATTTTATTTAAGAATGCCTTGCTCCTCAGTTATCATATACATTCTTCAAGGACAGGGCCGGAAGTATATATTTTTAAAGATTTTATTTATCTATTTGAGATAGAGCAAGAGTGAGAGAGAGAGAGCGTGTGCACAAAGCAGAGGGGAAAGCAGGCTCTCCACTAAGCGGGGAGCCCGAAGTGGGGCTCGATCCCAGGACTCTGGGATCATGACTTGAGCCAAAGGCAGACACTTAACCAACTGAGCCACCCGAAGTACACCCCCCAAAACACATTTTTAAAACCTCTTAAAACACATAACAGATGCTTCCTCTATAAAAAAGTATTAGGGGCTTCACAACTACTTGCTGAATGAATGAATGAATGAATGAACGAACAAATAAACACCCAGCACGCACTGGAGTTTGCTGTTGTAACTATCCTCTCTCACCTATATTTTCACCCCAGCTCACAGACACAAACAGGCATTTACAACTTTACAGAACAAAAGTGGGCTTTACCCAATTTAAGACATATATTGCATAGGAGACATATGTTAAAATGAGATTTAATGTACAAAATTCAAAGCTTCTGCAAGAAGCTTTTGCAGCATACAAGCATCCTATGGACTGAGAAAAATATCCCTCATTCTCCTGGCTCCCGTAAATCAGCTATTATGACCATACATCCCCCTTTTCATGAGTTTCTCATTCTCAGAATTCCTAAATGCGTGAGGTCAGGACTGTCCTCCCTGGTGCTGTGAGTGGACAAGAGGACCTGCGCCCCTTTCCAATGCCCTGCACCCACCTTTCCGCCCACCTCCTGGGCACTGAAGCCGGGATGTTCAAGGCGGGCATGCTGGCACAGACTGATTTCACATAGGCTCTCACAGATACCATTCCAGAATGCATCCCAGCTTTAAAACAGAAGCCAGATAGATTTTCATTTTAGAGGTAAGGTTTTGTGGAAAATGTGTCCTCAGCGTATTCTCTGGGTATAGGGTAGGCGCTCCACTGTGCAGAAGGCTTCAGAAAGGCGGACTGGGCACAGGGCACACATCTGGCTCTCACCCAGACTCTTTCACTACCTGTTGGACGTCTATGGGCCCATTGTTTAACCGCGATGAGCTTTAGTTTCCTCCTGAGGTTGAACTTGATCGATAATTCTCCAACCCTGGTGAATGGGCATGCGGGTGGGGGCGCAGGGGTGGGGAGGGACTGGAGGGGGGTTATTTAAAAATGAAAATTCATCGACTCTCGATTCAGAGATTCTGACTCAGTTGGCCTAGGGAAGCCTTCGGAAATGTGTATCGTTACTGAGCACCCCACTGTTGGCCACACTTTGAGAAACACTGGACGAATTCCAGCTCTAATGTTCTCACATTCTGTGAATTTGTCCTTTCTTGGGTGACCATCTTGGGCTGCCCGGCACTCCCTCGGCCTCTGCCTGCCCTTGGCAACAACGGTGCCAAGCACAGGGAGGGCAGGTCACAGGTACAGGGGAGCCTCGGGAAGGCAGCCGAGATGACTGGGTCGCGGGGGACACTGACCGACTTGTCTCTGCCGCTCAGGTGACAGGTGGAGTCTGGAACTTCAGCCGTGTTTGCTGTGATGTATTTGTCACCCTGGACGTCATGATGTGTACGGCCAGCATCCTGAACCTCTGCGCCATCAGTATCGACAGGTAGGGCTGGGATTTCCCTGTGGGCGGGTCTCGGCTGCCAGGTGGCATGGGACACTAGCCTGGGGGAGCCCCTCCTGCTGTTTGGGGCATCCAGGCTTTGCGTTTGAGGGCACTGGGTTCCCTGCCAAGTGGAACTCAACCACCAGGACATCTTCTTCTCGCTCTTTTTCTTTTAAACTATGATCTGCAGAAGAGAACAAACTCCAGTGACAGGAGAAAAACAATCATCCCATAAGCTTTCCTAGGCTTATGATTCTGGCTTTACCTTTTCACCACCCTTTGGGGGCCTTGGTGATTCCTAATTAGGAGTAATAGGGAGCGGAGTCAAGGACAGAAGGGAAGCTGACGAGAGTTGGGAGGAAAATTTCCTGTTATTATTTTTTTTGGGGGGGGGGGGTGTTTTGTTTTGTTTTGTTTTGTTTTTGGTGACGTGGGGGAAGAAGGGAGGAAAAAGAGGAAGAAAAAGAGGAACGAGAAAAGCGTGGGAAGATCTGCAAGGAAGGGAGAGAGGAGAGACGTGGATGGGGGAAGGGCAATTTTAGGAAGTACGGCTGTGATTTATTTGTTTGTTTGTCTGTTTGTCTCCTTCAGAGAGGTTAAAGCAAACAAGTAAACAATGATGTCTCTTTAGAATAGCTTTTCGGTTGCTGGAGTGAGTGGATCTCTGTTGATTGTGACTCAGATGCGGGGACGTTCCACCCACGTGGCATCGCTTTCCATCCCGAAGAACAGGGTGCCCCGGCCCTGGGCACTTCTGTTCCTCACTCTTCCTCCTGTCCCACCTTTTCTCTCTCCTCCGCCATTTTCTCCCAGCAGCTCCATCCATCCCCTCCTTAGCTTGAACAGGGGAGCCCAAACAAGGTCTTCTAGTCATTGAGAAGTGACCCCACTGTGCTCAGGCTCTGACAGGCTCTCACTCGTTCCATCTCCACGACAACTGACCCGCTACTGTTGGCTTCACTTCCAACTTCTGAGGGGAATTAAGGAATTGACCTAAAGACACACCCCTTGTATGAAGCAGTGCCAGCATTGGAATTCACGTCTATCTGACTCCAAGTTCATAATCTTGGGCTTTGTGCTAAGCCCCCTCAAATCTCCAGCTACACCCTTGAGATCTCCCCTGAGTTTCAAACCATATTACCACCTAGATGGCTGATTGGCTCCTCAAAATTTTAAAAGCCAAACCGTCAAAGCACCAAACCGTCCTCTCTTCTCGGCAGCATCATTGCCTTAGAATCTCAGGTTTTGTCCCCTTCCTCTTTCTTGGTGATTCCTAATTGGGAGTAATTAGGAATGGCTTGACGGCTTCTGGACTTCATTTTTTGCCATTCCCCCCAGCCCGCCCTATTTCCCTTTCTTAGTATGCCTGCTTATTTTATGTTCCCATGACCTGTCAGCAGACTTCTGCCACAGTCTCCTAATTGGTCCCACATGCCTCTCTCAGAATCATTTCCCCAGGACTAAAGTCCAAAGGCCCATTGCCCGCCCCCATAACTCTTCAGCGTCTCCTTGGCCTGCAGAGTAAATATCAGAATTACCTTCACAGCCTAGGAGTCAAAATTTTCTGCCCTATGGCCTCAGTCTATCTTTTCAATCTCATCTCTTTCTGGGTTGCCCCACATCCCTCTTTTGCTTCACGGTCTACAGCACCTGCCCCTTGTCCCATGAAGCCCTTGCAAATCTCTACAGCTTGATTCCATCACGGTGCTTTCTCTATAACTATCTCAAGACATCTCCAGTCTGCCTTTAACAAGAGGTCCTAGAGCAGGTCCTCCTCGTTTCCCAGTGTTTGACCTTTGCAGGACCAGGGCCTTTGCCCTCTCTACCAACAGCCTAAAGTCACTTTCATGTGCTGATGTGGGAATCTTGAACAATAACCAAAGGGTGGACCCGAAACCCCCCCCCCTCTAGTGATATACTGCAGGAGAATCAGTCAACCGATAGTCTTTTGACTTTTACCACTCAAGAAGCAGTTGGTTGCCTCCAGCTGAGAAGGAGAATTAGAGAACGTGTCCATAAGGCTGGGACTCGTACCATTAAAGAATGTGTTTAAAAATAAAGGGAGATAGTCGCATGATTCCATAAATACCCCCCAAAACATTGAATTGTACACTTTAAGTGAATGAAGTGTGCAATACGTGAATTGTATCTTGATAAAGCTGTTTTAAAATGAAGGGATAGTTAGGGATTTTATAACATATTTAGCTCTCTGAGAATAGAACTCTGCTTAGAACATGTAAGATTTTTGTGTGATTTTTGGACACTCAGTACCTAAATATATAAGTGATATAAGAAGCAGATGGCCTCTGGTTTGCTTATCCTCACCTCCCCTACCCCAAACCCATACAGTAGTCCTAGCTCCTTATCACCTGTGAGTCTCCCTGCCGTGCCGGTTATAAACGCTGAATGAAGAATTTTAAGCGGGGCTGAGTGGTCCTGGCCTGAAGGTAGCCAGTGTTCAGAGTGCAAATACGCACCTTCAGAAAGAACGTGAGTGAGTGGGTGAAGATCAGCCTTGGAGCTCCCAGAAGAGGCTGTGGGGCAGCCCCCTCCTTGCCTTCTGGTTCCCAGCCCTCCTCTCTACCCTCTTGAGATGGTGCCTCCGCTCTCCATCCACACACACTCACACGCGTGGGGCTGGCTGGTGGGGCCGGCAGGCGAGGCTGTGCCCAGCACACGCGTTTGGGAACTGAATTCAGCCAGCGTTTCTTTGCAGACCTCGAGGTGGTCAGGAGAGGGTGCGTCTTTCCAACTGCCCTAGAGCACCTTCCCACGGGCAGCAGCCACGCCTGACCTACACTTCCATTTCCCACCACCACCAAAAGAGTAAACCTCACATTGGCTTCCATTCCCTTGAGGAAAAGCCCCAGAATGCATTGCCCTCACTACCTGAAATCTGGGGAACAAGCCCTGCCTTACACCCCAGTGGGGAAGGATGCTTTCTTCTTGGCTTGTATGTCGCATGAACCCAATCCTCACAAAACCTCAAGACGGAGCCTCTCCTCTGTTCTAGGAAGGAAAATCGGCCTTGGAAAAGCGGTCTCCATCATCCTTCAGGGCCGTGTGCAGTACACAGCATTAAATTCTGTTCATGAGATGCCAAATAGCTGGTCAACTCATTAAAAATGCAGTCATTCATGCAGACCTTTGGTCTGCACACAATGCTACTCACCAGTCTGACAAACTTGACCAAATGGATTCAGCATTTTTTTGGCCATGAAGCCTTGATATGTACTAACAGGGTAGTAAGAGCTTGGAAAGGAAACGAAATGATAAAAAGAGGTTTGAAAGCAAGTAATACTATTGTCATTAGATTCTTAGGCATAGCCCTGGATGCTTGGATTAATGCTGCCTTTTCTTTTTTAAAAAAGCACCAGCCCCTCTTCCCCCCACCCCCCTTGGCTCCTTGCCTCCCCAGGGGGCCGGCCCCCTCCCCCAGCATCCAGGGTCAGAACTAGCTTCGGGCAGAAGGCTGAGAAAGTGTCAGAGGAGGAGGACACGTTCTGAGCGGTGAGAATTAGAGTCCTCCGCTAGGGGCCCGGGAATAATGCAACCAAATTCATTCACCAGGGAGTTCTTTAAGTGGCTCTCAAATGGCACCCATCACACAGGCAAGCCTCCGCGTCTTTGCAGCAAGCACAATAGGTACCAGATGAGTCACAGGCACCTTGGATTTTTCGTTTGCATCTAAATAAGCACTTTATATTTGCAAAGGGCTTTCCAGTCATTTGCAAAAAGCTTTCTCCTTCAACAATTCCAGGAGGGGAGTCCACAGAACTAAAGATTTATTGAAACCCCCTGTCTGACCAAAGAAAAGGTGGTGAAAAGCAGCCCTCACAGAGCTCTGGGGCTCATTAAACCCAGGCAGGGAGTTAGACTCAGGCCCTCCCACCCAGGCCAGGCTCTCTCCTCCCCCACCGCCAGCATCCTGCAGGAGCACCCACGTAAGTCCCACACACGCGCACGCACACACGCACACCTCCCAGCCTAGGAGAGGGCTTCAGGTGGAGGTCACTGTTCCTCCAGGACCCTGAGACTTTCAGTAGAGTGACAAGCGGAACTCGTGTGTGCAGAAATGTTACCTGCTGGAGGGGCTCCCACAGCCCATTACACAGGTCTGGGACTGAAACAGGTGTCTCCTGACTCCCCCATGGTGGCAGTAGGAATGGGGCACCAAGAGCGAGCCCCTGGCCACACCAGCATCCGCCACTGTAGATGCTATGTCCTTGGAGTCAAAGAAGTGTATTTCCTATGTCTTCAGTAACCTGGGTCCTCCAGGCTAATCTGAATTTGCATGAATCTAAAAAGAGAAGCCATCCAATAGCTACCATTTCCGTAGCATGTACCATGGGCCAAGCTAAGAGCTTTTCATTCTTTGTAACCCTCACAGCACCCCCAGCAAGACAGGGGAACTATCCTCATTTTACAAGTGAAGGGTCTGAGGCTAGACGGTGCCCAGATCACACCTCTGGTAGGTGCAGGAGAAAGAATACAGTCACCCTTTCTTCTGTCGCATGCTGCCTGACTCAGGCGCACCTACCACACTCTGGGCCTCGAGTTTGGGAGCCCCCACTGCCTGGCTGCAAAACCTGGCTCTACCCCCTGATAGAGATAATCACAGATACACTGGGCTAGCACAATAATAAGACAATAATAATACTAGGGTTTTTTTGAATGCTTAATAGGTACCAGGCATCGTACTAAAAGTCTTCACAGAGATAATCTTATTCAATGTCCCTAAGAGCCCTATCCCGCTGCATCATTACCCTCAATGCACAGATAAGGAAATTGAGTCTCAGGGCAGCCAAATTCTGGCCCAAGGCCACGCAGTTAAATCTAAGAACTGGGATTCAGACACTAAATCAGTCTGCTTCCAACCTCCACGGGCTTAACAGCCTTGCAGGCTGCCAGTGCTCTGGCCAGGCCCGAGAGAGCCGGGTGAACCAGGAGCCCCCAGGAGAGGAGGCAAGGGAGCGAGAGGCGGGACACGTGGAGTGGAACAGCGCGGGGAGCGCAGCGGGGGGACCTGGGAGGCCCAGCCCCGCCCTCGCGGCAGACGGTCACCTGCGGCTCGTTCCGGAGGAGACCAGAGGCGGAGTGGCCTGCCTGGGTGCGGATTCAGGGTCCCCGCAGGCCTCCGGTACCCCGCCGAGCCGAGCCTTCCCTTCCTGCCTCCCCCACAGGGCGGGGGGGAGCCAGCAGGTGAGCCGTGAACTTCTCACCCGGTGGCGCTGGCAGCTCTCGCTGCATTAGGGTGCCCTCCGCTGGCTAGTTCCGGAACGGCACCTACGGCTCTGACCCCGCGGCTGGCTCCCGGGCGGGGAAAATCCTGCGTGTGGGCGATTTCCGGGGGGGGGGGGGGGGGGCTCGTTTTTTCCAAAAGTTTAATCGTGTTCAGAAAACAATACGAAAAAAAAAAAAATAGAACGTAACAGCAGTAAGTGTAGTTTCATCTCTCACTTCTTACCCAAGTTATCAAGAAATCTTTTGACAGAAATTTTCCTTAATTCAGACTTTTCGCAAATTTGCCGGGATTGTAAGATGCCCTGGCTTGTTCAAAATGCAAATGCACATTTCTGGGTTCCACTCTGGAAGTGCTTAATTAGAATAGCCAGGGGCGTGACCTGGGAATCTGTATTTTAACAGGACCGCCCCCCGCCCCGCCCCCCCACCCCCACCCCCTAACTTAATAGAATCAAACTAACTGAGGAAGTTTCTGGGAATCCGAAGTACTCTCAAATAGAAACCACCCTTTAAGGCCACCTGCCCTGAGGAAGCCCTTGTCCCCACAAGTCCTCAGAGACTTGACAGTGCCCTTGAGAGAGAGTGGGGCACACAGGAGAGACACAGGCCTCAGTGGGGGGACACCTGGCTCTTCTACCAGCTTTGGAACCTTGAGTTCATCAAGCAACCTCTCTCTGTCTCCGATTCCTCCTCTATAAAATGGAGCCAGGGGGCACCTGGTGGCTCAGTCCTTATGTATCTGCCTTCCGCTCAGGTCATGATCCAAGGGTCCTGGGATGGAGCTCCCTGGTCAATGTGAAGCCTGTTTCTCCCTCTTCCATTCCCCCTGTTTGTGTTCCCTCTCTCACTGTATCTCTCTCTGTGTCAATTAAAAAAATAAAATCTTTTAAAAAATAAACAAATGAAATAAAATGGAGCCAGCATTGCCTACCCTGACTGAATAACGGGAGCTTCCAGGGAGTTGCTGAACATTATTAACGCGTACCTAGGACAGTGTGCTCAGCGGCAGGCTTACGGCAGCTCATGAAGACTAGCAAGAGCTGCAAGGCAAAATTTTAGGAACTGGTTGAGCCAGGTATTAAACCTTTGGTGTAGCTTGAAATGGGCAACGGTGGGAGTATTTGCACCATGAAGATTGACAGATGGTACCAGTTAGGGCTGTTTTCTCCTGAAGACCAGTTGTTAGCCATTGAGCAGCACACCACAAATGTATGGGGGAGTCAGCGTCTTTTTCACGAAAGGACATTAAGTATATAGAAGGCTGGGCACAGCTGCAGGTCCGGTGAGAAGGAAGTGGGTCATACCTTTCTTTCCCATCTCCCAGTGGCTGTTTGGTCACCATAGCCGTTTGGGTTCAAGGCTCAGCCTCTCTTCCAAGGCACCTCAGGGATCACTGCTAGGGGCCAGACAGATCTGACTCCAAGCCCCAGCCCACTGACCCAGCAGAGTTCAAAGTACCGAGAAGAGTGAGAAGCCTAGAGGAACACCAGGTAGGACTCGCCCACTCCTTGATCGCCGGGTTAGGGACTCAAGAGAGGATTTACAGCGTTTGTGCCTCAGAAGAGGGGAACCGAGATCTCACAGGCTGCCGCTGGGATGAATGGTGGGATCTTAATCTGAGCTTATTAAATAAGGACCTCTGTTTCTCCCTCTTGAGAAAGAAACCACCTCTGCCCCATGTCGTGCTACCAAGGCCTAGTCTCGCAGAGTCCACCTCCATCTCCTCCCTCAGAGCTGCTTTTGTGGGAATACAATTACTAACACGTCAGTTCTAAGGCCAGGTGCACAAGAGGTGAAGATTTCGGCAGGCATGTGTGCCCAGCCCCTCCAGCCCAGGGTATGTTCTTCCCTTCCTCAGCCCCAAGCCTTGAGGGACCCACGAGGAACTAAGGAGGATCCTGCTCTGAATCTGGCCTCTGGCTTCCCTGGACAAGGAGAAGACAAAGAAAACTTGAGCCTTTGTAGACACAGCTACACACAATAGAGTCCTTGAGCTTGGCTAAGATTCGAAATGTCCTCTTTTGTAGGTCTTCAGGATTCGCAAGGCAAGCAATGAACAGCTTCTTACTATTGTGGTGTGCAAGGACCTCTGAGGATTACCAAGGCTACAGCATGATTTGAGCCATCAAGTAACAGATCATACTTGGGAACTCTGTCTCTCCACCCATGAGACAGTTGTCTCATTATTGAACTTGCCCAGTGCCTTTTAAGGGCTTCCCTGATTAAGCCAGGCCCACCCAGGATAATCTCCCTTTTGATTCACTCAGTCTATTTATTGATTAGTAATCTAATCACAGCAGTGATAGCACTTGATATTCTCAAGTTCAGCCTCCATTCAATGTGAGGAATAGTACAGGGCAGGCATCTCGAAGACTGTCTTAGAATTCTGTCTTTCTCAGACAATTACCATATGATCTCCCTGATATGAGGAAGTTGAGAGGCAACATGGGGGGTTTGGGGGATAGGAAAAGAATAAATGAAACAAGATAGGATCGGGAGGGAGACAAACCATAAGAGACTCTTAATCTCACAAAACAAACTGAGGGTTGTTGGGGGGGCGGCAGGGGGAGGGTGCTTGCATTATGGACATTGGGGAGGGTATGTGCTATGGTGAGTGCTGTGAAGTGTGAACCTGGCAATTCACAGACCTGTACCCCTGGGGCTAATAATACATTATATGTTAATTTTAAAAATTAAAAAAAAAAAATTCTGCCTTTCTCAAGCAGTTTCCTGCTGGGGGGCCCAGGATGGAGAGGACATGATGAAATCTACTTTTAGAGTCTGGTGGCAGGGACCAGCCGGGAGGCTGTGGCCATCGCAGAGAGAAGCTGGTAGGAAAGAGATGCATGAATAAGTGGGGAAGATGTCATGAGTAGATGTACGAGACCAGCTATCTTTTGGCTCAGTAGCTAGAAATGTGTGAGAGGATTATCCCAGAAAAGACAATGTCCTATAACACAAAGAACTGTGCATTGACCATGGAAAACCGTGTGTTGTAGACCCAATGTTGGTGGCTCCCCCAAATTTGTATGTTGAAATCCTATCCCCCAAAGTATTGGTATTAAGAGGTGGGACCTTTGGGCGATGATGAGGTCATGAGGGTAGAGCCCTCATGAATGAGATCAGTGCCCATAGAAAAGAGACCCAGGAGCTCCTTCGCCCATCTTGCCATGTGATACCCCCGTGAGAAAATAGCCATCTATGAACAAGGAAGTGGGCCCTCCCCAGACATCAAATCTGCCAGTGCTTTGATCTTGGACCTCACAGCCTTCTGAACCGTGAGAAATAAATGTTTGTTGTTTAAGCCTCCGAGTCGCTGGTATTTTTGATGGAGCCGCCTGAATGGACTAAGAGAGCATGAAAACTGGGTTTTGAAATAAGTCTTCACTAGATATTACTCATCTCTATTTTTAAAATCTCTGCCACTTGGAATAGTTGTCACTAGGAGGGGTAGAATTTATATTAGGATACAAGCAGGGGTAAACATCCTCTTTGGGCCCAGTTCTATCATTATCTGAAATACTGTGGGTGAAAGTAAAGGCACACAGACCAGCACCCAGGGTCTTGAGGGTTCGGGTCTATGAGTACAAGTTTTAGGTTTGTTGGGCCTCAACCACCTCTGGCAAAGGGGCCTGCTAATGGCCCAGTCTGTTGTTTTACTAACTTTATTCTTCTTTCCCCCTCTCCCTGTTTAGGGAGTTCTTCATCTCTCTTAGCGCAACCTTTCTCCATTTTCACTCAAATACCCTTTCTCTCTTTCTCCAACCAAACTCTTCTTCTCCTGCCACATGTAGCACCTCTTTGGTTCTCTAGGAACCTCTGTCCACTTTTGGAATGATTCCTCCATCCCTTCTCATCATGGCCATCCCTCCCCACTTCCTTTCCCAGGTACACCGCGGTGGTCATGCCGGTTCACTATCAACACGGCACGGGACAGAGCTCCTGTCGGCGCGTGGCCCTCATGATCACAGCTGTCTGGGTGCTGGCCTTTGCTGTCTCCTGCCCTCTCCTCTTTGGCCTCAACACCACAGGTAACAGTGACGGCCCCTCTTACCGACACCCATGGGATTCATGGCACCCTTGAGTGACCCTGAGTGTTTCTGAGCCTGGAAATGTCTTACCCTGATCAGCATACCTCATAATCAAATAAGGATCCCACAGACTGCAAAGCTTTGGGTTTTGATTCAAGTACAAAGCAGAACCTCATCAATTATTAGCACATAAATTTCTTCCCCAGTTAGTGAAAAATCTGGCCTCTCCCTGCTTTGAAAGAAATGTCATTGTACTTGTGGGAAGCAAGGGGCCAGTTAAAAAAATTAAATATAGGGACGCCTGGGTGGCTCAGTTGGTTAAGCAGCTGCCTTCGGCTCAGGTCATGATCCCAGCGTCCTGGGATTGAGTCCCACATCGGGCTCCTTGCTCGGCAGGGAGCCTGCTTCTCCCTCTGTCTCTAGCCTGCCACTCTGTCTGCCTGTGCTTGCTCTCGCTTCTCTCTCTATGACAAATAAATAAAATAAAAAATCTTTAAAAAAAATTAAACTATATTAATAATTCAGCTGAGATTTGCTAATGAAAAGATGACAATACATAATAGACTTACAATGCAAAATAACACTATAAAAGCCCTCAAATGGGATATATAGTTCTAATTTTGTACTAAACAAAAATCACTTCTGGCATTTGGGAACTAGTATCCCTAAATTACTGAAGAGTGTATTTATTATATCTTAATATACAAAAATTCTGGCCATGAATTCTGGCACATCGTACATCTTCTACTGGATGGATGGACAGACAGACGGGTGGATGGATAGACATATGGATTAACAATGTGAATATCTAAGATGTTTGGTTTTTTAGACATAAGACATCGATCCAAATTTACACCGCATATGGAACAATGCCTTCTTTGGCTGTTCCATGTACATCTTTCAGCCTCAGGAATTTCCTGTGTTGAATGGAAACTACTGTAAGCACATATAATGAAGTTATCACTGAGTATTTGTAGAGAACTAATGAAGTCATGTTCCAGTGTTCATCTGGATTTGTTTAATGCCTACTATCTTCCAAGGTCATTAGTTTCTGGTGTAGATGTACAAGTCACACAGCTGTGCATTTATATGTATACAGATATTATATGTAACACATTGCATGTAAATATTGGCAAATCCTAACTTATGAATAGTCATCAAAGAGTCATTTGCTGCCCAACAAGTCAAAAGTCAAAACACATTTGGGAAGACAGAGAGAGGCTCTGGAGTCAGAAAAGTTACATTCAAACTTCAGTTCTGCTACTTACCGGCTGTGTTCCTAAAACAAGCTACTTAACTTTTCTAAGTTTTCTTATTGATAACTTTGGGATAATAATACACTGAAGAATATACTTGAGCAAGTTAATTTCCAGCATTTTTTATATGCCCACCCCTGCATGTAAGACCAACAACTTCATTTCTAAAACCACATGTTGTGTTTAAACTCTTTATAATATATGCCGTATTAAGGTATGTATCTTACGGTCTTTACTCACTACCTTCAGGGCTGTAACAAGACCATGTATATCTTTGCATGTAACTCAGGAGATATTTTCAAAGCAAATTTCAGCTCTAAATAATGTTCACTTTAATCACTGACTAAAATCTGATGCTACGTGTGACATAATTCCACTGTACTTGCTTCATAGAGCTTTTTTCTGATTAAGTGAGGATTAAATTGGAATAGCATATGTAGACCAGCCAAACACAGACCATGCGCTCAAGGTCAGGTTTCTTTGTCTGTTGAAGGGTAGTTGAGTCATCCAGCGAATATTTGCCTAGTTAACTCAGGGAGTTCCTAAAATATAATGTTACCACCATGTTCCCATTTACCCTTTACCATTTGTTACTTTGTTGTTTTCCCTGAATAACACTATATACACACAAACAGGGTTGTGGACACACACATACTCCCCAAAGCAACACTCCCTAACACAACTCTTAAAAGGCTGCCTGGTATTGAAATGCTATTTTTGGTGAGTGTTGAATACGCTTTTTGGGTTTGTCTGCTAACTAAGCCACCTTCTGTATCTTAGTTTCTATACGAAAATACATTAGTCTAAGTTGGACTCTGTAGTATGAGACTCACTACCATCAGTAGACCACAGCACCGCATACTCCTGGCCAGCAGCAAATCCCCACCAGCATTCAGTCTGTGGGGGGCCTCCTCTTATTTATTCTGGGAGGTTGGCAGGGGCTGTTGTACTCATGCACACACACACACACACACACACACACACCCTAGTAACAGTTAAAAACAGTCTCAAAATCTGACATTAGACCGAGTTCCCAGTTAATGTCAACATCTAAAGTGAAGATGAATGATGAGCTAATTGCAGTGTTGTTGCCACCAGTGAGATCATTATTATTCCAGAAACAAAACTCAGAAAACTGTCTTTCCAAAAGGATTTTCAAATATAGAATTGAGAAGGCAAAAAATGCCTGTGGCTTAGCATGTACACTCTCACTTCTCTCTCATCTCTTTCAATCTCTCTCTTACTTGAAAGATGTACATGATTTATTCTAGCACGACTTCTTCTCAGTCGTTTATTTATTTATTTATTTACTTACTTACTTATTGTAGCAATCTCTATCCCCAACGTGGGACTTGAACTTACAACCCCAAGATCTTCTGACTGAGCCAACCAGGGGCCCCCCTCTCTCTTACTTTTAAGTTTATTAATAAGATTAATTAGTAAGCCCTCCATTTATTCATGTATAGCCTCCAAGTGCCGGGTCCTTTGTAAAGTCCAGTGGATATTGGCTACTGCTATTGTCGTGATTATAGTGTGTTAGAAAAGGTTTCTGTGCGTCAAAATTTAACTAGGCATCTGCTCCAAGAAAGTCTGAACAGCAGCAGTTCTGCTGGTGAATATATGTTCTAGGACCTTGTCCTAGAACACAGTTCAGGGAACTAGTGAGCAGAACTCAAGGCAAGGAAGCCCAACCGTCCTCCTCTGCCTCAGTCTGACCTTCACAGTACGGCTTCATTATCTTGATGGATGTGGGTTCCATCTATAAGGAAGTTCCTAAGTTCACATGAAAGCCCAATATAAATGACTTCTCTCAGCCATTTGTTTCTACTCACCCTGCGAAAAGTAGAGGAGAAAAGGGCAGGAAAATGCCAATGACGCCTGATATCGGAAGTGGCTGGATTTCCACTAAGCTGTGCAACACAAAAGAACTTTCTGGCAGAGCCCTTCTTAATGAAATGAGCTGCCCTATGGGATTGTGAATTATCAGACAACATAAGGCAGAAAAAAGTTGAACTTCAGTTTCCTTCATCTCGGCGTTGTTCTTACTGTCCAAGAAAAGGGCAACATGAATTTCTGGAAATGCACATAAGGCAGGACCTTCGGTCACAGAGAGTGCCAAGGTTGGGGCACTCAACTGGCTGATCAGTGTTGCCCCAGCTCCCAGCAAGGACCCAGCAGTCTAGCTAAAAACCCCATCATTGACAGCATGGAGTACTGGTGCTAGAGGAAACTCTAAAAGTCCCTGAATGGGCGGCCCGATCCTTTCGTTTCACAGACACAAGACTTATAGTCTTAATTTTCCTTTGAAACAAGGAAATGGAGGAGTACTAACTAGATTTGAGCAACAGAATCCCTCACCTGGCTTTCAGAACACTGGAGCTGGTAGAAACCGGGTTGACAAAAGAAAGTTAAGAGAATAACAGGCTCATCCTGAATTCAGATGCATCAGGCTCTCCTGTCTCTGGGAACAGGGTGAAGACAAATCCTTCCATGAGCTTTAAGCTCATGAAACTGTTGAGTCAACCTGCTTTTGGCCTTGCCCTTCGCATCACTGTGGGACTCAAGTTCCCAGGCTAGTCCACAAAAGCCTCTCCCATCCCTTTGTGGAGCCAGGGATTTTGTCACTCAGCATGGTGCCTGGAACACAGTAGGTGCTCCATAAACTTTGGTTGAATGAGTAAGTGGTTGAGTTCTTCTTACCATCCTTTGTTCCTTCAGTGTTAAGACTAGTTGGCCTAAACATCCAACATCTCAGAGAATGAGACGTGACCCTCCGGTTTTCCGCACTGTCTTCCGGCCAGCGACTGCTTATGTGCTCATTTGTCCGTTTGTCTCCTCTATTCGTCATTCTTGTGTTCATCCCATAGCTACTGTACTAGTAGCACAGTACTGTTTGGGTCAAATAATAAGACAAGGCAGCTCATCTCCCCGGGGCAGGGGGCCCCATTGCCTTCACCACCTCATCTGGGACTCAGCGGAGAGAAGCTTTCCAGAATTGCTATCCTGCCGACAGGACACACGGGAAGTGGGAGTCCCAGTAGGAGCCGGGGCAGGCCCTCACTCACTGGTTACCAGCCTCCTGGGTCATTTTACCCACCGCCAGACCTCGCAGGACTTTGTGGCCTGGAGAAATTGTAGGAGAGACCACAGAGCTTGATCTAAGGACAGGCAGCAGTTTACTCAGATAAGAGAGGAAGGAAGGGATAACTGTGCAGGCTCAGGGATTGTAAAATAGCTCTGTGTTCTCTCTTCACTCTGTCTCATGTGTTTGCTTTCGATATTTTAATGGAAAAATAATTACTTGCCCATGATAAAACAGAAGGTATGGAGATCCATCGACACACATATTGGTAGGTCTCCCTTCTACCTTAGATCGTTAGCTGCCCTGTGACCCTCCCTAGAAGCAAACACTAATAATCGTAAAGATAATGCTTGAAACAAGTATGCATACACACACGTGTGTGTGTGCATGTGCCGGTGTATCCACTTTCTACACAAATGGAAGCATACTATACCTGCTTTTTAAAAGTAGGCATGAGTACCCTTGGGTATGAAGGAGCACACTCGTTTGTGATGAGCACTGGCGGTCCGTTGTATGTCAGTGACGAATCACTAAATTCTACACCTGAAACTAATATTACACTGGACCTTAACTAACTGGAATTTAAATAAAAACTTGGGGGAAAAAAAGTCAGAGTTAACATATAAAATCTAAAGGTCAGCTTCCCAGAACCCAGAGGAGGGTACAGAAGGGTCGAAGTTACATCTGGAGGGACGAAGGGGACCTACCCCGAAAACCAGCAATGGTAACCAGACAAATAGTGGGAGGGCATCTATCCCTGCTCCCCTTCTCACTAGCAAAAGGTGCTCAGGCCTCTCTTCACAGGAGGTGTTTAAGTCACGGTCAGATGCTGACCCCAGATGAGCTGATTTCAGGAAGAGGGCTGATCACTGCCTACATGATCCTGATAGGTTCAGAAAGACCAGCATCTGCCACCCTGTCCCACCTCCAACCCTGTCTCCCCCAGAACACCAGAAAATGTCCATCTGATGACCACTGCTTGAAGTTTTATAAGCCATTTCCTAAAGGATGCTGACACAGACTTGGCGAGACGATATTAATTTTTCCTGAATTTTACCCTCCTCCCAAGAGGATCAAAACCCTTGGGAGCAGCTCTTCAAGATCCTCATGTGAGTGCTCTCATTAAAATGCCTCGCTGAGAACGGAGTACACTTTTTTTCTTAAATGATTAACCGTTGCTCCTCTCCCTCCCCTACAGATAGTTTTCTTTGTAAGTCTCTCTCCAGGTTTTCATTCCAAATGATACCTTGCCTTTTATGTTCAAACATCTCAGAGGAGGTATATTATACATAGTTCATAGTAAAGAATAAATAGTAATAATAATAGCTACCATTTTTCCTCATTTAATCTCACAACCCCTCCATGAGACCTTTTTTTTTTTTTTAAAGATTTTATTTATTTATTTGATAGAGAGAAATCACAAGTAGATGGAGAGGCAGACAGAGAGAGAGAGGGGAAGCAGGCTCCCTGCTGAGCAGAGAGCCCGATGTGGGACTCGACCCCAGGACCCTGAGATCATGACCTGAGCCGAAGGCAGCGGCTTAACCCACTGAGCCACCCAGGTGCCCCTGAGACCTTATTTTTATCCTCCTTTTCAGATAATGAAGCTGAGGCCTGGCGTAGTTAAGCCATATGCCCCAGAGTTAGTAAATGGCAGACCTGGGTCTCCCACCCCAGACCTAGCCTCTGCCTAGCTCAGAAGACCAAAATGCAGAATGAGGGGCCCATGTGGCTGGCTGCGGCCCTCTCCTTACTAGCTCGCTTCTGTGGCTATATATTCCAAGGCCAGATCTGGGGTTGCTGAGAATCCCCTACCCTTTATGAAGAGTGGTTGGGCGTCCCAATAGCTGTTGCTGACAGTGCTGGCCTCCCAGTGATAAAGGGGGGGCCAGTTATCATGGTAGAGGGAGATGAATCAAAATCACAGAAAGAACGTTGGTTTTTAAGGTCAGAATGACTGGAGAAACAGATCCAGGCTGGGCCCCTTTCAGACTGTGTGGGGTGCTGGGCCATTTATTGAACCTTTCTGAGACCTAACCTGCTTATCTGAGAATAGAGTCAGTAATAGCTCCTGTGCCACAGTAATTAGGTGAGATGATATGCATCAAGTCCTTGGCACACCATCTGGAAGATACTTGTTTTCTTCCCTTTTCTCTACCAGACGAGGCACATTACAGGCCTTATTCTGGGCATTGAAGGAATTTTAATACCTGGTAGCAAAAAAAGGCAAAACCACAGGGACTTTCTAATGTGTAGGGACAGGTGCAGTTCAGGACATAAAGCAGGGACGAAGGTGCTCCTCATTTCACATTGTCCACAGTGACAATCTCCCTAACAGCCCTCTCCCCATCCTACTCCTGACCAGTCCTGAGATTCCCTAAAAAGTAGAATTTCCCCGTCTTCAGACCCAACCTGCCCTGGACCTCAGGTTCCAATCGGAGATCTGGCATTCTCAACAAATGCCTCCACACCAGCAGGCGCTTTTCTGGGGAGCTGCCTCACTCCCGGGAACCTCTGCCCTGTTGCTCTATGACACTCTCCCCAGGCTCCCAGGCCACATTCCTCCGTGACACTGAACACAGCATTCAGGAAGACCGCCTGTCTGTCTAGACTGAGCCCTTCAAGGACAGACATGTTTGTAGTCCCAGTGTGGAGAGTGTCTGGCATGTAATTGCTGGGTAATTTTCTTTTTAAGGGAACTGTGAGCAGCACAAAGATGAATTGGACCTTCTCCCTTCAGGGAACTGACAACATAATATCCCCGTCCCCACAACTTAACAAGCAGCCGCGTGGGCTAACCACAGCGAAGAGGCAAGGCAAGGGCTGTGGGACACAGAGGAAAGAGGAGCTGCTTCTGACTGAGGAGCTGGTGAAAGCCGCCACAAACAAGGCACATGTGACCTAAGACTCAGTGAGGGGGGAGGTGGGCCCAGCACCCTTGCTTCCCCATGTTCTGTGAGGATTAAATGGTCAAGACACCACACATGGTATGGGGCCATTTTGTGTGCTCCCCACTGATGTCTCATATTGGCAAACTGCTTTGCTTTCTCCTTTTCTCTCACTCACAGGAGACCCCAGTGTCTGCTCCATCTCCAACCCTGATTTTGTCATCTACTCTTCAGTGGTGTCCTTCTACCTGCCCTTCGGAGTGACTGTCCTCGTCTACACCAGGATCTACATGGTGCTGAGACAGAGGAGACGGAAACGGATCCTCACTCGACAGAACAGTCAGTGCATCAGTGTCAGACCCGGCTTCCCTCAACAGGTAAGCCCCTCGGAGGGGCAGAGGGAGAACAGGGCCTGACCCCATAGCTTCCTAGCCTTGTGTCCAGAAGTCCTTGCTTCTGCTCATGCTGCCACATCGGAGACACACATATCACACCCACCTTTGAATCTGCTCGTATTGGCTCTGCTTTAGAGTAGGAAATCGAGGGGCACCTGGGTGGCTCAGTGGGTTAAAGCCTCTGCCTTCGGCTCAGGTCATGATTCCAGGGTCCTGGGATCGAGCCCCACCCACATCAGGCTCTCTGCTCAGCCGGGAGCCTGCTTCCCTCTCTCTCTCTGCCTGCCTCTCTGTCTGCTTGTGATCTCCGTCTGTCAAATAAAAAAATAATAATAATTTAGAATAGGAAATCAAATCCGGAACGTGCATTGTGAGTCTTCCCTAGAGCTCACATTGCTTGGAAAGGTGATAGGATAGTTTCTGGATGTCTTCTGCTTTCCATCGAAGTTCTTCATTGCCCCCAAATGCCCAATGGTACAAGTGTCACATCAATTGGCAGCTGTAGGGTGGCAGCTGTCCCGTGTATTGCTGGTAGGTCCCAGGATTGGCTTTTGAGCAAACCACTTATTCCAAGAATCACTGGGGTCCATAGAAAGCTCTTTTTCTTACTAGATGTGTCTCTGTATCAAGGGGCTGACCAGCTGAGGAAAGGGAGTGCTGATGATATGTTATTGGGCCTTTCAAGGCTCTGAAAAGGAGCTGCTTCAGCACTGACCTTCCATTTGCTTTGATCTGGAAAGTCGGCTCATCCCCGTGTCCAGCACATGCTTGCCGCCTGCTAGGGAAGGGACAGCAGGAATACTATACAGCACCTGCCTTCATGGAGTTTAGAATCTAGACAAGCAGATAGAGCACCCTTCTACCCAAAGTTAACTAACAGCCCCAGGAAGTTTGTGGTTTGAGATGAAGACAATTAAGCACCAAAATAGAAGTGCCATGGAGGTTATGAGAGAAAAGGTCAATATGCTCAGGAATTGGCTTCATAAACAGAGTGAGAACTGAATTTGATGTTGAAGGGAGGTCCAGTGCAGATACTCAGATTAAGCTTTAATGACCTGAGTAAGAGTCAATCTCTCAAAATTGAAGTCCCACAGTTTGGATAGAACAAAAATATTGGTTCCCATGAAATAGGAGGTAAGGACCTGAAGCTGAGGATATGGACAAACATTGAGGATATTTGAAACATTATCATCTATATGGTTCAACCATGGCGACCTTAACCTACAACTGTCTCTCCTTCAACCCACCCTAGTCTTCCTGTCTGAGGCTGCACCCCATTCGGCAGTTTTCAATAAGGGACAGAATTCCATCAGATGCCACTGGACAAATGGTAAGTAAGCCATGTATTTGGTTACAGGAGAAATATAAGATACCTTTTCTCAACACTCTGACTTGACTTGCTTCCACTTTCACCACAGAATGGAATGGTCCCAATGTTTTACTTGTATCTCTTATAAATAACAAATATGAAATCCTGATTTGAGCTTCAGAATAAGAATCACCAAGTGATCTACAGAAAGCATATCACTCTTGAGCTAGATATCAATGACTGGAACCAGTGACGCTTGGACATGGTGTGAAAATGCCATCTAGAGTCACCTGGCTAGAAGGAATAGGGTGTCAATGAAACACACATGGGCAGAGCCAAGAAAAACACAGAAGAGAGGCTAATGTGAGACTTTCAAGTGTCCTATTTCCCACTATATAAGGGGGAAAACCAAGACAATTTCATGGTCACCCTTATCCTTATCCTTTCAAGGATTCAAGCCAGCCCTGCCCCACCCCGACACAAGCTGAGTGCAGAATGGAGGTGTTAGAAGATTAATATTCCTCTCCCTGAACTCCAAGCCAATATTAGGAATAAAATTTTAAGAACTCATTCTGAGTTTTGTCCCATCTCTGTACAGCCAATTAACCATTTTTTTATAGTCCTGGTGTAGCAGTTAGAGAGTCTTACTGTAAATATTTTTTTTAATAGTTAAGAATGTTCAAGTTACCTACAGCAGATCTAAGGTCTGAGGAGACTCCAAGCCCAAAAGGAGAAAAGTGGAGACTACTAAAGAGAGAATAGAGAAGCAAGAGGCTGGCATTGCCAGGAGTTTGGAGAAATTGGTCTGTCCTACCATCTGGGAGTGGAGGGTTCTGCCAGACAGACCCAAAGTATCCAGTGTTTCTTCATGCCCACCATGAAGGTAGTGATGAGGGTTTACAGAGAGCTGAAAAATACACTCACCAATATACAATCTGGGAAGGATCACTTGGAGCTCTGTGATTTCTTGAACTAAGGAGAGAATAATGAGCATTCTTGGCTGTTGACACTAACATATAGAAAAAAGAATTTACTGGAAGGATACTAAGTAGCTCAGACTCAGTGAGAAGGTTGGAGAATAACTTCAGATGATGATGTTCATGCCTAAGGAAGAACCAGGTTGGAAGACCTGCGACTCATATCACTGCTAGACAAATTCTCAAGTGTCCCTGCTTCACCAGCTCCAGTTCAAGGTCTTTGGTGCAAATTTCTAATTGGCTGGGCTTATTTTATGTGCCAGAGCTCTAGATGTCTAGTAAGGATGTGTGGAGAGTGAATATATGACTTTTATAGCTTCAGTAATGGGAGCTAAAGGGTCCTGCCTGCTATTCGAGATTGATATAGTGTCTGATTCTTCAAACACGGAAAGAAGTTTAGATGTTGAGCACACACTCATCCCCACCAAATAACCAGAAATGTCCACATACTCTCAGGGTCTACCCAACCTAAACCAAAATTTCCCAACTTCTTCTGTTTTACAAATGAGATTCAGAGGTATTTAATTAACTTGCCCAAGGGTCCTTCTAATAAGTAGGAAAGCTAAGGTGAAAATCCTGGGTTTTCTTATCTTTTCTTTCTTTCTTTCTTTTTCACTTTTTATTATGGAAATTTTCAAAAATAAAAAAAGCAGAAATACAACTAAGTCAGGGCCAATTAACTCATGCAATTAACTCATGGCCAATCTTATTTCATTTCATCTGCACTCCCCCCTACACTCATCCATGCCCATTGGATTCTTATGAAGCAGATCTCAAACATCATAACATTTCAGCAAAAATATTTCTGTAAGACTCTCTAAGGAAGACTTTATAAAATGTATGACCATAATACATAACCCTAAGCAAATAAATAACTTTCTATTATCATTAAATATCCAGTCAGTGTTCACATTATTCCAATTGTCCTACAAGTCTTTCATAGTTTGACTCAAAATTCAAATAAGACCCATACTTTGCAACTGGTAAATGCGATTGTTGTTGTTGTTGCCATTTATTTGTTGAAAAAAACTGAGTCATTTGTCTAACAGAGTTTCCCACATTCCAGATTTTGTGATTTACATCTTAGTAGCATTTCACATGTTCCTCTGTATATCTAGCTCATTCTCACTCAAAAAGGCCAAGCTATACTCCTATACTATCCTCCTCAAGGGGCCATTGTGATTTTCAAATGTTCTATATCTGGTAGGTATTTTTTATTTTTTTTTTTTTTTTTTTTTTTTTTAGAGGGTTATATATGTTTTTTTATTTTAATTTTTATAAACATATATTTTTATCCCCAGGGGTACAGGTCTGTGAATCACCAGGTTTACACACTTCACAGCACTCACCAAATCACATACCCTCCCCAATGTCCATAATACCACCCCCTTCTCCCAAACCCCCTCCCCCCGGCAACCCTCAGTTTGTTTTGTGAGATTAAGAGTCACTTATGGTTTGTCTCCCTCCCAATCCCATCTTGTTTCATTTAACTGGTAGGTATTTTTTAGTTGTGAAGTCAGAAGCAGATTTCATGTACCTTAACTTTTCATGATCCCACATTCTCAGATGTGCTCTCCGGAGGTTTCACAGAATGATGATTTCCTCTAACTTCTTTGCATGCCCTTTCCTTTTCAGGAACATGCAGAAGATAAACAGTGTCCCCAAAAATGTCAGGATCCTCTCTTGTCCCACCTACAGCCACTCTCCCCTAGTCAGGCACACATGGAGCTGAAGCGTTACTACAGCATCTGCCAAGATACTGCCTTGGGGCGACCCGGATTCCAAGAGGCCGGGGGAGAGTTGAAGAGGGAGGGGAGGACTCGGAACTCCCTCAGCCCCACCATGGCACCCAAGCTCAGCTTAGAGGTTCGAAAACTCAGTAATGGCAGGTTGTCGACATCTCTAAAGCTGGGGCCCTTGCAGCCTCGTGGAGTGCCACTTCGGGAGAAGAAGGCAACCCAGATGCTGGCAATTGTGCTTGGTGAGTTTGGATCATGTTGAGTTGGGTTGAGTTGGGTTGAATTTGGTTGGGTTAGGTTGAGTTTGTTGAAGCTGGCAGAGGGTACTAAGGAAACACATTTGTCAGAAATGGAAATCCAATAGTGGTAATATTTATAAATGCTTGCAATACAATTGAGAAGGGTTTGTGTATCAATGTTAACTCTGGGGAAAATTCAAAAGGCCTGGGCTGAAATTATGAGATATAAAATTGAACATGTGACCTAACTGAATTGCATTTATTAATTGTGTTTGTTGTCTATCCTATGAAATTAAAATGGATAAATCAAATAATAAATAAGATAATAATTCAATAAAAGTGTCTGGCATATATTGGATATTTAATAAAGTCTTACTTATTCTAAAATATTAAGTGAAAAAATAAGGATGCAAAAAACTGCTGTCATATGGTGTGATAACATCTAGATTATTTCAAAGACAGAGAAAGAAAAACATGAAAATTAATTCACCAAGATGTCAAAAGTGATTGTCTTTGAGTGGTGGGTGGTTATTTTTCTTCTTTCTACTTTTCTGTATTTACCAAGTTTTCCATAATGTACAAAATCAGGGTTCATTTTTATAGTAGAAAAATAGAAAATGTATTTAAAGAGAAAAAGTTGATAAATCACAGATAGCATGTAGAGTTAGTGAAGGCGATTCATCTTGTTCACTGTCATTGACAAACCTTCCTTTCTCATGTCTCAGGGACTTCATGAGGATACCTGGATGTAATTTCAACAGCAGGAAATGTCAGTCATGTCTTTAAGGTCCTCTTCCCTGTCAGTGCCTAGGGTCACGTCTTGCACGGCTAGACATTAAATAAATATTTGAATTGAACTGAGAAGTAGAAAAGACTAGTAAAGAGCTACCTAAATATCAAACTAGAAAAGTTGATTTAGGAACAAAGGCCTGAGATGAATCAAAGATGTAAACATGTAATTTTCTCATCCAAAAAGAAAAGAAAAGAAAGAAAGAAAAATGAGGTGGCTAATCACACCTCCTTCATAGGGTTGGTGTAAAAATTAAAGGGGCATGTACAATTCCAGCATGGTGGCTGGCACAAAGCAAACAACCGCGAGTCATTTTCATGTTATAACATAAGGAGTAAGCAAACCCCTGACCCAGTTTCTCTCTTCTTTTGCAACCCAGGGGCCTTCATTGTCTGCTGGCTGCCCTTCTTTTTGACCCACGTTCTCAATACTCACTGCCAAGCCTGCCATGTGTCCCCAGAGCTTTACAGCGCCACCACGTGGCTGGGCTACGTGAACAGTGCCCTCAACCCTGTGATCTATACCACCTTCAATGTCGAGTTCCGTAAAGCCTTCCTCAAGATCCTGTCTTGCTGAAGGAGAGGAGAATGGACTCCCTGTGCCCACCCTTAGCTGACAGGCCATGAGGCCATCGGCCAGGGCCCGCTGAGAACGACAGCGCTGTGTTCTGTGGCGTGAGATAGGAAGAAGATTCCCGGAGCCAGGACCTCCCTGAGTGGCAGGTTTAACCAACTGCTTCTTCCTAAACAGAATGTTCTACCTCCCCAGCTAAAATCTGACTCCATCCGGGCAATCTTCAAGTGGTTGGGAGGTCCCTGAATGACAAGCAATAATTCAGAAAGAAGCTCATAAAACATGACTCTATACACACATACACACACACACACACACACACACACACACACACAATTGTCATCAGAGGCATGATTCATCACAGTGATGGAAAAAATGAACAGATATAATTGTCAACTCGCCAGGGGTCCTTGAAATCTCAGCCAGTAAACCATTGCAGAATAGCCAGTCTCTCTTCCTTCAAGCCTCTACTTAAACCAACAGGCTGACCTTGTGCAGTTGTGGGCCTATACCCTTGTGGTCATTCCTTTTGTTTGCTGTATGCTGAATTATAAGGGCACCTTATTCTCTGTAGAATCTGGCTGCAGCTGATGAGGGAAATTCCTCACCCCATGGGAGACATTGTCCCACATTGGGACCTGGGCTTGCTTTTAAACCTTGCTACCCCTGCCCAGTAGCTCTCACTAAGAAGGTCCTCTGACTCCATTCCTGTATTCTCAGAGACTCAACTCCAGAGTAATTCGGGATGAGGATGTTAAGGAAGTGGCCACTCCCACTATAGATTCACTTTAAACTCTATGGTTCATAACATGCCTTAGATAATGTTTTTCATAACACTATAAGGTTTTCCTACCCAAGCATCTTCATCTCCTACTTAACAGAGACCCAATACTTTCAGACCCTAAACCCATTAAGTCTTAAGTGTCTACAAAGTGCCAGTCACTTCCCAAGCTCTGGATTGATGACAATGAAGAAGACAGCTCTTGCCCACCACCTGCTTCTGTGTTTTTTCATTCACCTGTAAGGTTAGTAGGGACTCCCCCTAGACTGTCAGAGGACCTCAGAACTGAGGGCAGCAGGCAGGGTAGCTGTCCAAAGATGTTACATGGATAGTCTTCATAAAGGCCCAGTGCAGAGTGTGCACAGGGCCACTCCAACAACTGAAATGAAAGGCATAATAGAAATAATGTGTTGATGTTATTCAAAATTGCAGTTAGAAGGAACTCGAATATTCTCACCACTTCCCTTTTCACCTACAGAAGCTATTTCTCATTGCCTAGAGAATCCAGATACAATTTATGGATAATTTATGAAGTGTTATCATCTTGAACTTCAATAAATTTACTGTGAAGAGCTGTTAGTGCACAGGTGTGACAGATGTCCACTGTGATGCTGGTAAAATTTTGAAGTACACAAGAACTTTACAAAGAATCCAAGGCTTCTTTGCCCCATCTTTATCCCTCTAACCCTTAAGTGTGTAAGAAGGAAATTTATATCCCCAGTGACTAGTTACCTGTTACTCCTGAATGCTTTTAATGCCAGCATTTTTAAAATGTTATTGCCTAAAGTAGTATTTATATTGTAAGTCTGGTGGAAAAATTCTGTGTGCCTGCTAGCTTCCTGTACCTCATGCCGTCTAGTTCAAGGGGTTTATTGGGCAAGCAGAACTGGGGACTAAGACTGTTACATATCTGAAGAAGTAAAAGTACATGATTCCTAGGATTTTCCATGCAAAATAAACAGAAAAAAAGTAGGACAGTGGGTTAAAATTAATAAAATTCCATGTCAAAATGAGAGTTCTAAAAATAAAAACATAGACAGTGTCAGTAGTAATATATTTATGAAGAAGAAGGATGGCAAATATTGTGTATCCTTCCTTTCCACCAAGTCATTAAAACCTTAGGATTACCTTAAGAGAAGATAAACTCAGTTTTGGAGGTGAGGAAACAGGCTAACAGGCCAAGGTCACACACATTCAACTGGGCAGAGCTGGGGTTTAAGTGTACATCTACCTGATTCGCAAGCCCATGCAACTAACCGCTAGGATTCACTGCTTTCCACCAGAGAGGAAAATGGGTGGGAGAGTAAGACGGGGAGAAAAAAACGGAGCCATGGTCCCAGGAAGATCCTCAGCCTGCCTGACCCACCTCCACCCCTTAACTTCCCGAGGCGGCCTGCCCAATGCAATGCTCTCACTCTCCTGCTACGTTTGACTTCTAAAACAGTCACACAGCAAAGTCATAATCTGTTTGTATAAAACCAGGTGACAGGAGCACCTGGGTGGCTCAGTGGTTAATGCCTCTGCCTTCGGCTCAGGTCATGGTCTTAGGGTCCTGGGATCGAGCCCTGCATTGGGCTCTCTGCTCAGCGCGGAGCCTGCTTCCTCCTCTCCCTCTCTGCCTGCCTCTCTGCCTACTTGTGATCTCTGTCAAACAAATAAATAAAATCTTTAAAAAAAAAAAAAAAAAAACAGGTGACAGACCTTGGAGAGCATTTGGTTCTACTCTCTCCTTCATTTATATAAAAGGAAACGGAAGTCCAGAATAATTGTCCCCATTGGCTAATGACAGATAAGAGTGCCAATATACTGAACTCTTCTATAAAAACTATAAACTCCATGTAGATACAAGGAGAGAGTCATCCTGTCACCTTCATCCTTACTGAGGGGCATCTTTTCCCTAGACAGCAGCCTTCTTATCCCTAATCTGAGACAACATCCCTTTCCCAGAATTTTCTTCTGGTCCAGGAAGAACCTTCTAGAAGAATTCCGAGCACTCTCTTCAGCCCCTTCAGCCTGGGAGTCTTCATTCTACCACCTCTGCCTCTGTAGTTTCCACCATGAGCCAGCACTTAACCTCACAGCTTGCTACTTTCAGAGCCAACGTGGTGAAAAGTTCCAGGAGAGACGCTGGCCTGAATGAAGCAAGGCAGAGTTCTTGGGGCAAACCTGTTCTGGGCCCTAAAAAAAGGCCTCAGGGCCCACCATACTATTTGGGTGAAATGCAAATAGTATAGAAATCCAGAGAGATTACAACCAACATTCAACTCTAAATCATAAGTAAATATTTTCTTCTATACTCTAACCTCTATACTCCTTTCATCGAACTGCTTATTCAGTAAATACTGATTTACCACCTTCCATGTGCGGGGCATGGTATAGTGCTGGGAAACATCATCAAAGGAGACAGGGTCCCTGCCCCCAACGCTTGTAGTACAGTGGGGAGGTCGAATTTGTGTGTACACTGATGACCTGCTCTTTGTCTATAGTAAAGGGATTTCGTGGTTTTTGGAAGTCCTCTATTCAGCCCTGAAGAGGCTTCCCAGACAAGTATTGTCAGGGTTAAGACATAATTCAGAAGTACGGAGGGTGTTCTAGGCAGAGAAAACCTTTTGAAGAGCTGAAGATATGAACAAGCAAGGAGCACGCAAGGAATCTCAAATAATTCCATCTGGCTGTAGAGAAGAGATCATAGGACGGGAAAGGAAAGGGCCTCATCTTTGGAGACCTCCTCCTGTTCTGCACAGGTGACAACCAAGCTAGTGGTGATCCCAGTTGCCGAAAACCTCTAGGTCTTCCCTCCACTTCGCTCCATGTAGGCAACACACATCACAGACGACTTACTTAACTGACTTATTTAATTACTTCCCTCTGAGCTACAGTGAATTTCAATAAATGCAGAATTCAATTAGAATTCTTTGCTCTTTTCTCTGCAAGAGGAGGGTAATGGCTGACTAAATGGATGCAGAGTCAGAGATGGTTAAAATGAAGGCAGTTCAGAGAGTTTGGGCCAGAAATCGAGGGGCAGGAGAGGGGGTTAGGAGTCAGGCAAAGAAATTTGTTTTCCTGAATGCTTGGGTCAGAACTAAACAGAGAAGCAGAAGGGTTCAGGGATTTTCTAAGAACTGGCTGTTTCCTGCAGGTCCTGACTCCCAGGCCTGTGCTCTCATCCTTTGGTATCTGCTGACATCAGAAAACCGAAAAAGCTTAATTTGAATCAACACACAAAGAGCAGAGAGGGGATGACAGGCAATTAACTTGATTCCTCCTTTCTACCTAATTCTCTCCTCATCAGCTTAGGAAGGGAGTGAGTTTCCATGACTACCTCCTGACACAGAGACTCAGTGGAGGGTGATGCCAGTGTCAGCTCAGCTCTGTCGCACACGCTGACAGAGGCAGAACCTGGGAGTCAGTGCCAAGCGCAAGTCCTGGGACCTCTTGCCCCACCCACCCCAATGGCCTTCCTCACTAGACAACAATTAGACATCATGAATTAGAAGTGTTTTGCCAACTATAAAGTTGTAACAAGTGTGAGAGATTGTTATCATTGACATCACCACCACCACCACCACCACCACCACCATCACCATCATCATCATCATCCCTCCCCCCCAAGCAGCTATTTTTATTCCCCTCTGGTTCACAGCCCATCTTTCTTTCTCCTTGCTGATTCTCTAATTGTCTCATGTTATCAGGCACAATCTGTTCAGCCACCCACATGAAATCTGATTTTTCTCTTGTCTTTTATTCCCTACATGTACCCAGGATACTTGGCTGAATTTGTAGTGAAGTTGTTAGGCAAATGGCTAGTCCTTAACAGCACACCCTTTCCCTGCTCTGCCAGCCACATGCCCAAGTATAGCATGATCTGATGTTAGGCTGATGGCAGGTGTGTGCTTGCTAAGGGTGACCTTGGCGGGGGGTCGGGGGTCTTTGCTCATCTCCTGACCAGGGAATGAGAAGCAGAATACACACACCCCTCAAGACTTTCTGTCTGTGTTCTTCATGATGTCTGAGCCGAATGTGTTTCCTCTTGCTCCACCTCTTCCTTCCTGAGAAAAGTGCCCCGGATATAGTACATTCATTTCCTAGGGCTGCTGTATCAAATGACCACAAACCATGGGGCTTAACATAACAGAGACTTCTCTCATAGTTTTGAAAGCTCCAAGTCCAAAATCAAGGTGTTGGCAGGGCCATGCTCTCTCTGAAGTCTGTAGGGGAAGATCTTTCTTTGCCTCTTTCTAGTTTCTGGTGGTTGCCAGCAATCTTCGGTATCCCTAAGTGGGGCGGCATAACTCCAACCTCTCCTCCAACTTAACATGGTATTTCCCTGCTGTATGTGTGTGTTTGTGTCCAAGTTTCCCTCTTCTTATAAGTTATCAAATTAAAACCTGGCCTGATCCAATGTGACCTCATCTTGACTTGATTATATCTGCAAAGACTCTTTCAAAAGAGGCTTACATTTACAGATTCTGGGGTTTAAGACTTCAACATATCTTTTGGAGGGGACACAAATCAATCCATAAAATACGGAGAAAGTGATCTGGAAGGCAAGAGGACTTGGAACTTGGATGACTTGGGGTAATGCACAAAAGTTGTGTCATTCAGAATGTAAGAGGTCAGATTCCAGCCTTGGCATATAGCCTTTTTAGTGGCCTGAGTCAAGTGTGCAAACTTCCTGGCACTCAGATTTGTTATCAATAAAATGGTAAGTCTGAATTCCTAAGCTATGATAAGACATGCTAAACATAATTCTAGAAGCTCATAAATTATCTTCTGAGCCCTAAAAACCTACAAGCATGCTTATTAATAAAAGTCCAACTCTTCAAAGACCATCCTTAATTGTCTCTGTCTTAAAAAATAAATAAAATGAAATGAAAAGGAATGCAATAGCAAACTCATTAGAGCTGAGGAAAACTGAAGGAATATCATGTAGCTCCCCTACTTCATGTAGCACCACTCCAGATGGGCAATGGTAAAGATGGTGTTTGCCTTTAAGAAAAACTTACATAATGGAGTCTTGCCTTATGCTTTGAGCAGATTCCATAAGACTTCATATTAAAGACCCTTGAAAAGCTTGTGATTTTTCACAACATAAAATCATGGGATTTGAAACTTGGGAGGGACTTTAGCCTGGTCTCCAAGTCACTGAAGAAATTCTCTCTAATATCCCTGACCCATGGTCACCACCCTGCTGTATTAAAAAGCTGGATCACTTCTTCCCAATACATGTGACTGGCCATCCTTTAGAAAACTCTTTCCACCTTTCAGCCAAAATCTGCCTTCTTATAAAATCTACCTTTGTGCTCCTATTCTTTTCTCCAGCACAGAAACTTCTATTCCATTTTCCCAATGGCAACCTTTGTGGGGTGTCTCAGACAGTTTGCCAAAGTCTCAATTCCTCTTTCTCTACTCCAGGTAATATTTTCTTGCACTCTCCATCTTTGTTGATTTCTTCTGGATGTAGCCATGTTGTTAGTATTCCTGTTAAAATGCAAGGGCCCAGCAAGAATATAATCTTCTAAATATGGTTTGTTTAACCAGTTCAGAGTGCTGCAGACTCATTTCTGCATGATTGGAATGTTTAATTTTGAATGACCCAACAAATTACACGGAATCATATTGCAACCCTAAGAAGGAAATCCACACCCTGAATGGGTCACTTTAATGGGATATACCTTAGGGATCAACCACCTGTACGTGAAAGAAGTAGGATTCAGCAGAGGGAGGAGTTGAAATGTGATGTAGTCACACAAGGAACTCAGACAATCTCACTGGGATTTCTCAGGGGGCAGGGCCTTTTATGGCCCAAGCCAAAAACTGGAGGTGGACTATCCCCAGGAAGGAGAGATGCCTTAGGCAAGAAAGATCTGTGCAGTTGAAAGATTTCACTATCAACTCTCCTGGCAAGTTGGGGGAACAAATTCCTCAGTTCTGAAGAGGGGGTGTGCATCATGCACTATATGCCATTTGACTCCACTTTCCTTATGTAGTAAATTCTAGAAACAGCTTCATCAGGAATCTAGTTTGTCTCTCTTCCTGTGGAAGTTGAATGGGATGGCCTATAATCTCTGTCAAAGCAACTGGTCTCAATGCCAAAATAATTCTCATCATCACCTTCTTCTGTCATCTATTCTAGATTCTTCTCACTACCGGTTAGCACTCTTCTGGTCTAGGGACATATCTGATGGGGTGACCCTGTGGGCTATGGTGACCTTCTCAGGCCATGGCTGCTACACTTACCTATGTTGTGGTAAAATTAAACAAAGGAATCCAGAGAGACACTTCAGTGGACCATCCAGGCACCAAATGTGTTCTTCCCCATCCCTACTGTGTCACAACATCCTTAACTTCTCCTGATTATCAGGATTCAATTATATTTGCCAGGATGCTCCATCACTTATCTGTTGGCCTTCTGGCACTAGGAGCTCCAAATGACTAGGTAAAAGCCATAACTTAAAGCTTAATGGGGTTTTCATCCCCTACTATACATATTCCTCCTTTAAGAACAAGACTCCTGGGATGCCTAGGTGGCTCAGTAGGTTAAACATCTGCCTTTGGCTCAGATCATGAGCTGAGGGGCCTAGGACTGAGTCCCACGTCAGGCTCCTTGCTCAGTGGGGAGTCTTCTTCTCCCTCTCCCTGTGCCTGCTGCTCCCCCTACTTGTTCTCTCTCTCTCTCTCTCTCCCTCCCTCTCTCTCTCTCTGACAAATAAATAAAATCTTAAAAAAAAAAAAAAGAACAAGGTTCTTTACCTTAAAAAGTTAAGCCTAGCATTACTTCATGATCCAGCAATTCCATCCCTAGGTGTATAAACTAAATAATTAGAAACAAGGATTCAAAACAAAAATCAAAACAAAACCAAGAAACCCACTTGCATAGAAATGTTCATAGCAGCACTATTCGTAGTAGCCAAAAATTTGGAAAGATTCCAAATGTCCATCAACACACAAATGCGTAAACAAATCATGGTATAGCCATACAATGGAATATTATTTGGCCATAAAAAGGAATGACATATTGATATGTGCTACAATGTGGTTGAACCTCAGAAACATTATAATAAGTGGAAAGAGCTAGGCACAAAAGGTCACTATTGTATGATTTCACCTTTATGAAATATCTACAATAGTTAAGTCCATAGAAATAAAAGTAAATTGGTGGTTTCCAAAAGTAGGAGAGAAGGGTATGGGGAGTAACTGCTTAATGGATATACAATTTCTTTGGGGGTGATATTGGTCTCAAAATAGATAGGGGTACTAAATGCCACTGAATTGTTCATTTAAAAATGGTTACTTTTATGTTTATGAATTTTGCCTTAATGATTTTTTAACTTTAACAAGAAATAGAAAAAGAACAGGACCTAGAGGTTCCGTGTTCTCTGATCAGAAGACTCAATATTGTTAAGATGGTAAATCTCTTGATATTGATCTGTATATGCAACACAATCCTTCTCAAAAGTCCAACAGGACTTTCCCCCCAGTCCCCAGAAACTTATAAGCAGATTGTGAAATTTATATGGAAATGCAAACAATCCAGAATAACCAAAATTAATTCTTATTAAAAGAAGAACAGAGTTGGAGAGTGTTTACTTCCCAATTTCAAAACTTACTATAAAGATACAGTTATCAAGAGTGCTCTTCAATAAGTGGTGCTGGGAAAACTGGACAGCTATATGTAGAAGAATGAAACTCGACCATTCTCTTACACCGTACACAAAGATAAACTCAAAATGGATAAAAGACCTCAACGTGAGACAGGAATCTATCAGAATCCTAGAGGAGAACATAGGCAGTAATCTCTTCAATATCAGCCACAAGCAACTTCTTTCAAGATATGTCTCCAAAGGCAAAGGAAACAAAAGCGAAAATAAACTTTTGGGACTTCATCAAAATCATAAACTTCTGCACAGAGAAGGAAACAGTCAACAAAACAAAGAGGCAACCAGAATGGGAGAAGATATTTGCCAATGACAGTACAGACAAAAGGTTGATATCCAGGATCTATAATGAACTCCTCAAACTCAACACACACAAAACAGACAATCATATAAAAAAATGGGCAGAAGATATGAGCAGACACTTCTCCAATGAAGACATACAAATGGCTATCAGACACATGAAAAAATGTTCACTATCAATAGCCCTCAGGGAGATTCAAATTAAAACCACATTGAGATATCACCTTATACTAGTTAGAATGGCCAAAATTAACAAAACAGGAAACAACATGTGTTGGAGGGGATGTGGAGAAAGGGGAACCCTCTTACACTGTTGGTGGGAATGCAAGTTGGTGCAACCTCTTTGGAGAACAGTGAGGAGATTCCTCAAGAAATTAAAAATAGAACTTCCTATGACCCTGCAATTGCACTACTGGGTATTTACCCCAAAGATACAGATGTAGTGAAAAGAAGGGCCATCTGTACCCAATGTTTATAGCAGCAATGGCCATGGTCGCCAAACTGTGGAAAGAACCAAGATGCCCTTCAACGGACGAATGGGTAAGGAAGATGTGGTCCATATACACTATGGAGTATTATGCCTCCTTCAGAAAGGATGAATACCCAACTTTTGTAGCAACATGGACGGGACTGGAAGAGATTATGCTGAGTGAAATAAGTCAAGCAGAGAGAGTCAATTATCGTATGGTTTCACTTATTTGTGGAGCATAACAAATAGCATGGAGGACATGGGGAGTTAGAGAGGAGAAAGGAGTTGGGGGAAATTGGAAGGGGAAGTGAACCATGAGAGACTATGGACTCTGAAAAACAATCTGAGGGGTTTGAAGTGCCGGGGGGTGGGGAGGCTGGGGTACCAGGTGGTGGGTATTATAGAAGGCACAGATTGCATGGAGCACTTGGTGTGGTGAAAAAACAATGAATACTGTTATGTTGAAAATAAATACATTGATTTTTTAAAAAAGAGTGCTGTATTGGCATAAGATAGATATATAGATCAATGAAACACAACTGAAATTCTAGAAGCAAATCCTTGTATCTCTGGTCAATTGATTTTCAACAAAGGTAATCTGCTGAAGAAAGGAGAGCCTTTTAAACAAATGGTGTTAGGACAATTAGATATTCAGATGCAAAAATACAATTTAGGTCCCAGCTCATGCCATAACCCAAAATTAACTCAAAATGGAGCACAGAATTAAATATAAGAGCTAAACAATAAAACTTTTAAAAGAAAATGCAAGCGAAAAATCTTTGAGACCTTAACATAGGCAAAGATTTCTTATGAGATTCTAAAAGCACCATCAAAAGAGAAAGAATAAATTGGATCTTATGAAAACTCAAAACTTTGCATGTCAAAAGGCACCATTTAAAAACAATAAGATTGGCTTCTAAAATGTTTGCAAAACACGTATCTGATAAGAGACTGCATCTGGAATGTACAAGGGATGCCTAGCTGGCTCGGTCAGTAAAGCGTACAACTCTTGATCTCAGGGTCATGAATTCAAGCCCCTTGCTGAAGCATAGAGCTTACTTAAAAAAAAAAAAAAAAAAAAAAAGATATAACAGAATATACAAATAACTTTTACAATTTAATAATAAGAAAACTAATAACCCACTCACCCAGTCCAAAAAAAGGCAAAATATTTAATCATACATTTTAGTAAAGAAGATAAAGAATCACCCATAAACACATAAAACCATAATCAACATCATTAGTCATCCAAGACAGAGAATAACAAATGTTAGAAAGCGGGTAGAGAAATGGGAATCTTTACACATTGCCAATAAGAAAGCAAAATAGTACAGTTGCTTTGGAAAATGGTTTGACAGTCTCTTAAAAAGTTAAGCATAGATTTACCATATCATCTGGTGATTCTGCTCTTGGGCATCTCCCCAAAAGAAATGAAAACAAATATCCACACAAAGACTTGTACATTAATATTCCTTATAGTGTTATTCACAACAGCCAAAAGTTGGAAACAGTCCAGACATCCATCAATTGGTGAAGGGATAAACAAAATATGGTGTATCCAATATAACAAAATACTATTCAACAATGAAAAGTAACAAACTAAAGATACATACTATGACATAGATAAATCTCAGAATCTTTTCCTAAGAGAAAGAAGCAAACCGCCAGAGACTATATATGTGGTATTATTCCATTCTGTGAAATGTCCAGAAAAGGTAAAATTATACAGAGAGAAGATTAGTGGTTGCCTGGAGCAGAGGGTAGGAATGGAGATTACTAGTAAATGGGCATGAGGATATTATTGGGACAATACAAATATTTTAAAACTGATTTATTGTGATGGTTGTACAACTTGGTAACCTTACTAAAAATCATTGAGTTATACACTTCAAGTAGGTGAATTATACACTATGTAAAATACACCTTAATAAAGTTGTTTTAAAAATAAGAAGAACAAGCCCCTTTAAATCCACAGAGTCCAAAAGAGCAGAGACAAGAAGTACAAAATTCTTCAAGCGGGTCAGGGAAAATAATGTTTAGTGGGAACACTTCTTTTTCTATTTCTTGTTTCCTAGATCCATGTATTCTACTGATGGGTTAAGCAACATCAATGGTCTTTGATTTAGAGCATATCCAATGTCTGAAAGCTGGCGCCCCATCATCAGAATATCATGTCCAAGTTGATGCCTCCATTGTGCATCCGAAAAACCGCTGCACGTTCCTTCAGACTAGCAGCTTCTGGGAGGTGTAATAGAAGCAGTGGAGCTCACGGTCATGTGCGCATGGCCGGTCATACCTCCACTGATATAAGCAATTACCTTGGTCTGATGCTATTTTTGCCAGTGTTCTATTCCAGTGGATCAAATGCGGCAAAAGCAATGTCTGGCTGAGGCTGTGTGAGTAGGAAGGGCAAGTCCAAATTGGAGTATTAGTCAGTTCTGGTCAATTCTAATCAAGATGAATCACAATATGGGAGCAGCTGTTGTAATTAACTTGCTGCTAAGAAGCTGGTTGATCTTTCAAGAGCTGGGGCCATATTGGGAGCTCAGTGCAAGTGTCTGTTGCTAGGAGGCTGGATATTCCAACAGTAGCAGTAATTAGAGCAGCCTTAGCAAGAAAGAGCCCACATTTTGGGGCCACACATAGCCTACAACCTCACCATTCTCAGGCTATGTCTGTTGTATTTGTCCCTTATCATCAAAATTGGGCAAAGAAGTATTCTTTTCTATCTCTGTTATGTAAGAGAAGGACTACCTTCTCCTGATGATCAAGATCAATTAACCTTGCTAGGATGGTGACTCCATCTCTCCCTAACTGTGCCTATTGCACCAGCACTGATACAAGTTGGCTAGCATCAACTAGCTAAGACATTATATTTCCTAGGTTGTGGAGAGTTCACTAGTCAAGTCATTCACTACTGCCCATGAGTGATATATATTCTTATCTCAAAGTATCTCTTTTGACAGGCTTTGTCCATTAGGAAGAATTCCACTTATCTCTATTTTTCAGAGACATCCCTGAGTGGATGGCACCCATGAAGTACAGCCATAGGCTACTTTTAGTTTCAATCACATGCTGATTTTACCTACTCATAGACCAAATTCAGCTTTTCTTCTCACCCCACGGTAGCCATAATTATGAGCTAAGCATGAAGTATTAGTGCAAGAGTGGTGAATGCCACAGAGGTCTGGGCCACCTACCATGCAGCTTATTATTTTTGCTCTCTGGCTCTGCTCATACCTGACCCTGGATGTACAACTTTCTTTCCTTCAGATTGTTGTTGGGGGTCTGACAGAATTTGTGATGGGCAGTTCTGGCTGCACGGACCCTTGGTATCATATGGTCAGTTCCCCTGATTCTGCCAAGAACCAGTAGCGTACCAGGAGCTGTTTTTCTTTCTTTTTTTTTTTTTTTTAAGATTTTATTTATTTATTTGACAGACAGAGATCACAAGTAGGCAGAGAGAGAGGAGGAAGCAGGCTCCCTGCTGAGCAGAGAGCCCGATGTGGGGCTCGATCCCAGGACCCTGGGATCATGACCTGAGCCACCCAGGCGCCCCAGGAGCTGTTTTTCTAAAGGTATATACTTCCCTGCTACAGATAGCTTGCCTCACTTCTGAATCTTAGGGGTCGATTTGGGTTTTCCTGCTGAGGCTTACCATTAAATCTACAGGGCATTTTTCTTATCAATGATATTTCCTATGCCATTGAGTTCCCCAGATCTTATGAGCCAAATTACTACAATTCAATTATAACAAGGGCTTTAGCAGATCACATAGGGTTCCCTGGATCTGAGACAGCCCTTCAGACTTCTGCCACCCTTAGGTACATGGACCAGGCCTTTATACCCACATATCAATCAAGTATGAAAAGCAGCTATCTCCAAGGAAAAGGCTCAACTTGGGAGGAGCATGACTCTTTTCAGCTGAGGACCATGTCTGGAGAGGGACTCAGCTGAGAGCCATTGGCCATTAGCTACCAAAACCCCCACAGCTGGGAGAATTGTTGTTTTCATTTTGAAAGAGGAATCCAGGCAGTAGACAATAACATCCATAATCCATACTCACCTAAAGTTCCCAGATGTCTTCCATTAAAATTCTACTAAACCAAGTCTCCCTCATTTGAACTTCAGTCCTAAGATGTGTCCTAGATTTTTGGAGCCAGTGCTGGATCTTGTATTTGTCATCTGTTCAACTTGTTGGTTGTATCCTAGCATTCCAGCTTGCAAAGTCCGTTTGAACTGTAACTCTGTCTTCTGCCTTAGACTGGATTTGAGATTCGAATTACCTTCAAATGGAAGAAGATATCAAAGGGAATGTGGTCAGGATATTGGTAAAACATCAAGGCTGGCTCGAATCCTCAGAGCCAAACAATGTTTGCAGGATATGCACAGGTTCCTACCACTCTTTTGGCCATCCACAGAGACACTTGCCACTGTTGTCTAGCCCCGGGTTAGTTTTATATCAAGGCTGGTATGAAAATATCTGTAAAATGTTTTTTGAATCCAATACATACTATTGTTATCAGTTAGGATTTCTTTGCCCCCAATGGCAGAAAACCCTGTCTCAAATTGCCTTAAGGAGCAAGTTTACTGCTACCACTTATGAAGAACTCTAAGTAGTATGAGCTTCAGGCTGGCAGACTCAGTGACTTACCAACGTCATCATGGATTTAGGCTTTTTCTCTTTGCTATCTGATTGCTGTTGCTAGGACTTCCAATACTATGTTGAACAAGAGTGGTGAGAGTGGGCATCCTTGTTGTGTTCCTGATCTCAACGGGAAGCCTGTGAGCTTTTTCCCATTGAGGATGATATTTGCTGTGGGTCTTTCATAAATAGATTTTACGAAGTTCAGGAATGTTCCCTCTATCCCTATACTTTGAAGCGTTTTAATCAGGAACGGATGCTGGATTTTGTCAAATGCTTTTTCTGCATCAATGGAGAGGACCATGTAGTTCTTCTCTCTTCTCTTATTCAATGTGATTCTCTTATTCAATTCTATCACATCGATTGATTTGCAAATGTTGAACCATCCTTGTAACCCAGGGATGAATCCCACCTGGTCATGGTGGATAATCTTTTTAATGTGCTGTTGGATCCTGTTTGCTAGGATCTTGTTGAGAATCTTAGCATCCATATTCATCAGTGATATTGATCTGAAATTCTCCTTTTTGGTGTGGTCTTCGCCTGGTTTGGGGATCAGGGTAATGGATTTAGGCTCTTTCTAGCTCACCTCTCTGCTTGCCCCCGGGTATAGGTATCTCCTGCCTTCTGAAATTTCTAGTCATACCACTTTGCTTTCACAAAGACCTATAGTGGCACCTGTTTTTGCAAACCAAAGAAATCCAAAGAGCATTTTCTCTTATACAAAAGAAGGTGAAAAGCAAAAGTAGTGCTCTGAGCTTATGTCGCAGCAAGCCCTTAGTGAGGCTTCAGGCCCTCCGGGCAGCCAAAATGGCTGCGCCCATCTCCTTCCCCGGGAGCTCCACAGGGCATCTCAGCATCCAGCTATCAGAGCTTTGAATGGTGTCTGGGAGCATCTGTACTTCATCTTGATTTCTCTGTGCGTCTGTTAGCAAGGTGTGTCCTAAGGTATCAGAAAGGTCCCAAAAGGTTATTGGGGGGGGGGGGTGTTTAGGGAATGCTCAAATGTTTCTACATAAATTAATGGCAATTGCTTCTTCACTTTACTCCATATCAGCTAATAAAAGACTTCCCAGGAATACTCCACTTTCAGATCCCGGCGGGAATTTTGTATTGGCTTTGCACAGAAGCTGGCTCCTCACTCCCTACCTCCATTAGTACAAGGTAATGATGGGGTAGTTCAGGAGTCCTGTCCTACACAACGATGTCCACCAGCAGCAGACCCACTCTCCACTTCTTCATGTCATTTCTTTGCCTGTTACCCCTCGCAGACCTCGGCTTGTGTCTTTTTTTTTTTTTTTTAGATTTTATTTATGTTTTTGACAGAGAAAGAGCACAAGTAGGCAGAGCAGCAGGCAGAGGGAGAAGGAGAAGCAGCAGGCTCTCCACCCATCAGGGGTACCCCATTGGAGCTCCATCCCAGGACCCCAGGATCATAACCTGAGCCAAAGGCAGCCACTTGCCCCCTGCTTGTGTCCTATGAACCAGGAGTAAGTCACTGTTGCACTCTAAAATCCATCCTGGCAAAGGGAATGGAATATCATGATTGGCTTAAGCTTACAGGAATCATCTGCCGTAGAATGGATGTCAGGGATTACTGATTCACAGTTGGTAGAATCTAACATGTTTCCATTTGTGAAAAGCCTTCAGTCTCCAGGCACTTCCTCCATTAGCTGTAATCACCAATAGATTATAATAAAGGCTCTGAGAACCCCTTTGCTCTGCACAGGACTTCAATTTCCTGGCATTGAATGCTTCCAGCACTAGAAACTTAAATCTATTTAGAAATGTTCCCCGTTTTCTAGCTTTCTCACCCATGTGGGACTTCAATTCTCACTGCATTTTCCTTTCAGAATGGAAGGTGGTATATCCTGCTGTCCCTTTCTTTTCTCTGTCCCCAGCATCTGAAAGTGGGTTTTCATCTTCCCCAAGTCCCCTGGGGAACCAAGCTGAGTTTCATCTTCTATTTCTATAAGAAATCCACTTATAGTAAACAATAAGTTTTAGTGGAATTTACTCAAGATCTGAATAGATTGTGGAAGAGGGAAGGGACAGATCACCGTCCTCCTGACTTCGTCCTTCCCTAGGTCTTTTCCCCACCTATTTCCCAAATCTGGCCTGGGGAACCCCAGGTCTCCTCCTGTCTTTGATGCCCAGACCCTGGGAATCTCCATTCCTTGCCCAGGTGGACTAATATCAATACACTCCTTCCACACCACCTAAGAAAAATCCAATTTCCTCTGTCTTTTTGCACCTTGGAAAAGACAGAAGCAAATAAATAATAGAAAAATGTAAGAACTACCTAACTCCCGTTAACATTGCACCACCTCACTTACTCAAAGAGCAAGTTGCCCCACGTTTGTTCTCTCAACTCTAAGCAAAGCTTTCACATCCTTATAACAGTCTTTAGCACTTTTTGTAAAGCTAGGTTTATTCCTGACTTTAGCCTCCTTTATTTTGTTCTTGAAGGTGCATGATAGTCTTTTGTGTTCAAGCTTATCTATAATCCCCTCTCTCTGTCTTTTGTTGGTGTACCTTTTTAAAACCTGAGCTCTGCAGAGAGCTCCCTGTACAACCACCTCTTTCTTTAGATGTCTCCCCCTTTATCTGTGGATTATTTCCTATTATATTATATAATCAGGATTTTATTGTTTAAACCTCCTCCCTCCCCCAAGTCATATTCCTTTCTAAATTCTCACATCACAGAATCACACCTGTGGTAAATACTCTTTTGAAGTGAAGAGTTAATTTGTAATGCAAATAATTCCCTCTTTATTTATCTCGTTTTCAAGTAGGAATTTTCATATATCAAATTTTCATAAGGACCAATTAGGGGCAAATTATTTCACACCTTTTTCCTCCTCTGTCACTTAATCTCCTCCCCCCCCCCCCCCCCCACTGTCCTCCTGTCCTTTTCCCCTCTGGTTGTTTTCCTGCTTCCTTCCAGGATGCACGTAAGGCCCCTGGGCTTTAATACTTGCTATTCATGTATGAAGCAAGCCTTTGTTGGTACCAGGCAAACTCACCTACCATTGTCTCCAGAGAAGTCCATGAGTGGAGCCAAGGGAAGAAAACACTTCTAGAAGGAACTGGCTATCTCTGTAACCCCTAACAGTTGAGGGTTTCCATTTCCTCACTGACCTGCTTCTATAAACTTCAAAGTTCACCTTCTGCTGAAAAATTCTAAGGAATAAATCTTCTCCATGCCTCAGCTTCTTGGGGAGTAAAATGAAGGCATGTTCTCTGTCCTCTCTACTGTCTTCTCTACTACAGAATTTCTGAGGGGAAAATCATGTGTAAGAAAATTTAGATTGGTAAGTGTGATCTATCTATAAAGGAATATCTACTACTTGTGTTTAATCATAGGTATGTTGCCTAAAAATAGCAAGGATGAGATTTTGAGTGTGAAACTGAGTAGAAATGAATTGTCTTGAGGGAAGATTTTGAGCAAAGAACATTGAGTACTGAGGGCTTTCTCTCTCTCTCTCTCTCTCTCTCTCTCTCTTTTCAAATTTCTGGTTAAATTCTAGTTAGTGAGCATACAGTGCAATATTGGTTTTAGGAGTTGAATTCGTTGTTTCATCACTTACATGCAACTTCCAGTACTCATCACAACAAGGAGCACTGAGTTTTTTTAATCAGGAATTGCCCTGTCCTCACATATATAGGGACTAGGAAAAGGCTGAAGAAGTAGGCGATAACAAAGCTTCATTAGATAACGAAGTGATGATCTTCTTAGATGATTTATTTCACTTTTGAAAATATTATAAAGACAAAGCTGTCTAGAAGACTGAAATAGAGAGATGGGGATGGAGAGAAGGGTAAGACTTGCTCAGGATTTGCAAAGACAGGTGAAGTGAAGAAGCCAAGTTCTTGTGAGTTAAGGGAAGGTATTCTAGTAGGGTAGAAATGGAGAGGAAGGAGAAAAATAGCTTTATCAAGTGAAAATACATTAAATATTGGTACAGAAACAAGAAAGAGCAGCTGTAAGACATGTTAGTAAGAAAGAAAGAATTCTGTGACAATTCTAGAAAAGCTGGAAAACTGAGTAAATTCTTTCAACAAGGAAAAAAGCAAAGCATACCTGCTAACTCTGCCCCACCTACCCCTCCACTCACCTACCGCTGTTGCCTTCAGACCTTTGCCAGGTTTCAACTTAGGGCAATGTAGGAGAAATTCTAAAGTTCTTAAATTATTTATTCAATTTTGTCTAACCATAAGCAATATCATGGCGGTTGAAATAGGAATGTGTGTTTGAATTCCTGTCAAAGAAAACAAAAACAGAAAGAGAACAAATAACTACTTGGTTCTTGTTGTGTTGTCCTGGTAGCTGCACAAACAATCCCACTTACTTTGTTGCCTTTGATTGTTTAAGTTCTAATATGTGCCAGGGGTTATGCTGGGCCCCAGAAACATAATGATGAGCGATACAAATGGGATGTCTATCTTCATGGAGCTGGTAACTTGGCAGGAGAAATAGACATTAAAGATGCATACACATGAGTATATCATTATCAGGTGGGGTAATATTACAAGAGAGGGAAGGAGGCTTTCGTGAGTAAGAATAATAGGGAAAACTAGCCTTCTATAGACTGAGAGGCCAGGGAAGGCCGATCTGAGGAAGTAATACATAGAGAAACCTCTAGGATAGAAATAAGTTTTCCATGAAATGAGTCTGGGGAAGCTTGTTCCATAGAAGGCAAAGAACATCCATGAAGGTCCCAGAAGGGGAAAAAAAAACATTTGTAAGTTCAAGCTTTAAAAGAAGCTCTGAAGGAAAGGTAGTGTGTCAAGAGTTGTGTTATCCAATCCAGTAGCCACTGGCCACATATGACTATTTCAATTTAAATTAATTAAAGTTAAGTAAAATTTTAGAAATCCAGTTCCTCAGCTGCATAGACACATTTTCAGTACTCGGTAACCACCTGTGGCTAGTGGTCACTCGAGAAACAGAACATATTAGAATATTCCCATCATCACAGCAAGTTCTATTGGACAGCATTGGTCCAAAGCAGATGTAGGAATTTAGAAAATACTTTAAATAATATTTATATGGGATTTTCATAACATGGGAACATTCTTATGATAAATGAAAGTTCAAGGTTTTTTTTTAATATCAGTATACAAATCAGATGATCCCAAACATATTAAAATAAATGTGTAAAGACTTTTAATTTTAGTTCCAACATGTAAAAAGCTGGTAGACATTACTCCCATATTTACAACAAGAAAAAATCTGAACAAACTGAAAATCAACAATTTTTCTTGGACCCATTAGCGAATTGAGGTCTCTGGGCAATGTACCACCTAGAAACTTGGCAATACGAGCAAATCCACAGCTTTTCTGATACCAGCTCACCTGGGGCAGAAGCTTCTAGAACCATAAACTGAGAGGAACTCTTCAGTGGTAATTGTAACAGATTGCTGGAGGCTGAGTATGAACTAGTGTGAGAATGAGAGACTTTAAGGGGCCACAGTATTGGGAGGTCCCACACCAGCTTCTCATGATGAAGAACAAAGAAAAATTTTTTCATGTCTCTTGCAACAGAGGGTAACTAGAACCATTTTGAAATGTGCCCAGAGTTTTCTTCATAGCAAAGACCTATATTACAGATGAAAGACTTTTTACCGGAGTCTTATACCACTTCATGGGAAGGGTCATTACCCAAATCCTTCTCTAGCCTTCCTGCCTCACCTACTAGGCAGGAAGCAGGGAGGCAGGGAGCAAGAAAAAAACAAAAACAAAAAAACAGGAAAAAAAAAAAAAACTAAGAAACATTCTGAAAGTCACCTTGGGGACACAGCCCCTCTAAAAGACTGAGATTTAACAATAATATTATAGAACATTTCCCCTCCCACACACCTTACTGCCATATCAACAGGGCCCCAGTGTAAGAACTAGAAAATAGCTGAAAGAGCTCCAAGGCGCAGGCTCTATTTAAGAAGGAGTTTTTAAGGAAACCCAAAACAACAGTGGGAAAAAACAAGGACATAAGAATCTGAAGCTTTCAACACCTATAGCTAAAAGAAACATTAAGCACAGCCCAACTCCTAGTTAGATTAACATAAAGCCTCACACTAAAGACCTCTTTACCTGAGTTCTTACTATCTGATACATCATTTCTGGATTTCAACAACAGAAAAAAAAAAATACAAAGCATACTAGAAGACAAGAAAAAAGAAAAAAGAAAAATGACCATAAATTTAGCAATAAGTACTCCTAGGATCCAGACCATAGCCTCTGAAAAAATACTTTCCAATAAAAGGAATCAGAACTTGTTTGGAATGCACCCCAATGTGCATAGCGGCAGTGTCCACAATAGCCAAAATGTGGAAAGAGCCAAGATACCCTTCAACAGATGAATGGGTAAAGAAGATGTGGTCCATATGCACAATAAAATATTATGCAGCCATCAGAAAGGGTGAAGAAACAAACTAAGCCCCAGCTATGACAGATTTTCAAATTGTCAGGGCATTTAAAATAACTATGATTGATGTATTATAGATTCTAATGGGGAAAGTACATAAGATGCAAAAGCAGATGGGAGAAATGAAACAGAGAGATAAAAACTCAAAGAAAAATCAAAAAAGAAATGCTAGAAATAAAAAACACAATAAGAGGGACGCCTGGGTGGCCCAGTTGGTTGGACGACTGCCTTCGGCTCAGGTCATGATCCCGGAGTCCCAGGATCGAGTCCCGCATAGGGCTCCCAGTTCCACGGGGAGTCTGCTTCTCTCTTTGACCTTCTCCTTGCTCATGTTCTCTCTCTCTCTCTCTCAAATAAATAAATAAAATCTTTAAAAAAAAAAAACACACAATAAGAGACAAGAAGAGTACAATTGACGTCAGTAGACTGGATATGACCAAGGAAAGAATCAGCGAGTTTGAAGATCTGTCCATAGAAATTTCCACAACTGAAATGCAAAAAGAAGAATAAAAACAAAAACGGGGATGCCTGGGTGGCTCAGTCGCTTAAGTGTCTAACTTTTGATTTTGGCTCAGGCTAGGATCTATCAAGCCCCTCACTGGGCTCCACAGTGAGCATGGAACCTGTTAAGATTCTTTCTCTCCCTTTCCCTCTGTACACACCCCTCCTTTTCTAAAAAAGAAAGAAAGAGAGAGAGAGAGGGAGAAAGAATGAACCTAGAGTAGTTATTAACTGTGGGACAATTTCAAAAGGTATAACATATTGTAGTGAGATACCAGAAGGAAAAGGAAGATAAATTGAGCTAAAGAAATATTTGAAATAATAATGGACAAGAATTGCCCAAAATTCATGACAGACATCAAAACACAGATCCAGAAAGCTCAGAGAACATCAAACAGGATAAATATTTTTAAATAATAAATAAAAATAAAAGCTACACCTAGGAATGTCAAATCCAAACTACAGAAAACCAAAAACAAAGAGGGAGGAAAAAAGCCTTGAAAGAAGCTAGAGGAAAAAAACCAACTTAATCTGTAGAGAACAAGGATAAGAATTACAACAAACTTCTCTTCAAAAACCAAGTATGCAATAAGAGAATAGAATGGAAAAATTGAAGTGCTAAAAGAAAAAATGTACCTTTATCCGGATCAAATATTCATGACAAGAAGCAACCTGTAAAAATTAAAAGCAAAATGAAATAAATGAGTCTGTGAAGAAAGTTAATTTAATCAGAGAGAGGAGTCATTTCAAGTGACTTAAAAATCACAGTAATTTGTACCTCTCTCTCTCTTTTTTTAAGATTTTATTTATTTGTTTGACAGAGAGATGGAGAGGGCACAAGCAGGTAGAGAGGCAGGCAGAGGGAGAGGGAGAAGCAGGCTCTTCACCAAGCAGGGAGCCCAATGCGGGGCTCAATCCTAGGACCCAGGGATCATGACCTGAGCCAAAGGCAGACGCTTAAAGACTGAGCCACCCAGGCACCCCTGACTGTTCTTCTCTAAGACATGTATGTCTCCAAGAGCATGAAAAATTTATAAAGAATCTTAAGATTATTATGAGCTATTACTTGTCAGTAATAAGCTAAAGTTGTCATTCTGACATTATTACATATGTCTGTGTATAGATGAAGCAAAATAATTATTTAGACTGCTGTCATTAGGACCTGAGATTTTAGTATTAAGAGGTACAAATAGCAAATATGAAATTTCTATAAAAAGTTTGGACCTGAATTCACTGTGTATTTTCTCTTTTAAAAAATATGTATTTCCTTTCTCTTCCCACTAAAGAACTTAGAAGCAATGACCATAAATTTAGCAATAAGTACTCCCAGAATCCAGACCATAGCCTCTGAAAAAGTACTTTCCAATAAAAGGAATCAGAACTTGTTTGGAATGCACCCCAATGGGCATAGCGGCAGTGTCCACAATAGCCAAAATGTGGAAAGGGCAAAGATACCCTTCAACAGATGAATGGGTAAAGAAGATGTGGTCCATATGCACAATGAAATATTATGCAGCCATCAGAAAGGGTGAATACCCAACTTTTGCATCAACTTAGATGGGATTGGAGGAGATTATGCTGAGTGAAATAAGTCAAACAGGGAAAGTCAATTATCATATGGTTTCACTTATGTGTGGAACATAAGAAATAACATGGAGGACATTAGGAGAAGGGAATTAGGAGAAAGGAAAAATCAGGGTGGGAGAGGAACCATGAGAGACTATGGACTCCAGGAAACAAATGGAGAATTTTAGAAGGGAAGGGGTTGTTGGGATGGGTAAGCCTGTTGATGGGTATTAAAGGAGGGCACAGATTGCATGGAGCACTGGGTGTTATACACAAACAATGAATCATGGAACCCTACATCAAAAATTAATGATGTACTGTGTGATGACTAACATAACACATTTTTTTTTAAAGGAAAATAATTAATTCCCACTTGGGGGCAGGAAATTTAAAATGTGATCCTGGAACATCTTATTATACCAAAAAGAAAAATATTTAAAAAGACTGAGGTTGGGTCAGAATCAGAAACCTACAGAAATAGTCCCTCCTCTGACCAAAGTGGAAACAATCTGAGTATCAAAAAAGATAACTAGAATGGCTTTTAAAACACTAAACGGTTTAAATCCAGAAGTTCATTATAATACTTAAAATGTTAAGTTTTTTTCAAATCCTCATTGGTCACTTTTAGAGGATGCCAAAGAACCAACCCATTGTTTTGACAACTGGTAAACACAGGAAAGAATCATTCATTCCATATAATTTGAACTTCACTATAACCGAATCCTTGATGGAGGCAAGTTTTTGTTTTTTGTTTTTTTTTTTAATAGAAATAGTCTTACTAATAATGGCAGAAAGAATGACAGACTGTCTTAATCAACTCAGGCTGATATGTCAGAATATTATATTCTGGGTGGCTTGAACAACAAACACTGATTTCTGACAGTTCTGGAGGCCAGTGATGCCCGCAGTTTTGGGTCCTGGTGAGAGCCTTCTTTCCAGTTTGTAGATGGCCACTTTCTTGCTGTATCCTCACAGGGTGGAGAGAGAGTGCTAATTTTCTGGTTTCTTCTTCTAAGAACACTAACTCCATCATTAGGACTCTATTGTGATTTCATCCAAACCTAATTATCTTCCAAAGACCCCACCTCCAAATACCATCACATTGAGGTTAGGTTTAACAAGAATTTGGAGGGGACGCCTGGGTTGCTCCATCAGTTAAGTATCTGCCTTCAGCTCAGGTCATGATCCCAGGGTCCTGGGATGGAACCCCACATTGGGCTCCTTGCTCAGCAGGGAGCCTGCTTCTCCCTCTGGCTGCTGCTCCCCCTGTTTGTTTTTTCCAAAATAAGAATTTGGGGAAGAACATAAGCATTCAGTCCATAGCACCCTCTAATGCAAGAATGGATCTGGGCAATGATCATTAGTGGCTGCTCAAAGCACCAGGTGAAAAGCTAATAGAATACTAGACAGAGAGAGATCATATAATGCTGGGGTTACTGATCAATCTTTAACAGCACAAAAACTAAACAACCATTATGTGCCTCCACATGGAAGAACATACCACCACCTATGAAAGCATCTAGCCAACAACAACAACAACAACAAAAATCAAACCTGAAACTGATCAAGCCTCTTGATCAGCACTATCCAATAGAAATAGAATGTAAGCCACGTAGATAATTAAAAATTTTCTTTTTTTAATATTTTATTTATTTATTTGACAGACAGAGATCACAAGTAGGCAGAGAAGCAGGCAGAGAGAGAGGAGGAAGCAGGCTCCCCACTGAGCAGAAAGCCCGATGCAGGGCTCGATCCCAGGACCCTAGGACCATGACCTGAGTTGAAGGCAGAGGTTCAACCCACCGAGCTACCCAGGTGCCTCAGATAATTAAAAATTTTCTACTAGCCACATCTAAAATGTAAAAATAAATAGGTGAAATTAATTTTAATACTATATTTTAGTTATCACAATATATAAAAGTACTATTATTGAGACACATTATCAATGTAAAACCATTAATGTTTAGCATCTTTTTATGGAGAAAGGGGAACCCTCTTCCACTGTTGGTGGGAATGCAAGATGGTGCAGCCTCTTTGGAGAACAGTGAGGAGATTCCTCAAGAAATTAAAAATAGAGCTTCCCTATGACCCTGCAATTGCACTACTGGGTATTTACCCCAAAGATACAGATGTAGTGAAAAGAAGGGCCATCTGTACCCCAATGTTTATAGCAACAATGGCCACAGTCGCCAAACTGTGGAAAGAACCAAGATGCCCTTCAATGGACGAATGGGTAAGGAAGATGTGGTCCATATACACTATGGAGTATTATGCCTCCATCAGAAAGGATGAATACCCAACTTTTGTAGCAACATGGACGGGACTGGAAGAGATTATGCTGAGTGAAATAAGTCAAGCAGAGAGAGTCAATAATCATATGGTTTCACTTATTTGTGGAGCATAACAAATAGCATGGAGGACAAGGGGAGTTAGAGAGGAGAAGGGAGTTGGGGGAAATTGGAAGGGGAAGTGAACCATGAGAGACTATGGGCTCTGAAAAACAATCTGAGGGGTTTGAAGCAGCAGGGGGTGGGAGGTTGGGGGAACCAGGTGGTGGGTATTATAGAGTTATAGAGGGCACGGATTGCATGGAGCACTTGGTGTGGTGCAAAAACAATGAATACTGTTATGCTGAAAATAAATAAATAAATAAAATTATGAGGTGATGGAGGAAATTTTAATATTGTGTGGGTATTTGGTTGTAGTAAGGTATTATGAATTTTTAAATGAAATGATAGTACTGTGTTTACATTTTTTAAAAAGAGTCCTTATCTTTTAAAGATACATATTGAAATATTTACAACTGAATTTATAAAATGTCTGAGATTTGTTTCAAAATAATCCAGGTGAGAGTAAGGGGAAGGGATGAGAGTGGACACGAGCTGATTGACCACTATTAAGAAAATGGCACCCGTTCGCTGTTTAATGTTACCGTCAAAGAACGGAGAAGGTTTTGTTTACGGAACCCACTGCAAAGGAGAAAATGAAGGTAGATTCACCTGTTGATACATTAATCACTTCTGACTCCAAGAGTGGCATGACAATGGCTGGAAAGCCTCCCCTGGCTTGGAAGGAGACATCCAGTTGTGGCACTATCTCCCCTGTGTTCCCTCTGCCACCAGTGCTGAAGTGGGGGAAAAAAAGACTGTGGGTCTAAATCTGCTCGATTATGTGAAGAAAATGGAATTTCACCTGCTTTCTGGGAAGGAAACCAATGTTTCAAATCCAGTGTGAAGCAGTGTTTCTTTGGGAGAAGCTCACAGGAGGGAGACAGTCCACGGCCGCCAGAGGAAGTTCAATCTCAGAGGGAGCCCACTGGAACTACTACCTAGCCATCCCCTCATGGAGCACCATCTTCCTCCAGGGCTTAACTCTGGAGGTTGTGGGTGGTTGGTTTTGTTGTTGTTGTTGTTGTTGTTGTTTTAATCAAAAAAAGGCAATGCTCCTTTCTTTTGTATCACTGACACTGCCTGCCTCGTCTGTCAGCCAATTTTGGTTGAATGGGTCTGTGATGAGTAACAGAATGATAATTAGAGGCGACGGCATTGTGGGAAGAACACAAGGCAGATCTGGGAGGAATTCTCAGACCACTTTATTAGTGGCCTGGAATCTTCTTCCCTTGGTAAAACCCTACACATCCTTTCCTGAGTTGCCAGGTCAACTATGCTCCCTATGACACCTGTAAGTAGATTCGGCAACTACACGTTCTTATTTTGGTTCAGGAACCATAGCAAAAGAAACCTGTTCACTTTCATACCATGGTGCTTTGTCTACCCCACCAGCAATGTGGGTACTGTGCCGTTCTGCAACGAAGCGTTTATTTTCTCTCGTAAGCTGTGACTCCAAGTGCAAAAAACCCTGACGTTTTCGCCTTTGGATCTCCACCATCTAGCAAATGTGGGATTATAAGAAGGCAACACATGTTTGAGGAATGAACAGATCATTCATCAATGGGTATCACCGAGCACCTAACAGGTTAATACCATGAAATGGCAGCTTTTTTGCTTTCTGAATTTCCAAAAGAACACTCCAAAGGTGGCTACGTGGCTAGGATCTCGTTAGGGACTCCAAAATCACACAAGAAAAGCAGCGGTACAGTACTTCGCAGTCACTTCAACCCATGCCCTTTAAAAACTCATAACCAGGGGCGCCTGGGTGGCAGTCAGTTAAGCATCTGACTTCGGCTCGGATCATGATCCCAGAGTCCTGAAATGGAGCCTACGTCGGGCTTCCTGCTCATCGGAGAGTCTGCTTTCTCCGTCTCCCTCTGCTGCGCGCTCTCTCTCTCTTTCTCTGTCAAGTAAATAAATAAAACTAATAACCAGAATTACTTAGCTTGACCATCTCATGGAATAAAGATTGAAATGGCCCTCTGTTAGTTTCTATGGAACAAGGATTGACATGGTCCTCTGTTAGTTTCTAAAATTTAAAGCACGTACACAGTGTTATCATCATAAGTACTCACTGATAGGCTTTCTGGTCTGAACTCCTTTCCTAAACTTGATTTCCAGATGTCGCTCCAAAAGGTTTTTGACAAATTGCAGGGTCATTAGAAAAGGTCTCTACTCCCATGATGATCTTCTCAGACATCAAGGTTAAATGACGTTTTTCAAAATTTGGTTTAAAATTTTTTTTTTAGATTTTATTTTCAAGTAATCTCTATATCCAACATGGGGCTCCAATTCACACCCCCAAGATCACGAGTCACACGTTCCCCCTGACTGAGCCAGTCAAATGCCCTGAAACATGTTTATTAAGAGTAGGCAGGTTATATTATCTTGCCGCCCTTTGCAGAGACTTACCCTGGCCCCTTGAACCAGTAAGCAAGGAGGGGGTGAGGGTAGAAAAAATAGCGCAGGCTTCAGAACCAGGTATTCCCCAAATCAAAGTAATTTTAAGCAGCCATTTTACTGTTTCCACCTGTTTCCTCAAATATAAAATGGGAATGATTGTATCTTTTGGAGGGATTCTGGATTTGCTGGGAGCCTTACCATGAACTCTGTGCAAACTGAATTAGCAGGAGTGCCCCAACCACCAGCTTGGAGGTGAACTCAGCTCACTGACCTGGCCCATAGTTCTGCTCCTTTGATGATGAATAGTAAAAAACTAACATTTTGTTTTTCTTTATCGACACACATTGTCATCTAGTGGTTCTCCACATTTTCTTGTCTCTTAGGAAAGTTTTATAATCTTCTGTAGTTAGGATATGGTTTAGTAGACTACACGAGCGAAGTAAACTTTCTGATTCTGTAGAACCCATGAAATTTGGGAGTTTGCTCGTGGTCTGAAAGTTCCAAGAAGGCAAGTGCTCTCTGTGAGCTGTTTGGCATTGAATCCCAAGTATCAAGAGTGCCTGACACATATTTGGAAGTGGATAGCTTTTTCTTGATTGGATGCAAGAATGAATACGGGGATTAAAGAGAATTGGAGCGAGGAAGATGTATGTGACGAAGCAATATCCCTGGTGACAAAATACGGGAAGTCCCAGATCAAGATGTGGATTTTTATGTACTGATTGGCTGGACTAAATTCCATAGGCCATTAGGGACCCATGAGAAAGAGATAGGATCATCTGTTGGGGCCCTAGAAGAGAAGCGCCACTACTCCATTCTTCCCCTCTCCTGAGACAAACCAGCATTCCACAAAAATCAGTGGGCCCTTTATTATTATGGGAGGGGGCATAGGAGATTATAAATGGCATCCTACATTGGAAAGGGCTTGAGACGACTTTGCTAACTTCCATGATGCCCACAATCATAACGAGGTCAATGAAGTCTTTTAAGAATGTATCTACAAACAGAATAATCCCTGAAAGGAATCCATTCAGAAGCACCCCCCACCCCGCAGCCAAGCTGACAGACAAAACTCACAGGTGTCTGCCTGGGTCCTAATTCTTTGTTTTATCTAGGTCACGGGGCCCCACATTCTCAGAGAATAGATCACAACTACAAAACATATTCTTCTCGAGCCTGACCACACCCCTCATCCTGGAAGAGTGCCAGACAGAGCCCCCTTGAAAAACCTGCCACCTCCTGCTCTACCTGGCCAAGAGTTGACCCCCCACCCCCACAGCCCCCATGAACATAGCTGCAACCCTCTCACATTCTTCCAAACTCCTTAAAAGGCTCAGCTGGACAGAAACTCGCTGGTGTTTCTCTAGATGTCTGGCCCCTCTCCTCCCTTGGAGAGAGAATGAACTGTGTCCTGCTTGCGGCTCCCCTCTTCGTGTGATTCTGTGCCCGCCGCATCACTGGCCACACTAACAACCTCTGTGTTGAAGAATCGCCATTATCCCAGCTGCTGGGAAGGCCAGAGCCACTGCCTGAGTGTCGAAATAATATCACTCAGGATTCTTCTCCCCAGGTGCAGAGTCCATAGGAGACAGAGAGATGAGAGAGAGGAGGGGGAGATTTAGTATAGGGATTGCCTCACACGATTACAGAGACCGAGAAGTCCCAAGATCTTATCTGTCATCTGCAAGCTGGAGGCCTGGAGAAGCTGAGGACCAGGGGAGTCAATGGTATAAGTCCTAATCCACATCTGAAGGCTCAAGAACTAGGAGCACTGATCCATCAAAGATAGACGTCCCAGCTCTGGCAAAAAAAAGCCAATTTACCCTTCTTCCACCTTTTGCTTTTATTCAGGCCCTCGTCAGATTGGACGAAGCCCACTGAACTGGTGATAGCCTCTTCTTTATTCAGTCGACTGACTCAAATGCTAATTTTTTCCTGGAACACCCTGACGGACATGGCCAGAAATAACGTGTTACCAACTTTCTGGGCATCCCTTAGCCCAGTCCAGTTAACATATAAAATTAAGCACCATAAGCACGCTGTCTATGATGGAGGAGCTATAGAATACTGAGGCCGCATCCAAGCAGAACAAGAGAGAGGGATGGGGAGAAGGGCTGGGCTGAGAAAGGAAGCCTTGCCTCTCCTTTCCTGTTGGACCTCAGGTCAGGCACACCATCTCTCTGGGCCCCCGTCCCACCTCTGTAAACTGAGGGAGTTGAATAAATGATCTGTAACATTCCTTCCAGCCCTAAAATGTTATTCTCTGTGTCACCAAAGAATTCTCTTTCTGAAACGGAGAAAGGCTAAGCTAATTTCCACCTCCGCCTTCTACAATGTACATGTCCTTTTGCTTTTCATTTAAATGTAAATGTATGAGCCTTTGACCAAAATAAAATTATGATCTCTGGGTCACTCCTCAGCCCCTCTCATTATTAAAATGCTGCGGCAGATTTCTGGGAACAAAAAAGGTTAAAGAAAAACAGGTACTAAGTCATCCTGACTTACCTCTCCTGGAGGGCCAGGGAGTCATAATGGTGGTGGTAGCCCAGAGGACAACCAGGAGAGGTGATGGATCACAGGAGAAAGTTTTGTTTGGCACAGGCCTGCACCTGCCTCTGGCCTTTGTTCCCGAAGGAGAGCAGATGCTCTGTATAAGAGAAACACGATTTGGGGAGGTCAGGGAGTGAAATGGAAAAATGCTGGGCGTCAGAGTCATTGTAGCCAGTTCAAATCATGGGTCTCTTGCTTTGTATGCTCGAGCAAGTCACTTCTCCTCTCTGAGTCAGTTTCTTCTCTGTAAATCGGAGAATATTAACTTCGCAGGACCTCCATGAACAGTAAAGAAGGTAATAGGCTAAAACACAGGAATTATTGAACAAACCGTAATGCAAAGCAGAATGGGACAAGCAATATGTTAAGGCAGAGGAGCAGAGGCCACACCACACACATGTGCTGGGAAGGAAACTAGTTACATGCTCCCCCTTTCATTATGTCAGCGGTCCCAGCTGTTGCAAGCTAGGGCAGCGGGGAGGATGCACAGAGGGAAAACATTCCTCCATGAGGAATTATCTTTTCCTCACAGAGCTGGTAGCCTGGGTGGGAGATGAGGCTCACAGAACTGAAGACCTGAGCAAACCAAATGCCTAGAGCACTGGTTGTTGGTGCCTTGATGAACCGAGAAAACCAGAATAGAAGCCTTTCCTCTTTCAATCCTGAGAGTCTAGGATTCTAGAAAAACAAGTTTTTATGGGCAATTTGGCTCTCAGATCATAACAAGCCTAGGAATTCATCAGCCAGCCCACCCTTGCCCTGGATGGCACTTGGGAGCCATTGAAGGTTTTGAGTCAAGGAGTATCCTGTAGAAGATAATATTTATGACAGCTTAGCCTAGTAACAGTGAATACTAAAGGTAAATCAGGAAGGGAGGGTGGGGGAGGTCGGAAAGGGGACGAGAAGGGCAGAACAGGTGGAAATCCGCGTTGAATCATGCCTTTGAGTCAGTCATCAAGTCTTGTTGATCTCTCTCTCTCTTGAGATCCCTTCTCTGTATCCAAGAAGTAAGTTTTCCAGCTGGACTGACTGGAAGACAGATGCCACTGACAGAGGTAAGGAAGTTGAAGTTGAAAACCAGTGTGATTGGGCGCCTGGGTGGCTCAGTGGGTTAAGCCGCTGCCTTCGGCTCAGGTCATGATCTCAGGGTCCTGGGATTGAGTCCCGCATCGGGCTCTCTGCTCAGCAGGGAGCCTGCTTCCCTCTCTCTCTCTCTGCCTGCCTCTCCATCTACTTGTGATTTTCTCTCTGTCAAATAAATAAATAAAATCTTTAAAAAAAAAAAAAAAAACAGTGTGTTTGACGAAGGAGAATAAATCCGGCTTTTGACACTTGGGATTTGGGGTAATAGCGAACGTTCTAGTGAAAAAGTGAAGTTGAACTGACTTTTTCAACATGACTAGAAGCAACTTTTCTACTCAAACAACATGAAATTGGAGAGTCAAACCAAAATCAGATATAGGGTAAAAAAAGAAAAAACTGAACATACTCTGTCACTATCTTTTTTTTTCTCTTTTGATGTGTAAATTACCATGTGGGGGAACTGAGTATATTTGCATAGCTTGTATTTTCTTCAGCATGGGGAATGATAAACGGAATTATGATGGAAATGTTATATAAGCCTGTTAAACCAAAATAAAAATAAGTAAGTAGGGAATGCAAAATGCTGGATGATGGGGGTAAATATTTTAACTTTTGGGGGGCATGATTTGAAAAATTCTTACATCTCTTATGTCACTAGATCCTATAAATGGATTTATGATGAATATAAGTGATACCAAGATGGGGATAAGCATTATTTCAACTTTTAGAAAAGAAGAAAATTTTTTAGAGGGGAAATGATCTTCCCATTCCATCCATAAGAACTAGAGGAAAACTTCACCAGACCGCGGGGCTTATGATGTTCAGTCTGGGGGGCTAATGTCGCCTAATTTCTTCACTCAAAAGGACTCCTGAAGATGCTAGCCCTGTTCTCAATTATTGGAGGATCCCTTCCACACCACCCCCCTCACCTTTTGGGTTCTGTCCCCTTTTATCTCCTCCCTGTCACGACTTATTGGTAGCAGCTCTAAAGCAGTAGTTATGAAAGGGTTAGGAAATTTTTATTTGAAGCAGAGATGAGTATGTGGCTTGGGAGGGAGGGGAAAAGGACTAAATAAAAGGAAGTGAGTCTAAGCTGTTAGCAAAGAGAAGACCATTAATAGCAACATCTTGATTTCATTAGGAGGCGAGCTGAAGCCATCCGAAACAGGCAGGGAACTAGGTGATAATAAGAGAAAATGTGTTTCTCAGACAAAGGAGCAGACCGCAGGGGACAGCGGCTCAGGGAAGGAGGCGACCATTAGGGAGAGTGTGCAAAGAGGACGTGCTAATCCCTCTGAATTGTACCAGCGGAAGCTCGGGGCCGTTTGAACTTCTTGGCAGCTTCAGCCTGGTCTCAAAGTGCATCGTGAGGAATGAGAACAAAAGAAAAGTTCACTCCGAGTTCCTCTTGTCAAAGCAGGGGAAATTGCTTTGAGGCCAGCCCTAGGAGATGCTAATGGGTAGAAAGCGAACCAAGTAAAAGAAGAAAAAAGAAATGTGCCAGGTCACTGGGAGCCTGCAAAGCATCGAGTGCGAGATAAAGCCACTACTGACAAGACATTCAGCCCAGGTCCCACCATGCACTGCTGTGCGAGTCACTTCTAACCAGCGCTCAGCTGGCTACAATCCGCAGAGAAGGCCTCAGCTGCTCCGAGAATATCTGTTCACTTGACGCACCGTAATTGAGCTCTCACTGTGTCAGCCAGGCCGATTGCTGTTAATGCTGGAAGGTGCGATGGGAGCCCTTATGTCCTGGTACAAACCGGTTTTGTGAGTCAGAAAGGCTCACTGGAAAGTGAGTACTGGAAGGGCACAGCTCAGCAGAAGACGGGGGAAGCGTAGGAGAGCCAGAGTGGTAACTGGGAAGAAACATGCATCTGTTTCAAGTCCTGGAGAGCAAAGACCTACTGACTGCTGGTCGTCCTTCTCCAGGCCTAGCGCTCTCATCCATAAAATTGGCTGAACAGGACGATGCATTCCTTCTCTTTGAGCAGATTTAAAATGGAGCTAGGAGTTCTCTGGGGATCCGTGCCATGGGGCTGGGACAACGTGGGGATCTCTTAATGTGGGAATCTAATCAGCGCAGGAGCTAGAAACCAGAGGTGCTTTTTCTGTATGTTTTGATGAGTCACTGAAAAAATTTAAAATGCTAAAGATGTCACAAAGCTTTCCCTCCAAATTCTAAACCTGAGGCTGCCAGCTCGGAGCACCTAGGTTTTATTTGGCTGGCAGAGGTTTTTTTTTTCTTTTTAATGGAACCAGCGTTTACAAATTGTGAGATTTCTGAAAATCCAGATTTGGGGCTTTGCCGAAAGACCAGAAGCTCTGACAGCTCTGGCCCCACAGCGGCGAGTGGCGAGAGGTGGGGAGCAGCTGTCCCATTTAGATGAGGCACTTGCTCTCCAATTGGAGCATCTCTAGCACTCATCATGGTGACCATATAATTTGTCATCCAAACTATGGCACTTTTGAAAGTGCTCTTTTTAATTATGCCTGGATGCACAGACACAAACCAGGGCCGTTTTGGGCAAGGAGGATGTATGGTTACCCTAATTCACATTGCTTGCCCTGGGCTTTTTTTTTTTTTTTTGCATTCTGTTCTTTGGGTTGTGTGGTCATAAGTCAGGGACTCCCCTGAGAAGGATGGGAGAGAAAAGGTGTAAAGTGAGGCTGAGACCTGAACATTGAAGAACAGGGAAAGAAACAAAAAGGAATATTAAAATGAATGCCAATTACACAAAACCTTCAGGTAAAGGCAGAGCCTTGCTAGTGGCTGGCTCAGCGTGTAAGTTTGACCTTCCCGGCTCCCCTCCACAGCACTGTCAGTTTTAATAAGCTGTAATCCCACAGCTCCGAGCGAGACTAATCAAACTGCAGAGAGCAGCCTGTTCCTAATCAGGAAGGCACAGGATCATCATTTAACTCTGTGGTTCCTCAGTGAGCTCCAAGCTGCCTCGACAGGGAAAAAAAAAAAAAAAAAAATCCTGGATCAGATAGCTGCTTACACACTCGATTCTTGACCTTTTGATGGTCTTTGTTTGAAATTTTTATTAAAATGCTTTAATTACCCAAGTATTTGGCTAAAAAAAATTTTTGGAAGATTCTTTTCACTTTGTTCCCAGAGAAGACTAGAGTGGTGCTCCTCTAAGACATTTAGGACACCTCAGACTCCCAGATTCCGAGTCCGCTTGAACTAACTGCAGACCCCAGCCCTTTGGACACCATTCAGGGTGTGGCTGTAGTTCCAAGACTGGGGGCGAGAGGAAGTGGGGGATGTGGAATAGCACCTGCGGGGGCCAGCATGGGACCGTGGGTGACACATGCCAGTGCCGGCCCTTCCCCATGGCGGGAGTAGGAGCCAGGACATGCTGCACTGAGGCTCTAGAAGCCTCCAGCACCTCAGGGCCTCATGGCCTTTCTAGTTCTCTCCCTTCTTTTAGCCCCTTCAACCCAGGGGCAAGTCACAAGAGGCTATTCAGTGCAATGCTCAACCACAGAATCTTAGACACAACTGAAGTTTAACTTAGGAGCTAACTAGTGTTAGGTCCTTAGGCAAACTACTGAACCTTCCAGAAATTCCTAGTAGGCCCTCAGGCAGGCTACTCAGCCTTCCTGAAACCCAGTTCTTAACAAAGGAACAATATCAACACCTCATAACCGCGCTCTGAGGGTCAACAAGATATATAAGGAGAGCATTTACTAAGGTGTCCAGTACATTAAAAATCCTCTCAATAGTTTATGGTTATTATTATTTTTATTATGTGCTAGCATGGCCTTAAGGTCCCTAATTGTATAATTTAAAGAGACAGATACATTGTTAAATCTCCTTGGATTCTGCATTTAGTATGAGTGCACTTAAAACAATGACCGCAGATGAAATAAATGTAGAAAAAAATTCTTTTCCAATGGAGAACATTTCTAGTATCATGGAAATTTAATGGTTTGCTTAATAGACTCACTACTATTTACAGGAAACAAGACAGTATATTTTTTTAATTAAAAATATTTATTGGCTATTGACTTTAACAGACTTACATTAAAGGAAAAAACCATTTTTTCCAAATGTGCTAATAAGAAAAAGACCCAGAAAAATGAACAATGCTTGAGAAGACTATCCAGTATTTTGAACATAAATAAAACTCAGAAATTTAATATGGATTCTGGGATATTAATATTCCTCCAACAATGGATTTGGCATTGAACAGGAATATAAACATATGAACAAGTCTAGTCCAATATACTTCAAAGCAAGCAGATCCTTGAGAGCGGATACTCTTTCTTAACTACGTTTGCCATTCATGGAGGAGAGATTATAGGAATGTCAAGGACATTCCTGACCATTAATTTAAAAAAAAAAAAGATATCTAACACATAAAAATATAGTAACCACATAATAATTAAAAATGATGTTCAGTAATGCCCTCTGAAATGGAAAAAATAGCAAATTATAGCCTAAGAAAGTAAAACAAATATATTCCATGCGCCTACAAAAACAAAGGTGTTTTTTGGGTTCTGTTGGCTGCTTTTACAAAAACTATGTGTGGATATACTCTTACAGAAAACACGACAAACAGAGAAAAGCCCAAAGAAAATAAAAATCACCTGTCACATCAACATGAATGTCACTCCTCTGGTGAAAGCAGAAAAAACTCATAGAATTAGAGATGATCCAGGAAGGTCTTCCCAGTCTCAGGATCTGCTGATGCCAACTCACCAACCACTTCTGAAGTCACAGCCTGAACCTCTTTTTTGGCTCTCAAACGTCTCTACTGTTGCCTGATTCCCGGAACCACTCCATTTTTATACCAGGCCAACAGGGATCAGGATACAAGAAGGCTGCAGAGATAATCTAAAACTTTTTTCCCCCCACATTACAGCTAGATAGAATCTTGGAAGTTCATGTGGTCTTACCCCCTTGCCTATCCCCGTTTGTTCAGAAGGAAATAGGCATGGAGGGGTAAGTCATTTGTCTGGTGTCATAGCTGAGCAGAACTGAAACCCAGTCTTCCAATTGCTGGGCCAGGGCTCTGTCCAAGTGAACACATGGTGAATGAATCTCCCCAAGTGATGGAGCCACAGTTATTATGTGGCGAGACTATTAATGAGCCTGAAGGGTAGACCACAGCGGATCTGTCTGATCAGACGAAAGCATCTAGGCAAACTTTTGGCTCGTAAGGGGCAACTACATGGGCTCTCGGGAGACAAGTCACACGTAGATCATGTGGTCAAATGAAGGCATGTGCCTGGGGCCAATTGGTCCTAGGAGTGATGTGTGAGCCCCACATCCCATGAAGACATGAGCCTAGTTAAGTCACAAGAGCCTTTTCTGATTGATTGCAGCAGGGAGACAGCTGGGAAGGCAGAAGTGTCCAAGATGCTCCTGAGAATATAAGGATTAAAACTATGAAGCTCTCAAATCAGCCAGATTCCTTTTACAGTCAACAGGCATGCGTCTACAGAAGTCATGCTGCTCGGGACCAATCATCTTTTCAAGCTCTGATCCAACTTCACGAACCCACATAATCTCATCAACCCCACTTCAAGGCTGTCCCTTCACAACCAAAGCTTTTGTCTTTGACTAATGAATCTCCATTTGCTAAAAGAGTTAGCACTGAAATACTAAAGGTCATGGTTCAGTTCTTTCTGATCAGTCTGGGTCACTTAAGTCCTGAGAAGAAATCTCTTGAGCCTCAAGTGGGCAGAGTTTAGTTCAAACGTTCCTTATTTATGGGCAGATCTCATTCTCCGATATAAATGGTTAAAGCCAAGTTCATTTCTTGTTCTCTTCTTCCCACATTCCAACAGCAGGACAGGCTCAGTGTGAAGAGTCAGACTCGCGTGTGCCAGGTCTCAAGATGCTTGCCTGCGGATGAGCTCTTTCAACTGTGCCAGTCTGTCGCTTTTTAGTGCTTCCCGGATGGAGTGGAAAAATCCAAAATAATGTTCAAAGTTGTGCATCATGAGCAGGACCCCAGCCAATAGCTCGTTGGTCACCAGCAGATGGTGGATGTATGCACGAGTATGATTCTTACAGCAGTAACAGGAACATCCTCTCACAAGTGGATCAAAGTCCTCCTGGTACCTGCCAAAGGAAGTCACAGTGATAGTCCAAACAATTAGGACTACAAGACATCCACAGCCTAGGCTATCTATTCGGCCAGTACATAAGCAATAATTAATAACCTCATTGGCAAATATAGTGCTGAGCACCTGCTTAGGATGACAATGTGGTAACAAGTTAACCTAGAGCATGATGAGTCAGGAAACTTGGGAGTCTTCTTCCTGACAGACCTAACCTCCTGGACTGAGGCTTACAGAGAGCATCGAAAGCCCCGGGATCACTCCTGCACACTGAGCTTTGTTAGTCATAGTGTAAGGGCACACAGTGAGAGTAAATGCTGTTCTGAAGCATGACACACTTCTCACCCTCGCCACTAGAACTAGTACAGAAGACACGGTACGACCTTTCACTCCCAGAGTTTGTGTGTGTGGGTGGACTGCAAAGCACTTTGACATATACTGTCTTACTGAATCTCTGCAACCACGTTTGAAGACAGGCATTTTTACGGTCATTTCCCAATGAAGACCACTAGGGGGTTCGAGAGGAAGGCCTCCAGAGCTATAGAGCCTAGGCTTGATGTCTGGCTCACAATTCACTTGGGCATGTCACTTACTGTCCCTCTGTATCTGTTTTCTCATCTGCTATGATAATAAGTGTAATAACAGCATCTACCTTAGGGAGTTATTATAAGAATTAAATGAATTAATATAGCAAATGATTCTCTCTTTCTCTGTCAAATAAATAAATAAATAAAATCTTTTTAAAAAGGGGGAGGCTGCTTGGGTGCTCAATCTCTTGGGTGTCTGCCTTCAGCTCGGGTCATGATCCCAGGGTTCTGAGATTGAGCCCCACGTCCGTCATGCTCCCTGCACAGTGGGGAGCCTGCTTCTCCTCCTCCCTTTGCCTGCTGCTCCCCCTGCTGCTCTTTTTCTGTCAAATAAATAAAATCTTAAAAAAACAAAACAAAACAAAACAACCGAAAGGATTTGGACATTGCTGGGCACCTACTAAGCTATACTTAACACATACTACATATGTGTTACTTTTTATCAGCTATTAAAAAGAAGTTAAGGGGTGCCCTGCTGGCTCAGTCAGTAGAACATATAACTCTTGATCTCAGGGTTTTTGAGTTCAAGCCCCACAGTGGGCATGGAGCTCACCTTAAAAAAAAAAAAAAAAAAAAGGAAGTTAAATGATCTGACCAAGGTTACAGAGCCAATGAGTAGTGCTAGGCTCTGAACTTGAACTCTAGTGCTCACAATAAGAAAACTACACTTTCCAGCTAAATCTATAATGTGAGGGAAGTTTAGTAGTAATCCATTTATATTACCCTACCATTTGAAAAACAGAAATGAATCTCCTTGGCTATTTTTCCAGAAGTTAAATGAGTAAACATCACCACTTCAGACCTACAATCAAGAAGTCCCTATAGAATACAAATTAGACCTAGGCTTTTCATATTCTTTTGTAAGTTTTCAAGTCTGTACTATTCCTAGATAGATATAAATTAAGTCCGAATCCCTAGAATGTTCCTTTACATAAGACCAAAAACACCCCAGCACTAAAGTAAGAACACCAAACTCACAGAAAAACCTCTCAGTGGTTCACTAATAATTACTACTTTGGCCCAAATACAAAGTTATAAGGTCTCTTAGTTCATTTCCCTCACAGAGGGAAATATTTTATTAAGATTTATAATCTGTATATAACCAAGATGACTTAAGTTCCTTAGAATTGAAATGCTTTGTTGTTTTTTCTCTTGAAATCTTTATTTTGCTCTGACATTATTTAAAGTAATCAGAAAGAGTAAAAGACACCAGACAATGGATTTGGTCTAATCTTTCTGACAGTTCTTCTAAAACAACAGTTATCTAGCCTCGGTTTTCTGACATGACAAAGTACACAAATTCATCTGCAGAAAAAACAAGTTTTTCTGGAACTGAATTTAAGAAGGCCCAAATAATATCCAACTATAAATATTTTATGAAGTCATAAACTGAAAAGGGAACAGTTACATAAACTTTTAAAACAGATTGAAATTAAAAAGAAATCAAAATCTAAAAAAATTCCTTACTTTTTTTCCTTCAGATTAATTTCAAATGATGTCATTTCTTGGTTGCAACTGGTTGTTTTAATCTTCTTTGTTTGATCCACATATTTTATTTCTTCCTGTATCCCATTTTGTTGTAATACTGAAGGACAAACCAACAAAAAGTCTTGAATAAAAATCAGATACAGACTGGCCATTGCGAGATTATTTTAGTTATATTTTATGGCCTTTGACCTTAAAATTCCACTCATAAGAATTTATCCTAAGGAAATGACACAAGAAAAGTAGTAATATGAACCAAGATGATCACTGACATATTCTCTATAATATCAAAACTTGGAGATTCAACAATGTCTAAGCAAACTATGGTTACAAGTAGATAATATATAATCTTACCGTCAAGGAGTGATTTTAAGAAAACAGTTGGGGAGAGAGAGAGTGTGTGTATGTGTGTGTGTGTGTGTGTGAGTGAGAGAGAGAGAGAGAGAGAAATTTGTGTGTATATACTGGAGTTATGTCTTGTCATCATATACACGCAAATTGTGCTTTATAACTGCTTATGTTCCAAATAGATTAAAAGTAGAATATGGTTTTAATTTATGTATTCTATATGGGGACCCTAGCCTTACATGGAATTCAGATTATCCAGAACTAAACGAAGACTTGAGTTGTTCCCTTTGAACTCTTTAAGAAAGAACATTCCTGCATATATAAGGAAAACACCAGTCACTATGCAGAGAGCGAGCTATTTTGAACAGGGGCAAGTAGAGAAGTTTTACTGGAAATGAGTAGTTAACAAACTCAGGGCAGCCCAAGGGGAATGGGCAGACAGTCCTAAGGAGGTAATTTTGTCCAGATCAAAGGAAAAAGAGAAGTGACCTGAGCATTGAGCAGAGGGCTGTTATAATTTTCCTGCCATGAATTTGCATGCTGATGTGGGAAACCACAGTAATGCCCTGGCTTTCTGGAAAATCCTTATCCTAGGGGGAACTATATTAGTTCCTGCATTAGGCAACTTACTCCTCTATAATTTTCACTTTATAATTGACAAAATACTTTAATTTACTACATATACACATATACACCTATGATTAATAATACTTCTTTAATGGAAAATGTTCAAACTATTTCAACTTTTCTAATCATAAAGAAACAGCTTTCTCTAGCCAAAAAAGGAATTTGTTTGTTCTGGAGAATGCATATCAGGTTCTTAAGTTTTGAATATTCATGGCACAGAATGATTAACAGTTACCCATGTCCTTGTGGAGATACTTAGGTTTGTAAATGAATATTTTATAGTATTTGTGGTATGCTTTTCTACCCATATACATTATGTTCTAGTCAGTTTAAAGGACAACAAAACTGACCCCCTGTATATAAGAATCTGACCAATCTGATTTGTTTTGTTTCCAGAAATAATTCAATTTAGGTTAATGGTTAGGTTGCTTTACAAAACTGTTAACATCTTCTGGATGAAATTTTAATAACTTGTGGGGAATAAAATGAATCTTTAAGGAAGTCTCTGGCCCATGTTAAATGTAAGGCCAGAGGTGACAGAGGTAGAATTCAAAGGACAGCAGGAAGCAGGGAAGGAAATCACACCTGTGAAGGCCAGAAGGCAGGCCAGGTGTGCAACATTCTCCAAAAAACTTGGTAGTTTTTCTAAGGGATCCTGGCCCATAGCCATCCCAATTCTTTTTCCACTGTCAGTCAAATGTTCAGACTCTGAAACTGATATTCATGACTTCTGAGTAACTAATCAATACAAGAAAATGGTGGTGCTTCAAGGTAATATTAGCTTTCACATCTCTGTGTGTTTAAAAGAAAAAAAAAAAAAAAAGCCTAAGTAACACTAAGATCAGAGGGGGTGAGAAACTCCCTGTATTTTGATAGCATGGGGTTTGCAAAAAGCAGACAAGAAGTCTTCTGTGAAAAACTGAATTAACTTTTACCAAGTAGTTCAAAGGTTTTCTGTTCCTAGATTTTCATCACTATTCACTTTGAATGTTCTTTTTTCAGGTTGTTAATAGAAAGGGTTTTGTTTTTCTTGGTTCTCACTCTAAGATCACTCCCTAATATTGAGCTAGAGGTATAGCACTAAGGACCCGGTTTTGTGTGCCAACATGCCAGAGCATACAGATAAGAAACAAACATGGTAGTTTTATAAAAGGCTGGTGTTACAGTATGTACATATTTCTGGCTGTGACTCAAGACCAATAATGAAGAGGAAACAGAAGAAACTTGAGAATAACAAAGAGACTAACTTCAGAAGACCTACGTGTCTCTTCAGGGTTTGGCTGGTAATCAAAGCTGAAAGTCAGGGCACATCCCCGCTCTGTCACTTGATAAGGGAAAAAACTCTCAAATAAATCCACTCCCCTTTCGATACACTCGAGAACCTCATCTGGCCGGCTGACTCCACAGATAAGCCTGTGAAAACAATAGTAAGAACACTGACATGAGGACAATGCTAGAAATGGAAGCAGAGACTCTTCCCAGAGGGCATTAAAAGTAGTAATAACGAGGGAACCTGGATGGCTGAGTCAGTTAAGTGTCTGATTTTGGCTCAGGTCAAGGTCTCAGGGTCCTGGGATTGAGCCCCACATTGGGCTCCCTGCTTAGCAGGGAGTCTGCTTCTCCCTCTCCCCCTCTTCCCCTATTCCTCTACCTCTCCCCCTGCTAATGTGCACTCTCTCAAATAAATAAAATCTTAAAAAAAAAAAAAAAGTAGTAGTAATAATGAAACCCACCAATCACGGATGGATGGCAGGCAACAGAAAGAAGGGCTTTGGCAGCAGAGAGACCTGGGCTCGAATCCCAGTTCTGCCTTTTATTCACTTATTGTACTACTTTGGGAAGGTTTCTTAACCATTCTGGGTTTTAGTTTTATAATCTTAAAAACAGGAGCAGTAATACATACCTCATAGATTTGTTGTAAAGATTAAGGAGGTATTTGAAAAAGCACACTGTCAAGTCTCCGGACCCAAAGAGAAGTTCAATAAAGGTTAGTTTCCTTTCCCCTCCCACTCCTTCTAAAGAACCTTCCTAGGCTTCAACTGAATTTTACACCCTATCTAACTACTATACAGATTTTTTTGAGAGTGCAAAGTTATATGTCAACTATACATCAATTTTTATTTTATTTATTTTTTTAAGCTTTTATTTATAAATGACAGAGAGAGATGGGGAGACAGGAAACACAAGCAAGGTGAGTGTGAGAGGGAGAAGCAGGCTTTCCACTGAGCAACGCGGGGATAGATTTCAGGATCCCGGGGTCAGGACCTGAGCCGAATGCAGATACTTAGTGACTGAGTCTCCCAGGTGCCCCTATCAATTTTTAAAAAAAAATTTTTAAAGAGTGCAATTGTGTGTTTCATTTCCCCCTCAAATCTTTCCATGTTTAAAGTATATTTGCCTAGAATTTTTTATAACTGGTTCAAGAAAGACATTTGTTATCTACTGTATTCTTCATAGGTTCATTTACAAAGCAACTCTTGCTCTCAGACTTTCAACTCTGACCATAAGATCTAAGACTCTATTTGACTTTCTTTATTCTTCTTTTATTTTCTCCATTAATAAAAAGTCTGCATGTGGAATGAGATGGCATTTTCAGAGGGAACAGGTAAGGCACTCTGGGAGCGATCATACCACTCAGCTGAGTTTTGCCACTAAAACAAGAGGGGGAGGTGCACTAGATCAGGGTTGGCTGGCTGGCTGGCTGCTATCTTTTATGTTTGTTTTTCTACCCATAGTCCCTTTTATGAACTGGCAGAGAAAAGCTTACAGACTCCCTGATTTCTAAGGGAAGTCCAAAAAAGGCTTATGTAATATTAAACAACTCAAACACTTAAATATATGCCGGTTTTTCTGACTAGTTTCCTTCAAATAATGTAATGTTTTAGAACTCCTCTCCAACTGAAGCTGTCATTTATACGCACATATAGAATGAAAACAATCCCAGCTCTCAAATCCAGTAACAGACATCTGTGAGCACTTAGCTCAAATAAGTCATAAAATGACTAGAAATACTAGTGCTGAATTGCTATCTGCACCAGAACAAAATCAGCGCAGGATGGGGAACAATGAATACAAGAGAGCTAGGTTAAAGCTATGGGGTAAGTGCTGCCCGGACCGCTGGAAGTATCTTGCTTTGGCTGAGGTTTCCAGGGTTGTATGCATGCGTAAAAATCCATCAAACTGTACCTAGATTCACACACTATTGTAAGTTATACCTGGATTTTTTTTTAAGTAGTAACATTTATGTATGCTATATACCATCCAACAACCCGAGGGGCATAAAACAGCATCCTATAATAGATCTGTAGGAAAAAAGCATGAATATTCATACCAAGTTGGATGAAAGACTAGGGTTTTAAAACAAAAAAGAAAAGAAAAAAAAGAAAAATATGGGTAATCTAATAAGACATCAGCTGCACTTAGAACCTTGGGATTTTGAGCTTTGAAACTTGCAGATTGTTTCTCTACACCAGTACAGAGTGTATCCTATTTATGGAAAGAACTAGCCCCATTAGTGTTGCCAGTCCTGTTGATTTCAAAAGTGACTTAGCTACCTGCCTCAAATCTAAGAACTTCTTCAATGTCCTTATTACTACAGCCCATGTTCACTCTGCTAGACACCCCAGATCTGTCCTCAACTTTCCTTGATTAAGGCCAGAGTTCCACATGATTTTATACCTGTCCCCAGGCACCATGTAACACTGGCATAAAAATGAGAAAAAACAGATAACAGTTTCCCTCACTTATGAGGATCAAATAAACTAATTCACTTGGCGACTGTCCTCATCTACGTTCTGAAATCAAAAGCAGGACAGCCGTGATGGAAACTCCCCCGATAATCGGCCTCAGCAGACTCAGCCCAGAAAGGCCATAATCAGTTCATCAAAAGACATGTTCACGTAGAGACTCTGCATAATACACAATCACCAGCACTCCTGCCCTGAAGCCCCCGAAGCGTGGCCTGTGCCGTAACTGAACACTAGCCTTGGTTTGTCCTCTGGCAGCTCTGCAGTGACTGATGACAGCAAGTGCAGTCTAGTTTCCAGGGTTGCTGGATTCCCTTGAAAGCCATCCAGAAGGAAGCCGCCTACGGGCCGCTTGGCTGTCTCCCGTGCTGATCTCAGCCTCTCCTCCATCACGTCTCCACCTTCAATCACTCCAATGATGGCACTTCTCTGAAGGACCTAAGGGAAGAAAGGACTGAATGCTTTTAACTGTTTCCAGTAGTGGAGACCTTTGTTTAAATGAACTTCACATGGAAGAGATCTCGGTGCAGCTGCTACAGTTGAAGCATGAGATGGAGCTCCCTCCTCCCTTGGAACCTTGCGGGCTCCAAAACACACAACTTCAAAGCCACCCAAACAGGTAAGAAAAGACTGAGGAGAAATTGAGTAATCGATACATGCAGTCATGTTTGATCTTAGGTTAAATAAAACACACACTGAGCAAGTATTATGAGAGGGAAAGGACAAAAGGATCAGTTTTCATTCATTTAAATAACTATTCAGGCCTGCTTTAGGTTTGCTACCCCCAAGTCTCTCCATTAGAAAGAACTTTAAGAACTCTGTGGTTGGGATAACTTACTATCTGTTCGGAAAAAAATCAAACTACACCACACACCATTCTCAAAAAGAAATTCCACGTGGCCCTCTAATCTAAACATACAAAAGAGTTACACAAATCTCAAAAAGATATATTCAAGTTTTTATAATCTTGGAGTAAGGAATGTCTCCCTAAGCAAGCTAAAGCTTACAGAAAAGGCTAATGTATTTGAATACAAAACTTCTCTAGTGAAATATACTCTCAACAAAGGCAAAGGAGAGCTCACTACTTATTGGAATAGACAAAAACTTATGCCATGGAAAACTTCTAACAAATCTTCTATGGAAATGACAACCCCATCGGAATCAGGGCAGGTATGTGAATATGAACTTCAATAATACCAAGTAAATGTGAATGCCCCATACACATATGGAGTGCTAACCAAAGCTCACCAGGAAGGAGATACAAAATGGAAATAGTTAGATACCACTTTTGTCCATCACTCTGACAAAATAGTTAAAAGACAGAGAGCAACACTGGAGGTAAAAGTGTTAGAGAAATGCCACATATTCTGATAATGAGAGAGAGAACAGATTAGTTCAGCTTCTTGGGAGCGCTAGTAGACAATATTCTCAAAATGTCAATTCTTTTATCTTTACGTCCTAAAATTCCACTTCTAAGAATTATTCCTACAAATATATTCATTCATATGCATCAAGGTCTATTTACAAAACCTGGAAACAACTTAAACATACATCAATAGAGCAAAGGCTTACAGGAATTCTGATATATTCGTAGTACGGCTTTCTATGCAGATGTTAGAAATAATGCAGCAGATATAGCACTATAGGCACTGACAGAAAGAGTTTTGAGCTATTGCTAAACAAAAACAAGCCATTTCTGAACATATGATCATACTCATGTAATGAAAACCCCATACAGTAAAGCATATATAAACACTATGTGTATGCAACTAAGAAGTAAAAATGCAAAGCAACAGTGGCTCTCTGGTAGAAGAGAATGGGAAGAGAGCCTGGAGTGCTATGAAGAGGGAATTCCGCATCTCAGTTTAAGTAGGACGGACATAATCAGAGAGAACATTTGGGACTGCTGTACGAAGAATGATTTAAGAGTGAGTATGGCTAAAGGATACGTGGAAGGCAAGTTTAATAATTCGAATGAAAGACGAAAAGGACCCAGTCTAAGGGAGTGGCAGAAGAGGACCCAGTCTAAGGGAGTGGCAGTGGGTGAAGGGGAGGGACAGGATCTGAAACTTCATCAGAAGGTATGATCAACAGGGGCGCCTGGGTGGCTCAGTCAGTTAGGTGTCTGCCCTGGACTCCGGTCATGGTCTCTGGGTCCTGGGACTGAGTACCATGTCAGGCTCCCTGCTCTGCTTTTCCCTCTCCTTCCTTGCGCATGTGCTCTCTCTCTCAAATATATAAAAATCCTTAAAAGAAAAAAAAAAAGGTACGATCAACAAACTTGACTGATTAGTTGCCCGTGGAGAGGATGAAAAGTCTAGGATGACGGCTCCTGTTCTGGAAGTCCAGGGAGATGATGGGAAGAGCAATGACAAGGAATCCTAGGAAAACAGTGGAGGGTGATGCAAGATGGTCATTCTGTTTTGTGCATTCTGAGTTTGAGGTCAGCAGCCACTGAGGACACGTATGCAACAAATGTGACTACCCAGGCTGGAACTGTGGACACCTGGCACACTGCTGCCACTCCCCACAGCAGACATGGCTGACAGATACTCTCTTCCTGCTGTGCCCAGGCATGGCTCCAAGCACCGTAGGATGAAATCCATTTGCCTTCACTGGCCTAGGAAGAAAAGAGAGCCTACACCAGAATGCTGGAGAGCTTCAGTATTTAAGGGCATTCAGAATAAGAAGATTCAGTGAGTAAAAAAGGAAGAAATCACAGGAAAAGGGAAAGATGTATGCAGATATACAAAGCAGGTAGTTACATGGACCTGCCCCTAAATGTGTTTAAATGTGACTGGCACAGCCCTATCTGAGAAACCCCCGTTCATGGACACAAGAAGTATAATCATATAATTTATTGTTTAAAATGGAACACATGTGCCCTTCCCACCAGCCATCCAAGATGCCAAAAGGAAAGAAGGCTAAGGGGAGGAAAGGGGCCCTGGCCCCTGCTGTCATGAAGAAACAGGAGATCAAGATGGTCAATCCCCTGCCTGAGGAAAGGCTCAAGAGTTTTCGCATTGGACAGGACATCCAGTCCAAAAGGGACGTCATCTGCTGTGTCCAATGGCCCCGCTACATCCAGCTGAAGCGGCAAAGGGCTTTTCTCTATAAATGTCTGAAAGTACCTCCTGCAATTAACCAGTTCACCCAAGACCTTGCCCCTGGACCACTAAGCTACTCAACCGCTAAAGCTGGCCCACAAATACAGACCAGACACAAAGCAAGAGAAGAAGCAGAGATTGTTGGCCTGGGCTGAAAGAAAGTGGCCAGCAAAGAGAATGTCTCCACTAAGATGTCACCTGTCCTTCCAGCTGGGGTTAAGAGTCACTACCTTGGTGGAAAACAAGAAGACTCAGCTGATGGTGATTGCACACAATGTGGATCCCATTCAGCCTGTTGTCTTCCTGCCCATCCTGTGTCATAAGATGGGGGTTCCCTACTGCATTATCAAGGGGAAGGCCAGGCTGCAGCATCTGGTCCATGGGAAGACCTGCACCACTGCTGCCTTCACACAGGCTAACTTAGAAGACAAAGGACCTCGGGCTAAGCTGCTGGAAGCTGTCAGAACCAACTACAATGACAGATATGATGATATCTGCCATCACTGGGGAGGCAATGTCCTGGATCCAACGTCGGTGGTTCACACGGTCAAGGTAAAAAAAGGCAGAGGCTAAAGAACTGGCCACCAAACTGGGTTAAGTGTGCACTGCTGAATTTTCTGTATGTAAGAGTAATAAAAAGTGCTCTTTCAAAAAAAATATGAGACACATGTAAGCATAAAAGGGGGCGCTGTTAATAATCATGTCAAGACAACAGCAGATCATAGGGATAGAAAGAGGGACCACTGCCCAGCAATAATGTGAAGTGTAACACTGACTAGCATGGAAGAGGGACTTGAGGCTCAGCCGGCTATTCTAATAATCGTGCCATCACACTCCCTGTCCTCCCTTCTACTCATGGAACCATTACTCATCCTACAAGGATAATCACTGGCTCAAAACAATTGCTAGTGAGCAACACTAACAATCAGGACCCACGGCAGTGTCCGCATGCTGAACTCTTACTGCAGATACCCAGAGTTCTATTCAGAATGACAACCAAGTTTCCCCTATGATTTTATGTATACTAACTTTATCAGTCAATCACATTTTTTATTGGTACACTCAAGATAACAATGTTCCTCAATCTCAGGGCACTTGCCATTGTGGGACCTGACCACTGCTCAGGATTACTCCACGTAAGTGATCTCAACACTGAATTCTCCCCTCCGCTCGCACCTTCTCTTCTCTCACCAGCTCTGCTATCTCCTAGTGACTGCATCCTTTCCCAGCTTCATTCACTCTGCTACCAGGCTCTCTGGTCCACCGCCACAGCTTCATCCTCCCCAGCCCGACATAACCAGCCACCATCAGCAAGCATTTACTGAGGGCTTACTTATGTCAGGTATTTGGTACAGGATGGAGATACAAAAAGGACATTCAAAAATTGAGTTTAAGGAGGTCACAATCTAATGAAGACAAGCACACACAGAAATCATTGCACTACGAAATAACTGGAGCTATAATACAGTCACGTCCAAATTAAAGGAGGTGGCTGAGGATGAACAGAACTTCCTGGAAGGGTCAGGGACAGTTTCCTAGAATGAGGAATGGAACACAATTGAGCCGGACCTGGAAGCAAGAGACACAATATGGCTGGAGATAAGAAAAAAAGAAATAGTCAAGAAGGAAGTTCGTGTACAGCCCCAGCAGAATGAAACAGGGTAATGCCTCAGGGAACTGCGGGTGACTAAGAAGGGCCACAGCCACAGGAGAAAGTGGTTGGCACTGAGTTGGAGGAATAGGCAGAGGCCATGTCACATAAGAGTTGAAATAGAGAGTCATTAAATTCTCTTTGGGAAATCGATATGGGATCCTATTTGTGTTTTATGAAGATCTCTCAGATAGCAGGGCTGGAGATGGATTTGATGGAAACAAGAAGAGACAGAATAATTAAAAGGTAATATCTACATAAGAGATGATGAGGTTATTAAGCCTCAAGGTGGCGATAAGAAAGATGGGGAGATGGGGGCAGATCCTAGATATATTTAGGGAGATGGAATCGAGAAGAAGCAAACCACTGGATATTAAACCGGGTATTAAAAAGAGCCTTGAATGTGGAATTTAAAAAACAGAACAGATGAACATAGGGGAAGGGAGGGGAAAAAATTAGACAAAATCAGGGAGGGAGACAAAACACAAGGGACTCTTAAACTCTGGAAAACAAACTGAGGTTTGCTGAAGGGGAGGTAGATGGGGGAATGGGGTAACTGGGTGACGGGCATTAAGAGTACATGTGATGTAATGATCACTGGGTATTATATACGACTGATGAATCACTAAACTCTACCTCTGAAGCTAATAATATACTCTATGTTTATTAATCGATTTCTAGTAAAATTTTTTTAAAAAGGGAAGACTCAAATTGCTGGGCTGAGGACCTTGGTTGCTACTATGAACTGAGACAGGAAAAGGTTTGAGGAGATCAGATACTGAGTTTGAGGTGCATGTGAAGGGATACTCTAGTATACTCTAGTAGAACTCAGCTGAAGTCCACTTTATGTCATTCTGAAGCCACACAGAGCAAGCTTGATTATCCATGCAATTTCAGAATTATTCAGCAAATAAAACCAAGGTGAGGCTGCCCAGGGAAAACACCCAGAGTGGGGCGAAAAAAGAGCCCAAGACAGAATTCTAGAGAGTCAGGATACTTGTGGTTCAGGAAAAGAAAACAGGGGAGTAAGAGATCAGGAATTGAGAAGCAGAGAAGCAGGAGGAGCAGAGAAGGCAAGAGTATGGAACGTAAGTAAGCGAGAGTTTCAAACAGAAAGGAGTGGTGGGCAGTGCATCCTTACCTCTGACTCTTCCTGTAGCCGTAGACAATTATCCAGGAATAGAAGCGATCGATCAACAGACTTTCTGGCTCTTTTTATGGAAGTGGCTTCCTCACAAGATGCCTCTCCATCTGAGAGACACTGGAACCAGTCTGGCTGAAGGGCCTGCTGAATTGCCATGAACTTGGAAGCAGTCATTTCCACTCTTCCCCCAAGACCCCACACGGACACAGACTGCCATGGAACAAAATGATGAGGAATCAGCAAGAGTAAAATGTAAATCAAAAGGAAATAGTAAAATGATAGAGCAATACTAAATTTAATTCTTTATAAATGGAGAGATGGTGGCATTTCATTATGTTAGACATGGAGGATAGAAGCTTCCTTTATTATATCCTAATTCTCTGAGCACCTTATAGCTCATAGAGAATCCATCCATGGCCACACAGCCAGCTTCTGAGCTAGTCCCAAGAATTCTTTGTTATACTTTTCCAGTTCAGTGTTCCATTCTCTGAGACCCCACCCCATGCATGTTGTCCCTAACAGATCCACAGACTGATCTTTCTCTGTCTTTGATCACATTGTTCCTTTTGGCTGAAATGCCCTCCTCCTACTTCTCTGCCTGGTAAAATACCATGCATCCATCAAAACAAAGTTCAAATATCATCTACTCTATTGAGCCCCCAAAACCTATCTGGGCATAATCCATCACTCACTCTTCTAAGCTCCTACAGCAATTTGTACTTACATCTTTTATAGAACGATAGTACTGAGAATCCCAATTCATTTTTGTGCCCCAAAAGCCTAGCCTAGGGCTTCATACATTAGTGAAGGTTAGTAAGTGTTTACTGGATCGAGTTAGATACAGATACAAAGAAATCAGAATGTACAGAAGCATCTCTATACGATGTTCTTTCTTTGGTTACTCCTTCCCATATAGTACCTTTCTTCTTAGAAGAGACTGACAAGGACATAAATGGGGAAGTCACATAGAGTCTTTTTATTCTGGCCTAAAGCTTAAGAACATCATTTAAATGAATCCTCTCTCCCTCACAAATGGGGGTAGATAACTGAGGTAAAAATATTCTTTTGGATTAAAATTACAAAATAAAAAGAAGGTAAAGCAGAATAATTTAAAATAATTCATCTCAGGTAAGATTAACAGGCATCGCTGACATCAATAAAGTGGGTACAAGAAAAGTAGTCGCATTTGTAAAGCAGGAGCACACACGGAGGACTTGCCAAAACGCAGTCCTCAAGGACAAGACCATTGTGCCATGTCTCAGGTGGAAACTTTTAACAAAGTCCTTTTGATACCGTTCTTCGCTAGCTAAAATCTCTGGCTGTGAACCCAGCTTTTTCAAACGCTATTCTAAAAGCAAGCAGTATTATACCGAGATTCTACTATATATAGTCATACATGTGATAACACTCATCAGCAACTTTCCTAGCGCTTCCTGAGGTTGTTAAAACTGCAAATAAAGCATGGCATAAAAAACTAGTGCTTTCTACCATCATAGCAATTTCTTTTTTTGCCATGTACTTGACCCTCTTTCATCCCCCAATTTTTCGTAAGAATGAAAATGCTGAGGCTATATTCCTCACCTTAACCCCGTCTGCAGGCAGCCCTACTTTAATTCCTATAAACCACTCATGCCATTACATTCATCGAAGTAAGAAGAAGGTATAAAGGGGCCAGGAATGGGCTAGCATCCCAGGAAGTGGGATCTAGCATTGAAAGGATACAATAGGCTGACTTTTAAGACAAAGCTGCAGCCCTGGAGGCCCTTCTGAGAACACACCTTGTTTGTTACATAACCGGCTGGGCAGGGGCTGACTGGATCATGCAGGGAACAGTACAAGAGCAATTCCGGCATGCCTGTACAAACATAAAAAAGAACTCCTGAAAGCACTTACATCAACAATTGCACTGTGTTGTAACGGACAGCAGCCTCATATACGTACTGCTGGATAAAGCATCTCTAGATATAGTACCCTGTTCATAATTATAAGAGGCCTGTCAATACGAATGAAAAGATTACCTTTAAAATCTACTCATTTGAAAAAAGAATTAAATGTTCGTGTCTAACGACTAATGAATTACTACAAAGGAAAAGTGTATCTTAAAGTACACAATAAAAATGTTTAGTGGCATGTTGACCCTACTAGATTTATCTTAAAAAATATATAATATCAAGTATGTTCATTTTAGGTACCACTAGCCAGTGGAAAAGACAAAATGATATGGTCAAAAGGTAATCTCACTAATAATAAAGCCATCCCACGTCATTTCTGTCCATTGACCTAGGAGCAGAATTACAGGGAAGCTACAAGGCACTGAAAATGGACTGAATTCTCAGTAAGTTTCATTGACTCAAGATGACAATTTCTTGGGTTCTTTAGTCAAAAACACAGTCATTTAAAAAAAAATTTTAAGTGCTTACTAATCCATATGTACTTAAATTTCCCATGGGAAATTCTCATTTCCCATGCTACCTTACATTTTCATTTAAAAAAAAAAAAAAAAAAAAAAGATTTCACTGAAAAAAGGCCCAGAAAACAAAGCAAGCAAAAAACCAAACAAACAAAAAAACCCAACTCTGCAGTTCTCCACCTATTTTCCCACAATTTCAATTATTATAGTTATCTCTAGAAAGCTTTTTAAGCTATTTTCACTTAATTATATGCTTGTATACTTTAAAGCTGGTTTTAAAATTGGATTCAGCCCAAGGAAAACATTACATAAATCCTTCTACTTAAAAACAGGGCCTTGTGACCAACGAGTCATCATGCAATTCCCCAACAGAAGCAGAGGACAGAAAAACCAATGGAAACAGAATTTTCATTCACTTAAATGAGTCTTAGATATTGGGAGACAGCTCAGGACAAAGTAGTCTGCAGAAGAATGGATTCTCTAGTTGCCAATGTGAAGCTTTTCCTATAAACAAATGGACACACGCATCTCCATATAAAATCTATTTCTGGAACAAAAGAGAATATTAACATACCAGAATACAGCTACAGATAAACACTTCATCTTCGGCTTCATCTTATGTTTTAGGCTCAACCACGGCTAGACTGCTTTGGATCTTAGGTATATCCCATGCAATTACTTACCTCTGGGTCTCTGCTCTGTGCCTGGGATGTCTGCCTACACCTCTCTATCCCCACCACCGTGCCCACCTCCCGAACTGGCTAACTTCTACTTTTCCTTGACTCAGATAAAGTACCCCTTCTTCCTCCCTTTCTCAAGAATCCTTTCCTTAGTCTGACCTCTGTCCACATGAACCCTACAGCAAGTTATGTGCTCCTCCCTCTGGCCTATCCTGGTACATGTACACATTCCTAATCCTGCAAATGAGGTCCCTGCATCATACTAGAATTACGTATTTATCTTTATTCCAGACAGGCTCTGAGTTCCATTAAGGAAGCAACTGTTCCTACTCATCTTTGAATCCCCAGTGCATAGTTCTTAGATGCCCAATAAATGCTCATTAAACTAATGAATAAGTAAATGTATGAATAAAAGATCAGTCAACAGCACCTCCAAACTTCAAATTAATACATCACAAGGCAAACACAAATAACCTAATTTTTACCTATAAACTTTCCAATTCCTTCCTTATATTCTGCCAAGACTTCATGGTGTTCTGTCCTATAAGCAAAACAGAAAAATACATAATAATGAATCATTCTACAGACACTATGCAACAATTGGAACCTACTTCTCTGTACCCAAACAAGTTACATGACAGTAAATGTGGTCTTGAACAACAAAGTACACCATTATTCGAGAGTCCCAACCCATTAGGCTGTGTTCATTAGCTAGAGTACAGGTCTTCAATTTACAACTAGTTCGGGGTGAACAGAAATTGGCAAAGATCAACCACTTCCAAATGCCTGGATTTTCTTCTTCCCCTCTCCCCTTTAAAATCACTATTATTAACACAATATTGCAGAGTTATTTCATCATACAGCAGGTTCTTCAATTAAGCACAAAGCTAGTACATACATTATATAAAATGATCTAACTTCATTAGTTTTGTTTTCATTAAGCAGGACTATCAAGTACAGGTGCAGACACAGGGAAACGTCTAAGGCTGGTACATGAAGTTAGCCTCTAGAGTCCAAGTTTAGTGCATTCCCTGCCCTGTCACCTCTGGGAGTGGCGGCAATGAGGGCCACCATCCTGGCACCGTTGGATCAGAGGACTAGTGAAGCAGCTCTGATATGTAGGTCTGGCCTTCCAGATTAGGGCCAGATGATGTGTAACACTTGACATCTCCTGATTTCAGTCTCAAAATCTATAAATTTTGTGCATATAATCAAAAAAGTCTTTTTCTTCACTGCACCTTATTGAGGTATCTGAACTGCTGGCAGAGTTGCTATTTAAGTGATTGGGTCTAACACTTACAACGAGGACAGCGTAAGCTGAGCCATGGCAGGAAGCCCATGGATAGTATGCAGTGTCTGATGGGTCAGGTGTGGGGCAGAGCCGGTCTTGGTGTACAGAAGGCAGGCTGGAATGTCCATGGTCCGGTCCCCTGCTTTGCCCAGGTTTTTTATTTTTCCTAGGCGACAGCCATTAACAACCTTGGTAAGACTCAGCTTCATCCTAAGAGATTCCCCTAGGTCCTGATAAGAAAAGAACAGTAAATTCAGGAGTTCCATGACCTCTAAAGGCTAAGCACTTTACAAAGCAACCTACACGATGATGAATGACAGCATTCATTACTATTTCTATTACTATTATTACTATTTCTATTTCTACTATTATTACTATTACTATTTCCAGTCTACAACTGTTTTAGATATTAGGAAGAAGGAAACGGAAGAAGATAGAGAGTAAGACAACTTCCCCACAAAGACCCAGAGCAAAATGATGACATCAACCACATTTAAATTCAGTGGTGGAATTTTTATCTGCACTGATGAGAATCAAACAAATGGAAGGACAGGAGTAAGGACTAGTCACAGAAAGAGTGTGCACTCTTTTGTCAAAGGCTAGTTTTCAGCCTTGAAAATGTGTATAGAAGAAAGCCACACTGTTTAGGCCATATTAATTACTAATTTGATCCAATTTTCCATTCTCCAATTTGAGAGAATACCATGCAACATAACAATTTCTCCTAATACGTTGTTAAATAAAGAAAGCAGGTTTCAAAACAGTGTCCTGGTGTTTACTAAATCATATGGAACAATATACATCGAAAGATAGAGATTATCTCTGAGAGTTGAGATTATTTTCCAATTTTTTCTCATATGGTGTCCAAATGAAGGTGAGAATACACATGGAGCATACATGCAATTCATGAGCAGTTCAGTATTACTTTTTATCAGGGATCTTGGCGGACTAGTTCCTGGTCCTTTTGTGTAACAGCTCTGAGGCTGATCTTGTCCATACAGCTAGCACAGATCCACCCTTAGGGTCAGGCTCAAACAAACCATCTCAAAGACTGAACAATAAAATCAGAATCACATTATTTAATCTGAGAACCAAAAAAGGAAGGAGGACCAGTTACTGTATTCATGCCCCGTAGGGTACCACACAGGAATCCAAATGCCACGTGAGCATATTATCTGGAATAGGAAGCGTAAGTAATGATTAGATATGGAAAGAAAACTGAAGGGAAACCCACTGGTTCTATAATACAACCAAATCAGATTCCCCAAGGTTAAACACAGGCACTCTCCAAGAGAGAAGCAGCACCTAAATCTGGAAGCCCAGACTCTTGGCTTCCAAGACTTAGCTTTCTCTTGGGGACCTTTTAGACCTATCTTTGTGGAAGGAAAAAATGAACATATTCTAGGAGTCCCTATCTCCTAACAGAAGAGTTTCAAATGTGATTAATCATCTGCTCGATTCTGAAAGCATTTTCTCTTATCTCCTTTTCCCGCTGTTCCCTCAATTGAAGAAATAGATGTCTTCATTCTTAACCCAAGGTCTGGTTGGGAGCTCTAGAGGACATTGGCCACCATGTTCTTAGATGCAGAGATGGGTTCTCTTGTGATACAATGCACAAAACTTTAATCCCCATATTTTTAAAGATAAAATTCAAAATCCTCAGCTTAGTGTACTGAACCCACTAGGTCAGCTAGAGAGGAATATCTACTTGGCTCTCTCCATGGTACAGGACTCTGATGTACTCCCATCTGCTGTTTGGGGCTTCTTCTTCTTCTTTTTTTTTTTTTGAAAGATTTTATTTATTTATTTGACACAGAGAGAGAGATCACAAGTAGGCGGGGGGCGGGGGGAAGCAGGCTCCTTGCCAAACAGACAGCCCAGTGCAGGGCTCGATTCCAGGACACCGAGACCATACCCTGAGCCGAAGGCAGAGGCTTAACCCTCTGAGCCACCCAGGTGCCCCTGTTTGGGGCTTCTTAAGAGTCCCATCCTAATGACAATAAATCAACATGTCACCAAAAAAAAGACAAACAAGGAAAAGTAGATGGCTGCATTTAAGAAAAAGTATTATAATAGATAAATTGCTATTGTCAGTGATCCTCTGTGTCATGAAAATGAATACAACTATTAGAAGGCATTAGGAAATGCCTTTCAACTGGAAATCAATATTTAAAAAAAAAAAAAAAAGCATGCAACTTTGCCCGGAGCTAGAAGAACCACACTATCCTTTCCCCATTCACTGTTCAGGTTATGGTAATTTTTTTTTTATTTTTATTTTTTTTTATAGATTTTATTTATTTATTTGACAGAGAAATCACAAGTAGGCGGAGAGTCAGGCAGAGAGAGAGAGAGAAGCAGGCTCCCGCTGAGCAAAGCGCCCGATGCGGGGCTCGATCCCAGGACACTGAGATCATGACCTGAGCCGAAGGCAGTGGCTTAATCCACTGAGCCACTCAGGCGCCCCAATTATGGTAATTTTTATAAGTGCACCAATTCTCTAAGGGCTCAAATACAACAAGTTTTTATTATGGAGTAATGTAAACATAAATATGCACATACACATATTCATGTACATTTTTTTAAAAACATGTTTTGGGAGGGATATAATCTAAACCAAGCAAATTTCTCAAGAAACAAACCAATAGTCTCCAAAATATCAACTGACTTTTATTTGCCTTCGTCATCACCCTCTCCTCTGTGGGTCACTCACTGTAAGTATCTTCTAAGATTTGTGCTGTTATGCTTTTTTTTTTTTTTTTAAGACTTTATTTACTTATTTGACAGATCACAAGTAGGCAGAGAGGCAGGCAGAGAGAGAGAGGGAAGCAGGCTCCCCGCTGAGCAGAGAGCCTGATGCGGGGCTTGATCCCAAGACCCTGAGGTCATGATCTGAGCTGAAGGCAGAGGCCTTAACCCACTGAGCCACCCAGGCGGCCGGGGATTTTCTAAATATACATTCACACTTCACTTTTACAAACAGAGTTTCTGGGGAAGTCTTAACGAAAAGCCATTAAAAAATAATCTGGAAATGCTTCACGGAAAAAAGTTTATCACTTTCAGGATAAGTGATAAACTGCCAATGGATTATGCCTTCACGAGGACTAACAGAGATTCCCTGCACCTCTGGTAGCATTGTACCTGTCCTAACACTTCCAGTGTCCCATGTGCCCTGCCACGCCCCAGCATTCCCTCAGAAGAAGGGATTTCTAAAATTTTTTTTAGATGAATTCTCTACAGACTGTCATGACTGTGATATGCTAAGGGAAAAGAGCAAGCTTAGGCGAGCACATGTTTCAAAAGAAACAAAACCGTTTCAAAGAAAAACCGTATATATATTTATAAATACACAAGTAAACATACATGCTACAATGTTTGTATATGCATAGAAAAAAGTCTGAAGGACTTCTAAACAATATGGTGCATTGAGTTGACTCAGAAAGACACAGAAATGATGGACTTTAAAATTCTAGTAACCAGGGATGGCTGGGTGGCTCAGTCGTTAAGCGTCTGCCTTCAGCTCAGGTCATGATCTCAGGGTCCTGGGATGGAGCCCTGCATTGGGCTCTCTGCTCAGCGGGGAGCCTGCTTCTCCCTCTCCCACTCCCTGTGCTTGTGTTCCCTCTCTCGCTGTCCTTCTCTCTCTGTCAAACAGATAAACAAAGTCTTTAAAATTTTTAATAAATAAATAAATAAGTAAAATTCTAGTAAACAATAAGGCTCTATGTGGGGCTCGATCCCAGGACTCTAGGACCATGACCTGAGCTGAAGACAGAGGCTTTAACCCACTGAGCCACCCAGGCGGCCGGGGATTTTTTTTTTTTAATGGAAACATACCACAGGGTATGTACTTCTCTACAATTTGCTTTTTCCCAGGAGGAAATGGATATCTTTCCTGGAGAAGAGACACAGAACTAACTTACCCTTTTAAAATAACTACTTCATAATATTACATAAATTGGGTGTGCCACAATTTATTCAAAAATCACCCTTCTGATGGACACTCAAGTTACAGAGCAGGTCCTGTGATCTCTGCAATAGTATGAGGACACAACTTCCCTGATCTCATTTTAACCCTTCTGAAGTCTAGCTTAGTTTATGTTTCCTGGCAAAGCGCTATGTTTATATTGATTTTTCTTCGTTATGACATTCCAATGATGTGGGTTTGCCAATGAGTAAATCCAGGGTCCGCTTTACTAAGGTTTCCTCGGGCCATAGAGCCACAAAGCTGAGTCCAAGCTCGCACTGTAAACCACTGCCCTGCCTGACAAACCCACGTATCCTAGGAAGTACTGCCTCCGGGGACATCTAAGTTCAGTCAATAAGGATGGATTTTTCTTCACTCCATGGGCCCCCTCCAGTGGCCCCGACCTCACGAAGCCCTTAGCAGAAGGATTCGAGATCGTCCCCCAACCCTCCTAAGTATTGTGTGCAGGCCAGAAAGCACTTCCGGCTGAGAGCCTGAATCTTGAGCAGAGGCCGGTAATGGAAAGGAGGTCCTTTGCTTCCTGAGATGCAGTGCAGCTTACACGATTTGGGAGAATCTGGACTTTGAGAAGCCAAGATCCTCCAGGACAGCCAGAAGAGGGAAGGCGAAAAATGTCAGGATTCTAACTACAGTTACTGCAACACAACTAGTACGCGTCTGGGCGCGACGCGACTCATCCACCCGTGGTAGCCCTCACTCTAACAGGAAAAGGGGGCACTTACCTGCACACCTCCCAACTTGTTTTCGCCTTCAGACCCCTCAAACTCCTCTTAGTTCCCCACCACGTGTCCGGCTTACAGAATTCTCGGCCCCCTAAACCACCGCCTCCGCTGCTGAGCCAATCAGGGAACACTGCGTCATCACCGGGCGCCAGGAAAAGGCAAGGGCGATATCAAAGCGAGCTCTAGTGACTGCGCTGCGGCGGGGCCGCTGCCGTTGCCATAGGTTACTGAGCAAACCCGTTCCGCCTGCGCAAAGCCTCCTGGGAGTAGTGGTTCGGCGGCGCCTCATATCTGCCTTCCTTGCGGCCGGAGGAACTACAACTCCCAGGACAACGCGGAAGCAGCCCGGCAACTGAGCGGTCGTTCCAGTTTTGCGGTGGTCGGGGCCTGAGCCTGTAAAATGCTGCTGGCCCCCCAGGAAGGGTCCTCTTCAAGGAAGAGGACGGGGCCGAATCGCTGGAAACAGTTTGCAAGGAAGCCGAGTCCCAAGGTGATCCATCCCAAACGGGAGCTCTGGGGGAGGAGGGAGGGCGGGGACCGGCCCCGAGGCCTGCCGGCTGGGCTGCGCTACCTCCCTCTTCCCCCAGGGGCATCCTTACTCGTCTCCCCCTTGCCTAGATGACCCTGGAGACAGCATTGCCCTGGCGAAGGGGGCCTATGAACTTTGGGGTCTGGATACCTTGCTACTTTGGTGGGCAGCATCGTGAAAGAACTAGTTCCATCTTAAACAGGAGAGGTCGGCTAGTGCCCATCCTGGTGAAGAGAATTCTTGAACTCCCTCGCCACGCATTCCCACCTCCACAATTTTAGGGACGTTCCTGCGCATTTCTTCCTTCCTTCCTTCCTTCCATCCTCCCTCCCTCCCTTTCCAAACTTTTTTTCCTTCCTTCTCTTCTTTCCAAATTTTGGATCGTTATTGGAGAGGGCAGATCTTCATGTTAAGTCCTCTACCTCATATTCCTCCCTTCTAATTTTTCTTAAAGTATCAAAACGAACTCAGGAATGCAAGTGGTTATTAGACATACCAGTACTTGATTCAATTGAATTTTTTTTTTAATTCAACCAACATTTCCTTTTTATATCTGTTACCTCCTTTGATGCCTTAGCATCCAAAGACATGGAAAACTGGTAACCCTATTTTAAACTCGAAACATACATAAATGCCATGTGCAAAGTCATAGTCACACGGTGTGCGCTTTCCACAGACTACCTTTTTAACAGCCACAAAAATAAATGCTTGAAATGTAAGTGAGAGTACCAAAATGGAGTGGCTTCTCAGCTTCCAGCTCCAGAGCAGTTTCACCAGCTGTTTTCACCCTGAAGTTACACTTTCTTTAAAAAAAAAATTCTGTAGAGATGTGGCATTCTTAGGGCTCTAGACAATCGTGCTTGCAGTTTGTTCTAAATATATCTGCTAAATAATGTCCTGGACATATTCCACTTGGTGAATATCTTGCTCCAGATACCAGAGGGTTAGATAGGAACACTAGAGAGAGTTGGAAACAGAGTCTGCTCCTGTTGTAATGTGCTAGTTCCACAAGAGATTGGATCCCAAATAGGTCATGGGTATAGACTTGATGATGAAAGGTAAAATTTGGGACAGTTTCTTGACTCCAAAAGGAAGGATTTTGCTGCTAGTACTCCTTGTTACTGCCTAGAGAATGAAAAGGAAAAAGCACAAGAGCTTCTTGAAGTTCAGTTGTGTTTTAATAGGATCAGCTCTTTCTTTGTTGCAGAGACAAAATTATTCAGCAGTACAGCTGCATTAATTAATTATCTTAAGGTACTTTGGAGGTGAAGTGTTATGTAAGTGAAAGAGTATTACACCTTTCCTTCCTCCATGTGACAGTATGCTAGTTTAGATATTCCCTTCTTTATTTAAAGACCCCCTGAATTATTAGCAAAGCACATACCTCTATTTGCTAAGTGACTGTTATAGGGAATTCTACGAGCTTCTGAGAGTTACAGAGAGTTAAGAAAGGAGGTGTCCTACTGGTCTGATTTCTAATTTTAGATTAATATCTGACTGACCTGGGTAGAAATGATCTTTACTTCATTTTCTGCTTTATAAGACAGAAGAGTGATTATCCCCAATCACATCCTCCCACCGCCACCCCCACCCCTAGTCATATTGGAACAAACAACAGTCCTGCTGTAGGTAAGATATGAAAGCCCCTTGCTACAGGTTATTCTTGAAAAGAGGGACATGAGGAAGGGGGCATACCCTTCTCCAAGCAGATTTGCTTCCATGACTTTTGAATAATCTGGTTCATTAATCAGTGCTTATTTAGTTTTTTATAAGGAATATATCTAGCATTCCTCTATTTTGGCTCTTGGAGAGCTTTATTTTTTTTTTTAAAAGATATTATTTATTAGAGAGTACGAGAGGAGGAGCAGAGGGAGAGAGACAAGCACACTGTGTGCTGAGCACAGAGCCTGACTCGGGACTCGATCCCAGGACCCTGAGATCATGACCCAAGGCAAAATGAAGAGTCCACTACTTTAACCGACTGAGTCACCCCGGTGTCCCCCTGGAGAGCTTAAGAAAAAAAAAAAAGGATACATCTGGCCATATTCCAGACCAATTAAATTAGAATCTCCAAGTGGGCTTAGGCAGGAGATAAAAACAGAAGAGTTCCCAGAGAAGGTTTCACGTTTCTTCTTCCAACCATCATTCTGTGTTCTTGCTGAACTTGCTGATGAAATGGCTTGGGGAAAGAAAAAGGACACATTCCCATATGCTTTAGTCAGAAAGATAGATTAAAATGGCAAAATTCATAAAGTTATTGCTGTGTATTAATATTCTCTATATGTTATCTACAGCCTGCCTTTGAGCCTGACAATGTGGAACACTGGATTAAGGTAAGGATGTTGCACAGTTAAGATAGAGAGTTAAGAGTCAGACATAATCTGATGGGAAGGAGTACTGATAGATCTCCATTTTGTGCATGTTTTGCTATTTTTATTCTCATGGGACTGTGTTGCTTTAGTTTTAGATTCCTTAGTTTTTCTTTATCATTCTGTTGCTTCTCCTGAAAATATGAATGACAAGAAAATGAGTATAAACATGCTTTTTTTTAAAGATTTTATTTATTTATTTGAGGGAGAGCATTCACAAGCAGGGGGAGGGGCGGAGGGAGGAAGAGCTGTGGGGCTTGATCTTGATTCTGGAACTCTGTGGTCATGATCTGAGCCAAAGGCAGACACTTAACCAATTAAGCCATCCAGGTGCCCCTAGACGTGCTTTTTCAAATGTTGTGAGGATCCTATGAAGAGGACTAAAGGAGCAGGGGAGAAGAAGCTGTAAGAGAGGATGTGGTGGCCTTCCTCGGATATTGGAAAGACTGTACTGTAGTTACATTGATCTATGGGACCAATGCATTAGGAAAGCCGTGCATGCATTGTAAGAGTTTTCTCATAACTGGAGGGAGCCAAAAATGGAGCAGGCATTCTCATAAAGAGATGTATTTTCTATAGTGGAAGTATTCAAGTGGATTCTAAATGGCCACTTAATGTTAGGACTAATGAAGAATATGTTTGAGTGTTCTGTGAGGGGAGGATTGAGTTAGGTTAACTTTCTGAGCTCTTTTCCAGGCTTGAGATAGGTGTTTTTGAGTCCAAGTACCATTTAAGTTGAAAGTACTATTAAACTACTTCCGGTGCATGCCTCAGAGTGCCAGTTTGGCATCTTGCCATACTCAGTTCATTTGTGCAGCATATGTTTCAAAATCATGCAGCATTTTCCTGGGAAAATACCATTCTGCCTGGTCGTATTTTGAAGAGCTATTACTTATCTAAATTGACAGGCATTATAAGTTCCAGATGGAACCTAAGCCACATGTAATCCCTATTAACTATTTATTTATCCAGCCAGTATTTATTAAGTCCTTCTAAGTACTAGGCCATTCTGTTGAACACTGAAGATAAAACCATGCTTGGGGCAGGTATAATCCCTGCCTTCCCTGAGTTTATAGTCCAGTGGAGTTAAACAACTTACTTAAAACTCTTGGGAGAATTAAGGATGTAATAGGAACATGTGGTGGGTTACACTAATATAGATGGCGCAGAGAAGGCTTCCTGGTTCCTGCAGAAGGTCTGACTTAGAAGACCAGTAAAACAGATCTGCTGTTATGGAGGCCAGCCTCTGGGAAGCCCACTCCCAGCCTCCTACAAAGCCTAGTTTCCATGTCTGTGCTGAGTGTCCCATTGCCAGGCCCCCGCAGGGCTCAGCTGCACATTTAGTTACTGTCCCCTCCAGAAGGGAAGATTTAAGTGAAAGAGAAGGATAAAATTCTGCTCTGACTTTATGCAGTTGTCAGACAGCTTGACCGGTTAGATTTTTAGCATTCCTCTAAAATTTCTGTGGTAGCTCTGTCTCCATTATGCCCCCAAATCTCTCATCTCAAAAAAAAAAAAAAAAAAAGTAAGTCCTTACTTGACCCTGCAGTCCATTCTGATTATGGTACATCATTTTCTTATACAGTGTCTTTGAGTGTATAGTCTAGACTCCTTCCCTTGCATTTTTATTATCCTCTGGTGTCTACAGTAATTTTCCTCCTCCTGTTTCTGTTTCTCACCACTCCTCAGAAGCAGTTGTCATAAATGACTTCCTGATCAAATCCACTGTTCTCTTCTTCATCCTCAAACTTTGTAAGGTTCCTTTGATACAGTTGTCACTTTTTTAAATTATAGAAATCTCCTCCATTATCTTTTTATGACCCTGTTTTCTCATGCTTCTCTTACTACTTTTCTGTTCACTCCTGTCTTCTTTAATGATTTTGTTCCCTAATGTAACCCAGCTCTGGGGGTATCCTGAACAGTTAGGACTTCTGGACCTAAGACTTCCAAATCCCCTTGAGTGTACCACCCTCTCAAAGTCAGCTTAGACCTTGTTCCATGGAAAAAGGAAGAGAATATGGAAAGGGTATGGAGCATGGTGAAGGTCAAGAAAGGGCTTTCTTTGAACAGAAGAGATCACTGGGGCAGCCCTGGGGACTTGGCTGAATCAAGTAACCAAAATCTTATGTGGTACCAAAAATTGGTAGAGCAGATTGATCCAGGCTTGAGAGTTTTCACTGCAGAAGCAAAGATGCAAGAGATCTGAGGCTTATGTAAGAGAGTAGCTGAATATCCAGGCAGAGTAGGAAGGAGGGGGCCCTTTAAAGGGCCCTTTAAAGGAGGAGGAGACCTAATTTGATGAAGGTTGTGGTTAGGTACAACACCAATGTAGCAGAGGAAGGGAAGCAAAAGAGGTAGATGGGCAGGAGGCTGATGTTGGGGAGGGGTTATCAGCTTTGGGGTTGAACAATGGAAGATTCTATGTCATGTGGTTCAGGACCACGTCAGTGGGTTGTGGAAGTACGATTGCGGGAAAGGCCATTAGAATACAGGAGTCAAGCAAACTTTGAGGCTGAAATGTTGGTAAGTCTTCCAGAGGGACGCTGAAGTCGCTTAGAATCAGGCAGACCTTGAGTAGAACTTTGCGTTCCGGGGCAGCTCACCGAAAATGCAGCAATTCACTATAACTTACAATTTATCCTCATCCTGATTTGATTGACTGACTCGTCTCTTTACTCCTGTAGATTCTGTTACCTTGATAATTAAGCTTTTTAAACATTTTCATTGATTCTCTATTCTTAACTTTCAGGGATTCTGTATGCTACCCGATAAAACTTTAAATTCTAGATGGGCATTTAAGGCCCTCTGTCAATCTAGCTGTAATATAAATCAACCTGTAACAACACCTTTGCTGATACTCTATGTGACTTTTGTCAGGCCAATCTCCTTCCCCTTCTGTCTTCCGTTTAGTTTGACTCACACTGATCCTCCAAGAATGGGATACTATTCCTTTCTGGGAGGGCCATTCTAGATCTTTCCCTTAAAATTCAGCTTGAGGTGCCCCTCTCAGTGAACAACTTCCCCTGACCCACCTCAACCACCTAATCCCATCTTCTAATACTTTTTCCCTGGGAATTGTATTGGCATTCATACACAACAGAGACTGCATTCAGCATTTGCTTGTATACAGAGTGATTTTTTAAAAAATTGGACACTCTGAAAAATATATTACTCCCCAAACTATTATTTATAAACATGCAGTTTACACTTGAAGGCATATTGAGAAAGTTGTGCTTGTACCTCCCAGCCTTGAGGAAATGAAAGAGTGCATTATAGTTGCTGTTCCTGCTGTTGAGTGGACATTGGGATTGATGTGTGTCATGGGATGTAAGGAGCTCTTACTGAGTATTTATAAGATCATGGGAGTAACTTAAGATAGTTTTTTTATAAATTATATATTTACATGTAACACAGTTACTGAGTAAGAAACATTTGATTAGAAACTCTTCTAATCACTTTGTGTTCCTTTAGAGTGATTCTTGAGTTGTGTCTTGCACATGTGGCACACGACGCAATAAATAGTAGATAGTAGGTGAGTGGTAGTTAGATAAAGGTGAACTCTTTGATAGTCACTTTTAGTTTTGCTTTCCCCTCAATGTCCACTAAGGTAGTGAGAACAGGGCTAGCCTTCAGTCCTTCAATCAACTTGCTTAAATAGTAAGCTGTTAAATTGATACTTTGTGTTATTGAAATATAATTTAAGATAGACCTCTTCTGTCTCTCACATATTTATTTTGAATGAAGTGGTAAGGATGTAATATTTTAAACAAGGAAATACAGAGACTATCTCTTATTTTATGTTTATTTTTATTTTTTTTATTTTACAGACAGAGATTACAAGTAGGCAGAGAGGCAGGCAGAGAGAAGGGGAAGCAGGCTACCCGCTGAGCAGAGAGCCCCATGTGGGGCTTGATCCCAGGACCCTGAGATCATGACCCGAGCTGAAGGCAGAGGCCTCAACCCACTGAACCACCCAGGCGTCCCCAGAGACTATTTCTAATCCCCAATATCATCTAGTTGGGTTTTTTTTTTTACCAAAATTTTCATTTTAAGTGATATTCCAAACACTTGCTTTGTGAGAGTCAAGCAAACAACCCTTCCTTGTAAGTACCAGCCCATGTCCTTCTTTATTACCAAAATCAGTCTGCCCCTGTGTCCAAGCTGTCTTTACCTCCTTTGTTAAAAATCTATACCAATTCCAGTTCAGGTGAGATGATCTCTCATACAGAGTTCTTTCTTTCATTCATAGCCTAAGGAACAAAATCTATAATCCTGTTTTTGCTGTTCATTTTTTGTTTGTAAATGTTAGTTTAAAAACTGAAAGTTGATCTTTTTTTTTCCCTAGTGGTTCTTTGTTTATAATGTAGGCTGAAGCAATAAAAAGTAGAAGGGAGATACATTACACCGTTGTTATTGGACAAAAAACTGCAGAGGGAGAGGTCAACTCTCAGTACAAACTAGTAATAAATCACAATAATTTACCTTTAGAAACCATTTCTTTATTTTTAGCTATGACACTGCTTTTACAATATGCAAAAGCCCAAAAAGAACTACCCAAGATGTGTTGTCACATTCTTTCTACGTTGAATTTGGCAACATTTTATATTAGATTTATTCAGATTATACCAACATTTTAAAATGTTATATACATTTAAAATGTTATATACATTTAAAATGTTATATACATACATGATATATATGAAATTCATCTTGCTGTCTTAGAATTTTAAAACTTAAAGGAAAGGACTATGTGCCAAGCATATTGTGACCATCCAATAAGTGCCATATCAACCATCATAAATTTGGGCACATCAGAGGCCAAGAAATAATGTGGGAGACAGATCTCTCCAGAGTGACTCATAAAGAATGAATGATACTTTCTTTATTCTAACCCTGATTAGATCATGTTTTCTTCTGATTCATATCTTTTCCTGTGTGTTCTGTTTTCTACATCTTTTTCAAATTACCCTTAGCTTTTCAACTTTATTCCTCTGTTTCTAATTCAAACTTAATACATGAAACCCTTGAGAATTTAAAAGGTAAAGTCCCTGGCAAGTTTTGCCAGAGGTTCTACCAGTCTTTCCATGAAGGGCAGGAGGAAAAATATTTTTCAAAATAGGCAGGAATATAAACTGTGGGTAAGTACAGCTTTTTTTTTTTTTAAAGATTTTATTTATTTATTGGACAGAGAGAGAGATCACAATTAGGCAGAGAGGCAGGCAGAGAGAGAGGAAGGGAAGCAGGCTCCCCGCCGAGCAGAGAGCCTGATGTGGGGCTTGATCCCAGGACCCTGAGTTCATGACCCGAGCCGAAGACAGAGGCTTAACCCTCTGAGCCACCCAGGTGCCCCAAGTACAGCTTTTTAAAATACATTTTAGGGGCACATGAGTGGTTCAGTTGGTTGAGTGTCCAACTCTTGACTTTGGCTCAGGTTGTCATCTCAGGATTGAAGCTGGTGTCAGGGTCGCCACTCAGCAGGGAGTCTGCTTGTCTCCCTCACTCTCTGCCTCTCCCCCTGCGTGTGCACGCATGCTCACTCGCTTGCTCGCTCTCAAATAAATAAATCTTTAAAAAAAATAAATTTTACATGTATTCTTTTTTATTAAGGTTTTATTTATTTATTTGACAGAGAGACATCACAAGTAGGCAGAGAGGCAGGCAGAGAGAGAGAGAGGAGGAAGCAGGCTCCTCGCTGAGCAGAGAGCCCAATGCGGGACTCAATCCCAGGACCCTGAGATCATGACCCGAGCCGAAGGCAGCGGCTTAACCCACTGAGCCACCCAGGTGCCCACATGTATTCATTGTTTTAACAGATATTTATGGGACACCTGTTATATGCCTAGCACCCTTATAGGTACTGGGGGTTTTACACATGAAGAGGACAAACATGCCTGCTCACATTCTACTAAGGGGAGACAATATAGGGTAAAATATGCTATGAGGTCAGAAGTGCTATAGAGAAAGAACAGAGAAGGGGAATAGAGAGAGCTGTGAGGAGGGTGGTTACAATTTCATGTAGGATAGTTCGAGAAAGCCTTACTATGAAGGTGACATTTGGGTAAAGACATGAGGTGGCAAGAGGGAAAGCAGTGCAGCAGAGGGGAAGTAAGAACAAAGGCCATGAGGTTTGACCATGCTTGGCACATTTGAGAAGGCATGCGCAAGGTCGGTGTGGCTGAAGTCAAGTGAGCAATGGGATGTAGCAAAGGAGAAGGTTGGAGAGTTTACAAAGGGCTTCATGGTGCAGGACCTTGAAGCACATAGTAAGGACCTTGATTTTTATTCTGAGTGAAATAGGGAAACATGAAAGGATTTTGACCAGAGTTATGTACGGCTTTCATTTCAAAGGGACCATCTGAGCTGTGGTGGGAGATGATCACAGAAAACCTGTCAGGAAATTGTGGTGCTTTGAACCAGGTGATAGCAGTAGAGATGATAAGAAGGGGTCAGATCCTGGATATATTTTGAAAATAGAGTCAACAGATTTCCTGACAGATTGGTTTTGGGCTAAGAGGGAGAGAATAGATTCAAGGACTCCCAAGGTTTTCATCCTGAGAACTGAAAAAATGGCATTGTCACCTAGGTTGGAAGCCTGGGAATACAGCAGATGTGGAGGAGACCAAGTTTGTGGGGAGGGAGAAAGTCGGGGATTTAATTGCAAAAGAAATTCTTTTATATTGTGCAGGTAAATCAAAGTGCCAACAGTTTGCCCACCTCCACCAATCCCATTAATTGGGCCATGTTTTTACTGTTGCTTCAAACCATTCTGGATGGCAATAATCCCAATTTCATTGAGCCTATAGTTTGTTTAATGTATGATGGGAGGTTCATTCCAGGGGTAGGATTTTGAGGAAGTGTAGCTGCTCTGCCTCTGCTTTATATTCATATGCAGATCCTAGTAGCATTGGGAGCTAATAATACTGTATTTTTTATTTAAAATAAAATATCCAGGTGTCAGGATCCCATCACTAATGTTCTAAACAAAAGTAATCTAAAGTTTAAATAATAACTTTTGTTCAAAAATAAACATTGTGGGGGTGCCTGGGTGGCTCAGTGGGTTAAAGCCTCTGCCTTCGGCTCAGGTCATGATCCCAGGGTCCTGGGATCGAGCCCCGCATCAGTCTCTCTGCTCAGCGGGGAGCCTGCTTCCTCCTCTCTCCCTGCCTGCCTCTCTGCCTACTTGTGATCTCTGTCTGTCAAATAAATAAATAAAATCTTTTAAATAAATAAATAAATAAATAAATAAATAAATAAACATTGTGAATACATGTTAAAATTTGGGAAACTATTGCAATTAATTTCATGTTTAAAAAATGAAATTATTTGGGGGTGTTTAAGCCTTTAGGATTCCTTTAAAAATGGAACAGTGGAAGTTATCTTAGTTGGTGGTAGAAAATCAGTTTCATGAGTAGGAAAGAAATCCATTAGCCCTAACAAGGTTGTCGTCATCTAAATGAGTTTTTTTCTATGATATGAAAGAAGGTGGAGAAAGCCTCCGAATTTGCAGTTTCAAAAGCATTTTCTGCTACAAATTCCAATTTGTCCAGAAGGCTTTGGAGCGAAATCAGAGATTTGGAAACATCTGAGCAAATAGAGGATCATGATGAAGTCTATGCAGAAGGTAAGAAAATACGTTTTTGCTGCAGTATTAACAGTTCTTTAGAATACAGCTTGCTAAAGCATAACCTATGATGCATTTCAGAGTACAGGATGGAGACTTTTCTTTCTCTTTCTCAAGTTTTGTGTCTTCCTACCTCGATCTATCCTGGAGTGAACTCCAACATTATAAGTAAGGCTATATTTAAGGCCCATTTTGTCTCCCAAAATGGAACCACATCCAGAGGCAGTTTGATACGACATAGCTGCCTGGTGAGTGTTATAGGTGTCCCTCTTGCAGCATGATCACTTGATCTAGTCTTAGGAGATCATTTGACCCATTAGTTTGTAAATCCACTTCATTCTTTATGAAGAGAGTCTAAACTTCTCTAACCTTCCTACCTCCCCAACATTTACTCTTCTGTAATTTAGTATTTAGTTTCCGATACTCTGGGGAACCCCAGCATTTAGGGATGAAGAGATCAGGGGAACTAGCAAAGACTGGAAAGGAAAGGCCACAGAGGTAGGAGGAAAGTCAGAGCGGCCATGTCCTGGAAGCCAGCTTCCATTTACTGTCTCTTTTTATTCCATTAATTTATTACTGTCTCTTTTTATTCCATTAATTTATTCTATTAAATGGCTCTATTTATTCATAGCATGTCTTCATTCAAAAAATATATAAAATTATTTATAAGTATATATATAATAACAACTTACGTTTATAATAAAATCTATTATATACAAATATATATATAATTATACCTGTGCCAAGTACTATTTTAGGCACTGGAGGAACAGGGTTTGAACAAAAGAGGCAAAGCCCTTGCTTTCATGGGATGCAAATTCTACTGTAAGAACAAAGGAAACTTAAAATTATTAGGCAGTAATAAATCATTCAGGTTTGGACCTGAGTAATAAGAAGGAGCCAGCTAACCCATAATGGAGGAAGGGCATCCCAGACAGAGGGAAAGGTAGCATCGAGAGTTAAAGTACAGACAAGCTTGGTGTCCTTCAGGAACTGAAGGAAAACCAGTGTGGCTGGAACTTCCCAATGGAGATGAGCTTGCAGGAGTGAGCAAAATACCTGTTAACATGGCCGATAAGCCTGGTAAGAGAATTTAGATTTTATTCTGAGTATGATGGGACATCATTCAAGGGTTTTAAGCAGATCAATATTTTAAATATACAAAAGTGAATTATAGGGGAGAAAAGGAGGGAAGAGCGAGTTCAGTGAGAGGCTGGTATAGGGGTCTGGGTAAGCAATAAAGGCCCTTGGTCTTGGGTGGTTGCTAGAACTGGAGATGGGAAAAGGTTCTGAAATTGGCAAGGCTACACCTTGCACACCGTCTCCCAACCCACTGGTGGGAATACATAATATACTTTAGCCTCTTAGAGTTTCTGAGAAGTCATGCTGTCTAAAAAATGTTTAGTTACCCCAATTCCCAAGCTTCCTATACTTTGAAACTCTTTTTATCCTGAAATCCATATTCCTATCCTGAGGAATTAGTGCTACACATTGGAAAGTGCTAGTATATGAAGAGAACATGGTTTTCAAAGGCTAATATCCTTTTTTCTCCTCTCATAAATCATCTATTAATATTCAATAAGAACCAATGTTCTGAGGAACATAGTTTGAGAAACTCTGCTTTAATGTAGCCTTAGAGCCTCTGATCCAAAAGGAGATGTTCCTGCAGTTGAACCCTCCAAGGGAGGGCAGTTCCCGTTCTTTGTTCTTTTGAGGGACTGCATAGCAAACTCCTATTTACTAATGAATGGCATTTAGTAAATCTGACTTATTCACATATAAATTATTATACATCTAAATGTCTGAATTATTGTACACAGGGTTACTCAGTAAATATCTGTTCCCTTGGGCCGCCTGGATGGCTCAGTTGGTTAAGCAACTGCCTTTGGCTCAGGTCATGATCCTGAGGTCCCAGGATCAAGTCCCACATAGGGCTTCTAGCTCCACAGGGAGTCTGCTTCTCCCTCTGACCTTCCCCCTCTCTTTCTCTCTCTCTTTCTCTCAAATAAATAAATAAATAAATAAAATCTTTAAAAAAAAATATCTGTTCCCTTTCTTTACCTTCCTCTGAAAGCCAATAAAATTGCTAGTATACTTTTTACATGGTTTCTACTGTCTTGATTCATTGTTTTCTATTTTATATGTCCTGTATTCCTGTTTAAAATGCCTTTTTTTTTTTTAAGATTTATTTATTTGACAGAGAGGCAGTGAGAGAGGGAACACAAGCAAGGGGAGTGGGAGAGGGAGAAGTAAGCTCCTCACTGAGCAGGGAACCCCATGCAGGGCTCAATCCCAGGACACAGGGATCATGACCTAAGCCGAAGGCAGATGCTTAAGACTGAGCCACCCAGGCGCCCCGCCTTTGGCCTCATTTAATGTAAGAAACATTCCATTCCCTCAGCACTATGTGATCATGGTAACGGTGATGAAGATAGTGCTGAAATACATACTTTTCTTTGAAACCCCTATGTCCTACTCATAGAGCTGTTTGATAATGATGATAGTGATGAAGGTATTGCTAAAGTAGACATTGTCTCTCATACCTATATATTGAAGATTTCTGAATATTACTAAGAAAAAAATTCAAATAGAAGTTGGCTTCCATTATTTGATTTGGCTTTCATTATTTGGTTTTCCTCCTACCTCAATGGCCTCTCCTTCCTAGTCTGCTTTTTTGGTTCTGCCTTATCTCTTCAACCCCTAAATACCGGAGTTCTTCAGGGCTTATTCCTGGAACCAGTTCTCTATCCATCTTCCTCTTTTGGTGCTCTCATCCACTTCTGCGGCTTTCAATTCTATCCATATGCTGACGACACCCACATTTATTTCTTCAGCTTAGACCTCTCCCCAGAAATCCAGAGTGGTATAGCCAATACCTGTTTGACATTATTATGTGTATGTCTCCTAAGCATTTCAAACTGAACTAACCTAAAACTGAATTCCTGGTGTTCCTTTTAAACCTGCTTGTCCCTCGCCTTCCCTGTCTCAGTAAATGGCATCTCCATTTTTGCAGTTGCTTCAGCCAGAAACCCTGTAGATTTCTTTCTCTCATTCCCATATCCACTACATCAGCAAATCCTGTCAGTTCCACCTCAAAGCAATACTTTCTAAAATTGGACCATTTTTATTACTTCCTGTCCAGGCCCAGGCTACTATCACTTCTTTCCTGGATTATTGCATTTATCTCCCAACTGGTGTCCCCTGCTTCTGTGTAAGGGATTTTCAACCTCAGCACTGTGGATGATACAACAGATAATTAGATAATTATCTTTGGGGTGAGGGCCCCAAACTTTGGTGTCTAACCACTCAGTAAATACTGACACCAAACATTGCTGATGTTTAACAGCAAATCTGGCCTCTGCCTACCAGATGCTAGTATCACTTATCCCTGTTACAGTAACTAAAAATGGCTCCAGATGTTGCCAAATGTCCACCGGGGGGACAAGATCATCCATGATCTAGAACCACTGCTCAAAATCTGATCCCCACATTATCTCTTTCCTTTATCTCCTATTATTCCCCTTCACTCACTCCTTTCTAGCCGCACTGCCTCTTTGCTACTACTCCAACACTCTGGACATTCTCTTCCTTAGGGCCTTTGCAACTGCTTTCCCTCTGCATGGAATAAGATTTCCTCACATATCCATATGGCTCACTTCCTCACTTTCTTCCCTTTTTTGCCCAAATATCTTCTCAAAAAGGCCTTCTTTGAGTCCCCAGTTTCAAACTGTCAATACTTACCTTCCGTTTCTTTACGTACTGTTTCTCACTTGCCAGCTCTGTTTTTCTGATTTACTTATTTATTGTCTCTTTTCTCCAGTTAAAATGTAAACTTTGTTGGTGATAAGTTTTATTTGTCCTTTTTTGTTTGTTGCTCTTTTCTTAGCATCTAACACAGTACCTGACACAAGATAGATACTCAGTATTTACTGAGTGAATGAAAACAGTGAAAGAAGAAAGTCTCTGAAGTAATAGTAATATTAAAAATTTTTTTGTTTTGTTGATAGCTCAGGAACTAGTCAGTGAGTGGTTAGACACCAAACTTAAGCAAGAACTAGCAAGTGATGGTGAAGAGGATGCTGAAGACACTGGGTTAAATACCCTTCCTATGCCAGAAGCCAGTGATCATTTGAAATATGACAAGTTTGATGGTAAGAACTTTTTTGATTGTTCTAAGCTTTAACATCTAATGAATGTATCGAAGAAGTCTTTTTAATTGTTTTAAATAATGAATGAAATATTATTTGCTGTGGTTTGCTTAGTTTTATAAATGGCTTTAATTTTTCTTGGTTCAATTTAAATTATTTACCTATATCCTCAGTACATTCATGGTGTTTTTTAAATAAAATATTCTATTTGTAATTCTCTTATGACTATAATAGCAATTAGTGCTCTTTGACTGTCTCTTCCCATATATTGCTGGATGACTCTTTATTTTGATGTGGCTACATTTAAACATTTTACATTTATAAAAGAGTTTACTGCTTATACACCCAACTAGCGAGTAAGGGTTCATTGAGTGTACTCAGAATTTGGCATTTTTTTCCCTCAGCATAAAGGTACGCCCGGCAATGGTGGTGGCAGCTCCTCATGTGTGACTCACACACATGCTTGGTAAACTCACCTGGCAGTATTCCCCTTGTTTAGGACTCTACAAAACCTACAATATTCCCAGCCCAGCAACCACAAAATCATGAGCTCTTAAAGTTAGAGGAATCCTTCAAGATCACCTGGTCTGATCTCCCCTTTTCACGCCCTCAGATAGAGATCATTCCTTAGTATCCCTCACACATGGGTGATATAATTTCTGCTGGCACATCTCCCAGGATAGAGGAGCTATTGTCGGGCTCTAATCCTCAATATATTTTCTCTTGGGAGAAGTAGGAGTTTGACATTTGTAGCTCTTCAGTGTAAGAGAAAATAATACCATGTTCCCTCTCCCAAGAGAAGTATTGTTGTTTTTCTTTGTTTGTTTGTAATATAATCATGTCTGATCTCTCCTATACTTCAGTGTTTCTAGCTTAAATATACCAGTTCTCAAAACAGTTCTTCATATCACAGCATTTCTAAATCTTATTATGCTGGTTGCCACCTTTTGGATGTTTTCTAATTTATTAATATCATTATGAAAGTGAGGCATTTCCATACTTCATATTTATTCTGAAACTGTGTGGACTATAGTGAAACTATTAGTTCTTTCATATGATGCTAATAGATCTAGTTGTATTTATTTAGATAGGCAATTATCATTTAGTATCATACCAGGCCTCACTCTTATGCTTGTAGAATTTTTTGTTCTGTTTTCCCTTTTTTTTTTTTTTTGTAGATTAAAACATTCCTATTCTGTAGCCATTAAAAAAGGATATTTACCGGGCGCCTGGGTGGCTCAGTGGGTTAAGCCACTGCCTTCGGCTCAGGTCATGATCTCAGGGTCCTGGGATCGAGTCCCGCATCGGGCTCTCTGCTCAGCAGGGAGCCTGCTTCCTCCTCTCTCTCTCTGCCTACTTGTGATCTCTCTCTGTCAAATAAAAAAAAAAAAAAAAAAAAAAAGGATATTTACCAAAAATATTGATTAACATGGGATTATCTCAATAGACACAGAAAAAGTACTTGGCAAAATCTAACATCCATCCCTGATTAAAAAAAATACTTAGCAAACTAGCAATTCCTCAGCCTGACAAAGGGCATTTACAGAAGACATATAGGAAACATATGAAAATGACAAACATAAGTCGTACCTTATATTTGTACATACATAGGTAGGTATGTATGTAGTCGTACCTAAATGAATTACATTTAATGTGAACAGGTTAAATATTCCAATTAAAAGACAAAGATTGACAGAATGATTTTTAAAATATGTAACTATATGCTATCTACAGGAGACACAATTTAGATTCAAAGACATGAATAGATTGAAAGTAAAAAGATGGGAAAAGATATACTATGTAATCAGTAACCAAAAGAGAGTGAGAGCAGCTTACTAAAATCAGGAGAAAAAGTAGACTTTACCATAAGAAATTGTTACTAGGGACAAAGAAGGGCATTTCATAATGATAATAAGGTCAGCCATCAAGAAAACATAAGTATAAACATACATACACCTAATAAAAGAGTTCCAAAATAGGGGTGCCTGGATGGCTCCGTTGGCTAAGCATCTACCTTCAGTTCAGGTCATGATTTCAGGGTCCTGGGATCGAGCCCTATATCGGGCTCCCTGCTAAATGGAAAGGCTGCTTCTTCCTCTCCCTCTGCTCTCCCCATTCATGTTCTCTCTCTCTCAAATAAAATGCTAAAAAGGAAAGAAAAAGAGCCCCAAAACACATGAAGCAAAAACTGAGAAAGTCAAAGGGAGAAGTAGATATTGCACAAGTCTCCAAATTATTTGGAGACCTCATACCCCATTTTCAGTAATGCATGGAACTAAACAGAACATCAGTGAGGAAGATGTTCATATCATTAGTCACTGAGAAAATGCAGATTAGAACTACCCTGAGTAACCATTACATACCTATCAAAATGGCTTATATCCAAAGACTGACCATACTAAGTATTGGTGAGGATAGAGGAACTGGAGCACACCAGTACTGCTGGTGAGAATATAAAATTTTGTAACCACTTTGGAGAACTGTTTGACAGTTTTTTAAAAAGTTTAACAGATACTTCTGTGATCCAGCCATTCCACTCCTAGGCATTTTTCCAAGAGAAGGGAAAGCATATGTTCATACAAAAACTTATACACAAATGTTTATAACAACTTTGTCATAGCCAAAATCTGGAAACAGCCCAAATGTTTATCCATGAATGAATGAGCAAATGATGGTATACCCATACAGTGGAATACTAATCAGCAAGAAAAAGTGATAAACTGTTGATACAACAACATGATGAATCTCAGAGATAATTACGCTGAGTAAAAGAAGCCTGACCAAAAAGAGAGTACATTGTGTATGGTTTAATTGATAAGAAATTCTAGAAAATGTAAATTAATTTATCGTGAGAGGAAAGCAGGTCTGTGGTTGCCTGGGATAAGACCGAGAACATGGGGAGGAGTGGGAGGAGGAGATTGCAAATCAGCATGAGAACCCTTTTGGAGCTGACAGACACGTTCTTTATCTTGATTATAGGCATGATTTAACTGGTAGGTGTATATGTCAAAACTTATGGTAGACTTTAAATATTTACAGTGTATTGTATGTCAGTTATACCTCAATAAAGCCATTTAAAAAAAACAATGGAGTCTTCAAGGATGTTTAGACTGAAGTAGTGTCTTTTACATTTGGCAGTGAAGGAGTATTTTGTGACTTGGGTGAGGGTAATTCCTCATGAGTGGAATTTTTTTCCTCTCATTTGAAGGTAGTTAATTGCTGAGGGCTGTGCTCATCCAATTGGCATTATCAGTTACTATTTATTGTACACTCACAGCTTCGTATTTTTATTGTACCAGGATTATATAAATATGGAAATTGTACTAAATTTTTTTTTTAAATTTTCCCTTTTTTTGTTGTTGCTCTGTCTCCCCCAGAGTTGTGTGGCTATTTGGAGGAAGAAGAGGAAAGTACCACCGTTCAAAAATTTATAGACCATCTGCTCCATAAAAAAGTGGTGGATTCTGGAATGTTGGAAGATCTTGGAATGAATGGAAACCAAGACAAGCAGCAGCAGAAGGATCCTCGTCTTACCATGGAGATGAGACATAAGCAGGTGGGAGGGAAAAACAAAATTAAAATGGGTAACAGGAAGCAATCTTTGTGTAGCACATTTAATAAGCTTAAATAAAGACTTAGGCTTTATTATGAAAAAGAGTGTGCCATCTGTGGTTTGGTTAGAAAGAATAAAAATAAAATAGAACTTCAGAAGAAAAATAATGCTCATAAACTGAGGACAGGAAACAATTTATTTAAGAAAACCAAAAAAAAGAATAACTGATTTCGAACAATGGAGTGGTGAACTAAACTTTATTAGTTTGTATATGGTACTATCTATTATAAATATGTAGATTGGTTTTGCTTGAATTTGATTTTTGAACTGTGGCATGAAAATATTAATATCATGAATATTCTAGTGAATGTTATAATGATAATTCTTTTCCAGACAACTGAAAAATTCACTCATTTTGTGATTATAATTTGAAAGGGAGGACAGATCTGAATTAAATCTAGTTCAGCTGTTTTGAATTAGAAGGGCATATGGGAACTTTCTTCTCTTCAAAGGGAATAAATAGTGGGTTATAGGAAAAAGATGTGTCTCAACTCTTCATAGGGGATCTTCAGGAAATCAGAATGACCAAGTCTTTTCCACATGTCCAGAACTAAGACTGAACTAGAATGAATGTCTATACATTGTATCTTGTTTTTTTATAACCCTGAATTTCTGGTTGCTTTAAACTATTAGGGTGTGCCTAATCAGCCCTGAGGATGTTAGAAAAAGGGTTAGAAGTATGGTTCTAGTTCAGGTTTATGATAAAAGGGAGGAGAGAAGGTTCAACAAGAGATTGCCAATATCTACAAGTCTTAACATAAGTGGAGAGAAGTAAGGGTAAAGTTCAGTGAAGAGGGAGGTAAAGGAGCACTCCTTAATTCATAGCTAGAAAGGGCTCTGGAAAATTAATAGGTTTGAAAAATTGTGCTTATTCACAAATATCTGTGAAAGTCATGGTTTTGATTTCCAAATATGAGCCAGGATCATTAATACATTTAAATAACAATAGTGAATAGTGTTGCGTTCCTCATAGCAGTAAATCACTGTTGTATCTTTTTTTTTTTTTTTAAAGATCTTATTTATTTATTTGACAGACAGAGATCACAAGTAGGCAGAGAAGCAGGCAGAGAGAGAGAGGAGGAGGAAGCAGGCTCCCCGCTGAGCGGAGAGCCCAACTCAGGACTCCATCCCAGGACCCTGCGATCATGACCTGAGCCAAAGGCAGAGGCTTAACCCACTGATCCACCCAGGCGCCCATCACTATTGTATCTTTCACAATGTAGTCTCCCCAAAATACCTGTATTCTTTCTTAAATTAATAATCAGCATGCCCACAGGGCCTCCATAAACAGCAGTAGTATATACCTTAGAAAATTTTAGGGGTAGGATATCATTACTAAGTAAGAATCCAGAGCTTGGCATCTGACCTGTAGATTTTCAATATTTACTTGGTGCAAATCATTGTCAAGAGTTCTGGGAGTCTCTCACCTGACTTCATGTAGACCCTTTTATTGGCCCCTACCCAGGTAAAAAATGAGTTTTTCATATTCTTCCAATGAACAGTGGGCTCCTGGACCAGAATGTTTCAAACTGGGCATATCATGAACTTGAAAATGTATTCTAAGCTTTTGTTTTATCTTTTTCTATTTGAAAGGCTGCGTTTCACCCTCACTGTATTGTCTTTTTAAGGTAAAAGAAAACCGCATGAGACGTGAGAAGGAACTAGAGCGCCAGAGAATGGAGAAGACCCTGAAAAAATCGGTCTTCTTAGAGGCTCAGTATTTGGTGCAGGAAGAGAAGAAAAAGAAGGCTCTGGAGGCCAAGAAAGAGGAGGAGGAGATTCAAAGGGAGATGGTAAAGCTGCGGAGGGAGATAATTGAGAGGAGACGCACTGTGGAAGAAGCATGGAAAATGTAAGCCAACCGTGGTGAGCAGTGTGGAGGGGTTTTTTTGTCTAAGCAGTCATTTTGGAAGTTAAAAATATGGACATTGTGGTAACAAAATACAAAGAAGAAATCACCCACGATTCCACAATCTTAACAAATTGTTTACATTTTTCTAATTCTTCTGGGTCTTGATCCCTTTACATATTTAATTGCAACCATAAAGTTCATTTATTTTGCTTGTTTTAATTAACACATGGCCCAGAGTCCTGAGGTCTCAGTTCCATTGAGTTCCTAGACTGTAATTTATGTAATGACCTTCCCCCCATCCGATAAGCATTTCAACTATTTCAGGTTTTTCACCATATAATAATGCAGTGGGTTTCCTTAAGCACAGAGTTTTTTACACCCTTTGGCATGTAATTACCGAGTTAAATGGTATGGGCCTTTGAAGACTCTTGAAACATTGCCAGATGGCTTTCCCAATGGGTTGTCCTTATTTACACTGTTGCTGGCAGTGGGCCGGTTTACCACACACTTCTTAGTACCCGGAGTACTATCACTATTTTTGCACTTTTAATAGGTATTATATTGGTTAGTTTGCATTTCTTTGGTTACCTGAACAGTGTTAAAGTTGTCTGCTAATTGTGCAGACACCTTTGTGAAGGGTTTGAGTGTCTTATCTTCTGATAATCATACAGACTCATCATTGCCTCCCAACCACTGATAAAGAACAAGAATATCTGACATAAGAGGAAAATCAAAGTAGTCCTCACAGGATGTAGTACTGTTGTGTATCCGCATGCAGAAAATGAGCTTCTAAATGAAATAACTAGTGTATTTATTCTGAGAAACAGCACTGATGCATGAACTGCAAAATGCCTTGGAGCAACGTGCCTGAAGGGACTGAATACTCAAACTCAGAGGCCAGAAAGACCTATTAGATAATTCCTCCCGCCCCCATCAGCCTACACAGCTTTTACCCCTGTGGTCCTGATTGCTCTGATTCTACCCAATTTAAAACAGCTCGGCAGTGGACAGAGTGCTCCGCTCTTTCAAGTGCCGGGCTCAGGCCTCCTCCAGACGCCATTCCTTTCAGAAAGCAATCACCGGTGTTTTAGTGAATTCTTGCTAAGGTCGACCTTACTTTTCAGATTGCTTTTAAACCCTGAAAAATCTAGGCTGACCTAAAATATATCGTGAAAACAAGTAACATTTGATGGTAGCGGGATGCTCTGTTCATAGCGGGCACTCGACAGATGCTCATGACCACTCATTTCTTTTAAAAGTTAAAATCTTATTCATGGTTACAGTGATTCAGATAACATGCGATAGTGCTAGCAGAGGAGCTGATTTAAACGTTCCAGAAGGCAATTTGGCAATAAACAACAGGAGCCATAAAGTTGGTGTTACTGGTTGACCTGGAAATTCCTCTTAGGAAAAGACCCCTAAGAAAATGATCAGAAATCCAGACAAAGATTTGTGCACAAAGATAATATAATGTTATTCATAATGGACATTAATAAATACTGGAGAAATTAATGAAAATGGTTATACAGTGAGACAGTACTGACATATTGTCTGGTTTTGTTTTTTTTTTTCTGGACATATTTATGGCTTTTATATCTCCAGTTTTTCACAGTGGGCACCTGTCCCTTTCATAACAGATAGAAATTTTAATGTTATTTTAGAAAATCAGATCCATGGTATTAGAACTGTATTTCTTTAAATGGCCACTGGGATCTGCCTATAGCTGTCTAATATAACATTGTTATGGCATTTGGATAGAGTCAATAAAATTTTATTATCAATAGAGCTTTTTAATTTATCTGTGAGCTACCCTAAATCTGCTTCATTGCATAGTTTCAAAATATCTCCTCTAAGAGATTTATTAATTATTAATTTATTAATTAAGGGGAAAATGGCAACTTTATACTGGAGAGGTCCCCTTAACCAAGTGATGGTTAACATCACCAATAATAAGATACAACATTGTGTGCTCCATGTCGATGAGAATATAGAGTATTCTGGCATCCCTCCCAACTTGAGTTTCTGTAAGTTGAAGGTAGAATTCAGAAAGACAGATTTGTGTGAGTTTTCACAGCTGGTTTGTGGCCAGAGCCCATGAATACCAATTTCTGACTAGCTACTGTTTTTACTGTATTGTTGGTAGTATATAGGCCTTCCACACATACATGTACATATACTTTAGTACACTCCAAGAAAAAGGCAGTGACTTACCGTGAGCTTGCTTGAATTGGCGTGTAGAAGAGGGATGACCTGGTTGAGAAAGGATATGTGGGTAAGATAGAGGATGACCAGAGAAATGAGCAACAAAGTTACAGAGCAATTCCTGTCACTTGCCTGAAGGCTTTTTCCTTATTGTTATTAATTTCTGTTTTTTCTCTTTTCAGCTATGTTAGAATGAATACAAATTCCACTCTCTCCTTACACAAGAATACCTGATTCTTTTATTATTTTTCTCCTTAGAAACTTTGTAAAAAGGCTTGGGGTAAAAATCTCATCCCTTTTTTTAACCTGAGAGTCCTTTTTTTTGTCCCTCCCTTGAAAAAAAAGAGAGAACTTATGTCTACATGTTGTTAACTCTCAAATTTTGATCAAAGTATCCCTCAATGATAAACTCAGTAAAAATACTTCACTAAAATATTTATAGGGTTTTCTACTTTTCAGAGTATAACAGATTCTTATTTCATTTAATCTTCATTTTATAAAGGAATAAACTAAGGCTAAAAAAAAAAAAAAAAAAACCTCCCTACAATGTAGTTTTAGAACCAGATCTAAAAATCTGTCTTCTGGGGACGCCTGGGTGGCTCAGTCGGTTGAGCGGCTGCCTTCGGCATGGGTCATGATCCCAGCGTCCTGGGATCGAGTCCCATATCAGGCTCCTTGCTCGGCGGGGAGCCTGCTTCTCCCTCTGCCTCTGCCTGCCACTCTGTCTGCCTGTGCCTGCTCTCTCGCTCTCGCTCTCTCTCTCTGACAAATAAATAAAAAAAAATAAAATAAAAATCTGTCTTCTGATGGAAAATTCAGTGTTCATTCCACCATAGTAGGTAGTAATTACCCATCATTAAGTCTGTTGTTCATACATGTGTTTTTTAAATTGTTAACAGAGAGAGGAAAAAGCAAGAAGAAAATTCTCCAAAAAATGCCAAAAAAGGCATGTTTCAAAATGATTATATTCTTCTGGATGAAGAAAAAATGTCAAAAGAAAGAAAGAAGAAACTGAGGGAGTTATTAATCCAGACTTTCAAGGAAAATCATCAGGTGGGAATTATAACCTCTCTTTTTTCAGCGTTCTGTGACATAAATGACAGAGGGCTCCATCAGAGATGGGCCAGTGTCTCACTAAAGCCCAACGGAGCCTCATCACAAATACCAAATTGCCCACACTGTTGGTTCTGTGCTGCCCAGCTGGCCAAAGGCATGGGACAGTGCTCCATTCCCCTGTCTGGGGGCTATTCTTATAGATACTCTGTGTAATCTTGGGAAATCAGGTGTGATTTAGGGTGGCTTCCTAAATTACTCTTCAATAGCATGTAACTACTAATGTAGATCTCTGGTAGGTTTTGAAAGCTTGGCTTCCACAGTCTTCTGGATTATTCAGAATTATTCAGAAAAGTCACTTGCCTTCTGCAAGGATACACTTCTCCTTTTTATGGTCTGCATTTTTATTACTCTTTTCTCCTTTTACTTTCACTTTTTGTAAAAAAAAAAAAAAAAAAGGTTACTTTTTATTGACAGATGGGCTTCCTTTCCAGGCCATCTAAGCAGAAGTTTCTCTCAGTGAAGTGGGATTGACAGCAGTGTGCATTTAGGACTTATAACATTTCAGGTGAAAGGGATTAGTTGGAATGTTTGTAAAATGAGAAGGTTGGATGAGAAAAGATAAATATGGATATTTTATATTTCTTACAACACCCACCCAGAGCCTTAGGCTTTCCTGAAATTCAGTGAAAGTTAGTGAAGTGAATGCAGGAGTGCACAGATTTAACAAGAAAAAAGACAATGTCAAGAATGTATTGAGGGAGCTTGATAAATATAGGACAGACCCACGGAAGTCCTGGAAATCAATAACAGGAATTTGAATATAATATTGATAACTGGGATATGAGCAAAAGCATAATCTAAATGATTGAAAAAGAGAGAGACATGAGGTGCCTAGGAGGCTCAGTCAGTTAAGCATCTGCCTTTGTCTCAGGTCATGATCTCAGGGTGCTGGAATGGAGTCCCGCATCAGGCTTCCTGCTCAGCGGGGAGCCTGCTTCTCCCTCTCCCTTGTGCTCACTCTCTCTCTCTCAAATCTTAAAAAAGAGAGAGAGAGGGACGCCTGGGTGGCTCAGTTGGTTAAGCAGCTGCCTTCGGCTCAGGTCATGATCCCAGCGTCCTGATGAGCAATTATTGAGATATAGAACAACAAGAGCTTTGGTCAGAATTTTGGCTTTAGGATTAGTGAGGGAAGAGTAGCAGGAGGAAATGTTAAGAGTTGGGATTAACATTTTGAGAAAGATTGGCAAGGACTCAGATGTTGTATCCTTCACAAGACAGAATTGATGTGTTCTACAATAACAGTTTAGATTTCTGAAGGAAAATAGGAAAGGAGATAGTACTCAGGGGGCCATCTAGAGAAGAAGTGAGGAAACGTGCCATGATACATTATCCAACCAATGAGCGATGAATAAGACATGTGTTTTCTAGAAACTTAATTTTTAAATTTCAGTGAAGTTCACTGTACAGGAAGAAATAATACATGTTTTAGATATAAGTGGCTAGCTATGAATTTTAGACACTTGTAAAGAGTTTTACAAAATTAATGGTCTACCTAAAACAGATTACTCAGTTTTAAAAAGACCAACCAGTATAACTTAAAAATGTGATTATGAGTAAATTATCTCCAGTCCTCACAGATTCTGCTTGATCTAAACCTACACTATATTGTTGTTAAGTTCTTATTTTGAAATAATTTTAGACATACAGAAAAATTGCAAAAACAAGACACAGAATACCTGAATTCCCTTCATGCAGCTTTCCCCAATGCTAACACCTTATACAAGTGTAGCATAATTATCAAAACTAGAAAATTAACCTTGGTACAATAACATTAAACATCATTAGCTAAACTTAATAGAATATCACCAGTTTTTCCACTCTATCCTTTTTCTATTCCAGGACTCAGCCCGTGATTCTGCATTAGAGAATGCCTAGGAGTATATAGCTAGAACTCAGTCCATAATTCTCTTTCATATAGCTGTCATGTCTCCTTTGCCTCTTCCAGCTTTATGACAGCTCCTCAGTCTTTCCTTGTCTTTTGCAACCTTGACATTTTTTAAAGGTACTGATCAGGTATTTTGTAGAATGTCTCTCAATATGGGTTTTCTGATATTTTCTACTGCTTAGTTTGAGATTTTGCATTTTGGGCAAGATTCCTACAAGAAGTGATGCTGTGGCTTCTCAGGATCATATTGGGGGTACACAATGTTTGTATGCTGGGTTTCTGTACTGTAAAGTATCTTTAATTTTTATTTTTTATTTTTTTATTTTTTTAATTTTTTGAGAGAGATTGAGCATGAGCAAGCGTGAGTGGGGCAAGGGAGAGAGGGAGACAGAGAATCTCAAGCAGGCTCCATGCCCAGTGCAGAGCCTGATCTCACAACCCTGAAATCATGACCTGCGCTGAAACTAATAGTCAGAGGCTTAACCAACTGAGCCACCCAGGTGCTCCTGTACTGTAAAGTTACCATATCTCCTTTGGAATGTCTTAGAGGAGATATTGTAAAACTATGCAAATACCCTGTTTCTCCTTAAATTTTGACTTGTTAATTTTAGCATCCATTGGTAGATCTTGCCTGTAACATTAATGTATTTGTCTAATGATGATACTGTATTTCCCTCATTTCTTCTCCATTTATTAATTGAAATGTTTCTAGAAAGAAAACCTGTCCTTTCTCCCCACTTATTTTTTCCTTCATTCAGTTGTATCTTTTATCAGTATGGGCTCATGGATATTTATTTTATTCTGTGGGTAATCTATTACTATCATTGTTTACTCTATTACTCAGATTGTTCTACCTTTGGCCATTGGGAAATCTTTTAGGTTGACTTCTTTTTCTTTCAAAATTCTTCTGTCCTTTTTTGAGCACTTTCTTTTTGGCACTGTAGGACATTCCAGGCCCATCTTGTAGTTTCCCTGTTCTAGCTGTGGAATCAACCACTTGTACATGAAACTCTAGTTTCTTTATTGGAGAATAGTATTTAGAAACCCAAATATGAACAGTGCTATGACTTACATATTCATGTATGAGTTACTGCTACTGGGGTGTCACTACTGAGCAAACAGAGCTGGGAAATGTGTGTATACTAACCCAGATATATAGACATTATATGTATTTCTCTGTTTGTCTATCTATATACATATTAAAATCTGTGAGTCATACTGGTGTCTTGAATTCCAGTACAGTAACACAGGGGTCATCGTATCCTTCCCTCTTCCTTATTTATAACTTCTTTCTATAACTATCTGTATGTTTATTAAAATAATCATGAGTTCATAATGATGCCTTTAGCCCTAATCCAGCACCACACGTTTCAGTGTACCTGTTCCCCCTTGCTTCTTTATAATTCCTTTCTCTGGCAGTGAGAAACCTGGTGCCCATTATCCAAAATAAATTTACTTATTTAATCCTGATGCACTATAAAAGTAGTTTCAGAATTGCTGACCCGTACTGCTATGTAAATAAATTTACTAACTAGAGTACAATATTTGTACATTATTTTCATTTTCATGTTCATGTCATATTCAACCAGAATATTATTACTTAAGTTAGTTCTGGTCTTCCCCTTCTGATTCAGTGTGATTATGTTATTCATTTGCTATATGGCTAGTGAACCTGTAATTTTTATTTCCCCCGTGTATGTGAGTGTAACTGAGACACAGGGAAAATCCACCTGCCAGACTCCTCAGGCTTTTACGTAGACTTGGCTGGAGACAGGACAGTCCTCTGGTAAATGCCACGGATTAGCAGGCCCCTTGGGCTCATTACCTTGGCCCCAGTCCACATCTCCTCACCTGGTTCTAAAGGAGCCTAAAGCTGCCCTTGGGTAATGAAACGTGGACACTCAGCAGCCTCAATACGACCACAGGATGAAAAGGGGGAGAATGCCTAGCCGGCTTGCAGTGAGTGGCTAGATAACAGGAAACTCTTGTCAGCACCCTCAGAATGGTTCACTGGCACAAACCCAACAGCAAGCTATATAGAGTATTTGTAGGAAGACTTTAAAGAATCTGTTTCTAGGAGGAGTTCCAGTTCAAGCTCCTTTAATTCTTGTAATTCCCTGTGCTTTAACTGTGGGTTGTATTTGTTCCCACAAACAATCTCTTAGCATCATGTGTGGGCCCAGTCATTCAATAGGAGACTTGTGAGAGAAACAGAGCTGGCCCTCTCATCCAACCGGAAGTTCAGGTGCAGCGGTGTCCATGTGTCTTCCCCACATATTCCATTGCCTGGTCTCTTTGTTTTATCAAAAACATCTCTTTTTGTATAGACACTTTCTACTTCGATTTTCCATCCTATTTTCTCTTTGATCTTGCAGTGAAATCTCTCGGGGAAATGCAGCAATCCTCATGTCATTGCTAATTAGCAGAAACAACAAGGGATTAACTATGAAACTCTTATACTATTTGGGATATGGCCCTCTTAATTCTCACCCTGTTCCAAAATACATTTTATGTTTTCTTAGGAAGATGAGAAAGTCTGTGATCTCTTGCTGCTTGTGAAAGTTGAAGATGGATTGATACTAACTTAAATCTTAATTCTGTGGGGGAAGGTTTTTGGTTGCTTATGGTTGGGTTTCTCTGTTAGTAAGATTAATAGTGACCCAAAGGAATCATTGCTTAAGGCATAGCACCTTCTAAACCACCACGCCCCCCCGCCCCAACTAAACCAGGGGAACATGAAGATACATGGAAAAGAAGCCTGGATTTTTCTGAAAAGATGATGAAAATTGTAGTTAAGCACCTCGATTTATATAGCACGATTCATCCCCAAAGATCTTCGCTCTCTCGGGGCTGCCTACATGCCACTGAAGTAAAGCCATTTCTGAGTGGAAACATAGCAACCATCCTCTCTCTGTCTAAGGAAGGAAATGAGGGAAAAGCCTCTTTGCAAATAAAACTGCAGAGAAAGAAATGTCGGGCACACGTGAAGGACATTGGGATTCTTATAACTCTCCCCTCTAAGCTTACTGCCAAAGAGCGAGTGTAGTATGAAACAGTAAATATTACTTCATACAGCTAACTCTGGGAAATTTCCAAGTAAAATTTTATCAGCATTAGTAAGGAGGTGGTTTATTCTGCTGTTCTATTCTGTCTTACCCTCACCCTGTGAGTCACTCATGTTTTGCATTCTCCCAGAAGGGACAGTGAGGGCCACTTTACCGAAACATCGTGTTGGTATGTTTCTTTTCAAAATGCCATGGAGCCGTGTTTGAGCCAGAGGTTCCAATTCATGTATAAGTAATATTTTTGTCTTTTGAGAAAACTACTGATTAAATTCTGCTTTTTAAAAAATGAGAAAAGAGCCTTTGGCATAAATGGAACCCATTCCATAAAATTTTACAGTATAAAATATCTTTTCTCCTAAACATTCTCCTAACATTTCAGGTGAAAACCACATGGGTAGAAACAAATAACATCATATTGTTTTACTGTCAGACTACCCTGGAGGTGAACCTAACATTTTTCTCATATATTCTGAGGTGAGCTGTACTCTTGGCTTAGGTCGAGTGTGTGTGGCTGGGAGTGGGGGAGAATGGGCAGGGACTGGGTGTTGGTAGAGGGGGAAGGAAGTCTAGAAGAAAAAAGGAAGAAAGGAGAGAGGTCATGGGAAGCAGCAGATATGCCCTCCCTGAAAACCGGTCTAAGCTACGTTGAGGAAGGAGGACTGTGCTAATGACTAGTCAGGTTATAGGTTGTATCGTGATCATTCTTTGAAAGATCCCAGAGAGTTTTGCTCGTTAATAATTTACTGCACGGGGGGTGCCTGGGTGGCTCAGTTGGTTAAGCGACTGCCTTTGGCTCAGGTCATGATCCCGGAATCCTGGGATCGAGTCCCGCATCAGGCTCCCAGCTCCATGGGGAGTCTCCTTGTCCCTCTGACCTCCCCTCTCATGCTCTCTCTCTCTCTCACTCTCACTCTCAAATAAATAAGTAAAAATCTTAAAAAAAAAAAATTTACTGCACAGTACGATTAAGCAATTGCTTTCTGAAATTGTATTATTTCTGAAGTGAAAAAGAACTAGATTAATAAAAGCAATATTATTGATTGAAGTTCTTAGCAGAAATTAAGAAGAATTTACAAAATGTCCTTCTGTTGGCAGTACATACGCACACATTTAATGAGTGAAGTGACAGAATGTCTGATGTATGGGCTTTATTTGTAAATATTCCAGAAAAAAAAAAGTGGATGAAGGAAAGAGAAAATAAGATCAGCAAAATGTTGTTAATCTTTAAAGCTGAATGAGGAGTTTATTCTTCTGTTCTACTTTTGGGTATGTTTGTTCAATTTCTATAATAAGGGTGTTTTTTGTTTTTGTTTTTGTTTTAAGTTTAAAAAAGGAAGGAGAAAAAAAATTTAAATACCGAAGTTAAAAGAGCTTTACATCTTCTGGGATATAACAAAAGTAGCTTTCTTTCTGTAACCAGTGTTAGCTTTTCTCACAGATTTGGTTGTCAGAGTTTGGGCCTCTGGGCTTTTCCGTGGAACCAGACATTGTCTAGGTCTTAGCACTGTGTGAAGAGAACTGAATGTATTTTTCCCTAATGTAATTAGTTACAGGAGTGTTTATGCTTTGGGGTAGGGGCACTACAGTTTCCTCGCTTTTCTTTGGGGCATAATTATGAAAATCAGGAGTAGGGTTGGTCACAGGATACTCCTTCTGAAGGGCATTCATTTTGCCCCAGTGGGATCCTCCTCTCTCCAACCCCCAGGGACTGCAGAGGTTCCGTGAGGCTTTTGCCTAGCTGTAGTGGTCCCCAAAAGGAAAAAAGTTACATTTACGTAGCTATAGACCCCCTATTCCTTTGGGCCAGGGAGCAGCAAGGAGTCACCAGGCAGGGTCCTAGGGGGCGCGTAGCTTTCTTCCTGACGTGGAGGCAAGTGTTGGCCAACTCCCCTCGACCACTGGTTGCACCATAGTTAGTTCTGTTCAGCAGAAATAAATTGTAAACTTGTTGACATTTTTGTCCTCTTTACAATGCATTGTTTATTTTTTCATGACTGAGAATTTTGATGCAATTATCACTGAGCTTTCTGACAAAAGGGAAATAGCTGAGGAATTTTGATGAGTTACCCACTTCATTAATCAGAACAAGCATCTCTAGTGACAGGGTTAGAATTACAATGAAGATTAGATAGCAAATTGCTGTTCCACCTAACGTCAATCACTCTCCGTGACAGCAGTGTGATTACACTTCAGGGAAGAGCTTTTCTTGCCAACAAAAGGAGGGCAACTCCAGTGCAGGTAATAAATTTAGCAGGGCGAGCTGTCATTTCTTTTCTTGAGTGGAATCCTTAACGATCAAATGGTGTCTTGTGGAAGATTTTGAGAGGAGAAGAGCATTTCCCTTAAAAACTTTCAAAATTTCACTTTATAGTATTTTATTTTATAAATTATTAGAGATAATGTATTTAGGAACAGTTCTTCCCACCATGATTTTCAGAATTTTACTTACCTGTAGAAAACCTTAATTTTCACCACTACTATGTTAAAGTTAAAATCCATGACTCTATTTGAAAATCTATCAGAAATACAACATGGGGCAGAAATAAAGGAACTGGGTAAGAAAGGGAGGGAGGTCAGCCTAGTCGTCCAGCTAGTTAAAACATTGAATTCTGAAACAAAACTTATTAATTAGAATGTATTAAACAGTATATTCCTCTTCCAACCCGACTATGCTATTAAATAATAATTCTTTTTTCAGAGAGCAAAAGGATAGAGCAGAGTTGTCGCTCCAGAGTGCAGTACTGAAGAGGAGAAGCAGGCCTGGGAACAGCAGGGACTCAGCTGGGGGGAGAGGTAATAGAAGGAATAAATAGCTCATGACTATGGAAGTATGCCACTTCTCATCCCTTCTAAATAAAAGCAGAGTGCTGGCATCTTCCAGAGAAGACAGGACTGAGAATATTCTCCTTTCCCAAATATTTTCCTCTAGCCACATTTATGAGACCTCCGTTTGCCTGAATAACGTTTGCTATGAGTCAAGAATAACTAAGTGGCTATTCTTGGTTCATACTTGTATTTTTTCATTTAAATTTTAATGGGATTGCCCTTTTGAATAGACAGGAAAAAAAACAATCAATTGATTTCAAGAAAGCAGTTGCTGTGAGTCTGTCACTTTGCTGTTACCACCTTCTATGTAGTAAAACTGAATTACAGGCCTTTAAAACTGATCATTTCCCTTTCAAAATCCAAACATAACTGTTTTAAAGAAATACATTGACTATAGCATTTATGAACTCAAATTTTCCCCTCTTAATTTCAGTTTTACTCTAGAGGTGCTCTTCTACCATAGTTAGATATGTACTGACTTCTTTCTCTTTCAGTATAAAAGAAACAAAGATTTTGCCCTTCGTTTTTAGGAGACTTTTTGGCTAATAGTTTGGGTCATCAGGATGCCAGAATGTTTTGGTTTTAGCCTTAGGTGTACCACTAACTTTTCACTCTGTGAATTTAGTCATTAACCCTTCTCTACATGAAGTTCAGCTTGGTAAGGAAATCATAGTAATACCTGCAGTCTCTCTGTTTTCTAATGATGGTCTATGAGTTAATAAAATGCATATAAGGGGCACCTGGGTGGCTCAGTGGGTTAAGCCTCTGCCTTCGGCTCAGGTCATGATCTCAGGGTCCTGGGATCGAGCCCCGCATTGGGCTCTTCACTCAGCAGGGAGCCTGCTTCCTCCTCTCTCTCTGCCTGCCTCTCTGACTACTTGTGATCTCTCTCTCAAATAAATAAATAAAATATTTTAAAAAATGCATATAATATTGTGCTTACAGTAATGCCTTGAACTTAATAGACAAGGAATGTAGAAATCCAAGAAGTACACTATTAATAGTGTTATTATTGTCTAGGTGGATTATGTTTATACTATTTCATCATTAGATATATTCTAGGAGTTAAAATTAGAGATAGCTGTACATCAAGAGGAGTCTCTTAAATGAATTTGGTAAACAGAGGATATTTTCTTTTAACAATGGCACACAAGTTAACAGTATATTTTTTTCATGCTGTATTTTGTGGGTTAGACTGGCAAATAATAATGCAAAAACTCAACCTAGCAACTATGTGTATGTCTTTTCCTTTTTATGACTGCAGGCATAACCTGTGTTCAGCAAATCTCCCTTCCTTCCTCCATCTCTTCTTTTCTTCCCTTACTTCCAGGGGATCTAAGGTGAAGGTCTAGACATGATGGAAAGGGAGTGAGAGCTTTTTAAAGTTTGCCATGGTTTCTCCTGATAAATAATAATAAAGATTTTGTAATTTGTCTAAATGGGAATAGACCTGAATTCTTGTGTAAGAAAACACTGCTAGCCAAATGGGCTGTTTCTAAGAATTCTAACATATGCTCCCTTAGGTTATTAGTCTTTTATTTGCCCTCTTTCCCTACAACCTCTCAAAAGAGAGATTATATCATAATTTTGTTCAGAGTTCTCCAATTTAAACCCAGTGGTGGCTGCTTACTAGATGTTGAAATAGTGAATGGTAAGTGTTGTTACACAGATAGAAGCAGTTAATACAGCTGACACCGGGAAAGCTAGCAAGTGCTTGAAGCTGGTCATCAGGCCCCCCTCTGCCTCCCACAAAGTCACTTACTGTGATGTTCTTTTCTGTTGTATTGCTACCGACACTTGGTACAACTCTCACATTTTCCATTTTCATTTATGGGACTCAGTCCCCTCCTTCTGGAGGCTCACAGTCTAGTGGAAACCAGTAAACAGGTAGTTACAGTACAGTGTAATGAGTGTTTTGATGGAAGAAAGCAGAGGTTGCTCCAGGAACACAGTAGAAGAATGCTTATATTTGGGGAGAGTGGTTGGTAACAGGAGAACTTCCAGAGAGAAGTGATTCCTGAAGTAGTCAGTCAAAGAAAGGGCAGAAAAGGGGGACTAAGAAATTAGTATGAACATAGGAAAGTGTTAAACAGTGTGGTTGATGTAAGGCCAAGAGCTGAAAGTTACGGGATGTAGTGGGGACATGAAGTTTACTGTGCAGGTTGGAGATGTAGGCACGGGCTAGATCTCAGAGATTTTCTTAGACTAAGACCATGAATAAAGTACTTCTCTGGGGACATCCTTAGGCTCAGTGGAACTTACTGTCAGATGCACATCGTAGAAGATTCCAGACATCCCAAGCAGCTGGTCTCTAGGCACTCACCAAAGCTCTGTCATGGTCAGTGGTGGCTCAGCTGAAGCTATCTTGTTTCCAGGGACCAGAGACCCCCATTCTGTCCTCCAGAGGGTCTTCCAGATTCCTTTGTGCAGGACATCAGCAGTGTTAATAATAGGAATGAATTAATCAGTTGGTATTTTAAACTCCAAGACAAGCTGGCAATCTTACTGGAAACAGTTGTTTCAAGCTTTTCAAACAAGTCCCTGAACTCGAGTCTTAGATGTGACTGTTACTCAGGCTCCCCATAGGACTGATGCTTTACAGGGAGAACCAAGTATTGGAGTTTAAGTCATGAGCCTGAGAGTACCTCAGCTGCATGACTTGAATATTTGTTGTCGTTATTAACATAAAGCGATTGTACTTTGTTCCCTTCCATCAAGACAGCAGTTCCTAGATTTGCAAGAAAAAGTGTGAGGGGGGAATCTGAGGTGACAGTTCTCGGTATTAGATATTAGAGACACGAGTGCTCGTCAGTGGTGATTTTCCACAAATTTCTATTGCAGTGTCAAAAACGATATTTCTCTGCCTGGCACAAGCTGATTCTTGATCATAGGATTAAGCTGGGTAAAGCTGGGACCCTGTCCGACTGGAAGTTTCAACTGAAGGTCCTGAGGGCCTGGAGAGACTACACCAGATCCCAGAAGTTGGCGCGGGAGACTGAAGCCATGCAGAATGACCTTAGGGAAGAAAACAGGTACTGTTATTTGTATCATGAAAACCCTGGTGTGTTTAGGGCATTTTTCCTCATGAAGAATTCTGAAATAAGCTCTAAAAAGTAGATCTTCTATTATAAAATGTGGTTATTGCTGGGGTTTTTTTTCCTCTAGAAAAAAGCTAGAAAATTTTAACTGAAAATTCTAAGTGAAAAACATTTAATTAAAATATGCTATTGTCCATGCTTTCCTTTTTGGTGGAAGCAAGTATTAGTCTTTTTCCCTGGTGCTCTGATGTCACTGCATTGCGCCTTGGGCCACCTTACAATTCAGAAGACAGAGTTTGGTTTAAACACCAGTAATTCTCATTGATAGAAATCCCTGTCTACACACAAAATGTTAATTAGGAACACAGGGAACACCCATCTGGGAGGACAGACCTGCCAAGGTAATTCCTCCCACTCCTCCATCTTTTGTTCCACACCCTGTTTAGAGGTTTTGATACCTTTATATTGGCTCCCTCTTACGCTTGTGAATGACAGAATTTGTCTTCAAATAAAACTTGCTTTGTCCCAGCATCTTAAAATTAAATACATTTTCTTCTTTTCATTTCCAAGTTCAACTTTGCACCCTTGAACCAAAATCATGGCTTTAAAAGGAACCATTTGTTTATTTGGGGGTAGGGACAGTTTATGTTCTTGTGTGTGATCACTTCTCTCACCAGCAACTCTGTTAGCCATTCAGGATGAAACTTGAATGAATGGTATGTGAAATCATTGTTACGTAGAGGGGAAATAGCGCCCCCTAGATGTGACAGCATCTGGCCCCCGGGGTGGATTCACAGGAGCCTGACGCATAGCCTCACAGTTCTGTAGGGGAGACAGGATTTAGAAACGGGACAAGTGCTGAGCAGCATCATAAACTGCATAGTGTGTCCCCTGTGCCACTGAGAATTTAGCAGAACAGAGTGTCACAGGGACTGGGGAAGCTCCTACAGAGTGCCAGGAAGGGCTTCATCAGGAAGGTAGGTCGTGAACTGGACTCCTTACCACAAGTAAGGAGTCCTTACCATGCCTAGGTGGGGAAAGGGAGATGAGGTAATGGCATGTAGTGTAGCCATCCAGGTGGGCTGGAGATCATCAAGTATGTGGTTCTCAAGTTCATCAACTTGCGAAAGTCCTTGAATGCCACGACGAGAAGTTTAGGGATTCTTTGTTAAATAAAGGTGAATTTTTGACAGATTTTAAGCAGAAAGATGACTTCGTTTCCCTTTCTTTACAGTATGCTGGGGGAATCTTCATTGGGGTGGGAGGAGGAAAAAGGCAGCATAGAAAACTCTTTCCCATAATTTGTTTCTAAGTTCTCAGTACCCAGTGATTGATAAAAGGAATTGGGATGATAGCCTACTGATAAATGAATGGCTAGCAGGGTTTGCTGGGTAAAAGAGGGAAACTGGAGGTGCTATAAAGGGGAAGCAACATGAGTGAGGGCATGAAGGGAGTAGAAACTGAGTAAGGAAGTTAAAAGTGTCCTGTAAAATTTACATGCTAGAAGAAACTTGTGGAAGAAAATCTGAAGAACTTGAGATTTCATTCCAATTAAACTGTTTAAATATAAAAATCACTAAATGGGTATTTCATAATAGCATGATGTGCCAATTTTTTTAAAGATCTTAGAACTTTTTGTCTCGTATCTGTGAATTATTTTCAGGTGTCTATTTTTAAATGTTCAGAATGGGTACTACATTTTTTTAAGTGCCAGAGTTAGAAAACACAATAATTTTTTTACTACAAACTTTAGAGCAAAAAAATCTTAGAGTAGGAAGTCACCTCAAGGATCATCTAATCCTGCCCATCATTTTATAGATGTTAAAAGAAAGGCCTAGAGAGAGTAAACGACTCTCTCAAGGTCTTGAAGGTAAGAGTAGCTAATCTGAGACTAGAGTCTGGCTTTTTGATTCTGAGTCAGATGCCTTTTCCTATACCACCCTGCTTCTGTGTTAAATGTTAAATTGCATCTAGGTGTTAAGACAGCCACATTTTTCAGTTCTATGGCAATTTACTTGAGATGGTTGCAGATGAAAAGTAAAGCAGTAATTAAAAGATAAGTTATGCTAGAAACATGAGAAGAAAGGAGCTGTTAAATACAAACCATCCTTTGTGCTGCTTTCCTACAAATCCCTGGCTCCTCTGCATGTTTTTCTTGGTTCTAGAAATTAAGTTGGGTGTTTTTGTTCAAAGAAGGTTGGGATATTAAAGGTGGGGAAAAGCTCAGGAGTAGATCCTATGAGCAGAAACCAAGAAATGTCAGTGGGATTGAGCATGTCTAGAGAGTCTCTTCTATGTTCATCATAGTTTCTCCTTGAACCTCACTGGGCACCAAATATATATTTGTTGAATAGTAAGTGAGTCAGTGAGTGAATGAGCTCTGTGGCTTATCCACCCGGACATGGAAATCATGTGCTGTGCCCATGACTCAGATGTCAGCTATGTCCTCATCATCAAGCTCCTGATCCCCATTTGTTTTTGACACCTAGAGTTTCCCCCCACTGGCCTGTCTCCTGTTCAGGGTCCAGCTTTCCTGGCTTGCTCCTTCCTTCCTTCCTTCCTTCCTTCCTTCCTTCCTTCCTTCCTTCCTTTCTTTCTTTTTTTTTCTTTCTTTTTTCTTTCTTTCTTTCTTTCTCTTTCTCTCTCTTCTATTTTTATCTATCTCTTTTCTTTTAAAAGTAGCTATGAAAGTGGTATTACAACATGCCAGTACCATATCATAATACAATCTCAACATTAACAAATATTCCCAGATCCTGAGAATTCACTTGCTTAGACAATACAACAAAACCTGGTACACACACGAAGTTAGGCCCTTTGATCCTCTCTCCCTTCCTCTCTTACATTTATGGCCAGCCCTGGACAAAACTAGGAAGAAGCAGAGCTTGTTTTCAGCATCCTCTACCCGCTCTTCCTGAGCCCCTGTTTTCTCAGTTCTCACCTGAGAAGCACCTCTGTCCTTCCCTTACTCACCTCCACATTGCCTGCAGTCCTTCCCTCTCTTGCACCAGAGTTCTGTGCCTTTCCTAGAATATGCTTTTATCTCTTCCCTTTGTCCCTCAAGTCCCTCATACTTTTTTTACTGTGATCCTCAGTTGCTGTTATCCCTCTCAGGAAACTTCTTACACTTTCACAGGTGTCGTCTGGAAACAGTGCCCAAAATGTCAGTGGTGGGGATCTCAGGACTTGAGGGTCCTGTGGCCAACCGGTGGACAAACTGGCCCTTTGGCTTCCCTCAAACCATAGCATTCATTTGTTCACTCGTTTTTTCGTTCCGTTTGATAGAATTTATTCTTTCAGCCAATCAGCTTTACTGCCGTTTACTGGGCACTAGGCTCTCTCCTAAGTACAGGAATGGGGACTTGGAAAAAAAGTGTTAAACGCTTACCTTCTGGGAGTTTTCAGTCTAAGTGAAGTGAAAAATGGTACCCAAATACTAAAAATAATTGCAACAGAAGGCACCACAAGAAAAATACTTAGGAGTGACATAGACTTGGCTATCGTACATTATAATCCCCCGGGGAGCTTTTTAAAAATAGGAATTCATGGGCCCCATCTTCTGAGCGAGAAGTGTGGCTAAGTAGGAGGGGGCGTTTTTTAATTTGGGGAAAAAACTGGTAAACCAGCACATAGCCAGCTTGTGGGAGAGCAGGCTGGGGTGAGCCCACATGCTAGCCTAGAGGTAGGGAGGCTGAGCTAAAAATAGACTGTCAGGTATCCCCATATCCCCACACCTCATTTTAGCATTCTTTTGGGCAATCACTTATGGAGCCCCTCTGCATGTCACGTTCAGTGCTCTTTCCTCCATATTCATCTGGGTATCCAGGCGAGAGGCCAGAAACTACATGGCATCCGAAGCTGGTAAAGCTCCTCATAGGTCTGTCAGACAGGCAGGGGCCCACACTCAGACTGCCTGGCTCGCTTTAAAACTCTTTCAGACAGAATCATTGTCAGCTTCCACTCTTTCCCTGGGGGCTACCTGGTGCATTATTGAATGCATTAGCTTATCCATCCCCGTTCCTGCTCATCCCAAATGCAGCTGTTCGCACCGCTGCTGTTTTCGTGTTCTGCAGCAGATTTCAGCACTCAATCCAATCACGAGTGTGTGGTTATTTATTTATCATTTCTCATTTCCTTTTAAAAAATTCAAGACACTTCTTAGATATCTAGTGGTCTTGTCCTAAGAGAGTGTTAACTTCCATGAGTTTGTTCTATATATTCAGGGGTGTGTGTGTGTGTGTGTGTGTGTGCGTGTGTGTGTGTTTTCAATTAGATCTTTTAAAAAAAAAAAAAAAAAAGTCTTGTAGGACAGGCAATGTAGGTTTTGTTGTTTTTTAGGGTGACACCATTTTTAGAAGGAAACTGAGGCTTAGAAACTTCCAGGGGCTTATCTAGTGTCCCCTGTCTTGTTAGTATTCTTCTGACTTAACAGGTTCTAGAACATGCGCTGATCAGTAAGCATCATTTGAGGTGTTGATCCTGAACAGCACAGTTCATATTTAAATTCCTATTTAAACTTTTATATTTTATATTCTTAGGTGTGAAATAATAGAAGATACATATTGGTCTCTGCCCCTGATTCCTGAACAGCTCTCCTAAAAACCCATGTAATTTCCTAAGTGATAAGAGTACTAGGAACATCTCTTGTTCTAATATTGATCTTTGACCTCTGTTCCTGACACAGAACTCTTGAAACCCTTGTAATTTCCTGAGTGATAGGAGTGACTTTTGTTCTAAAGAGATAGCTCCGGTTTGGCTCCTGGATGGCACTTGGTTGAGGGTTGGTCACTGGAAAGACCAAGCCATGATCAGAAACTTGGAATTTGGGGCCTTGTCCCCCATTCTCTTGAAAAAAGAAAAAGGCTTAAGTGGAGTTAACATCAACTATAGCTACATGATGAAGCCTCCATAAAATCCCAAAAGTACGGCGTTCAAGGAACTTCCAGGCAGGTGAACACATCCACGTTGACACTCCAAATACATGGGGACAGAAGCTTTTGTGCTCAGGATCCTCCCAGACCTCACTTTATGCATCTCTTTATATGGCTTTTCATCTATATCCTTCATCATATCCTTCAATAAACTGGTCAACCTAAATGTTTCCCTGAGTTGTGTGAGCTACTCTAGTAAATTAATCAAACCCAAGGATGGGGTGGTTGGAACCTCTTGATCTATAACCAATTGATCAGAAGCACAGGTGATAGATAACCTGGGTTTGTGACTGACACCTGAAGCTGGGGGATGAGGGGAGGAGGGAGAGTCTTTTGGGACTGAACCTTTAACCTGTGGCATCTGACACTGACTTTGGGGTAGATAGTATCAGAACTGAGTTGAGTTCTTGGATACCCTGCTGTGTGTCCAAGAGTTGCTTGTTGGCCTGGGGAAAAACTTCTACACATTAGGTGACTATAGTGCCAGAAATGAGGTGTTCTCTGAGAAGGTAAAGGAGACAAACACAGGAGACAAACACAATGGGGAAGAACCAGGTTTTTCCTTGAAGAGGAAAGAAAATGGAGTTTTTTCCATCATCTTTGGTCTTTAGGGACAGCCTTTCTGTGCATGCAGTTATGTAACTATGATGATCAATTTATATACTCTTGCTAGAAATTCCCAGATTTCAGCTTGGAAGCATGTTTTCCTTAAGGGAACTCTGTCCTTCATTTTATGATTATCTGGGAACTATCTGAAACCATTTCTTTTGGTTAGCTTACCTAAGTACTGCATCAGATTGAAGTTTTAGGAACTTTAAGTAATTTTTCACTTTCAGAAATATTTATATTTTTAGTGTCATCTTTTAAAAAGTATGGAAGTTAGCTTATTTGGAATATTATCCCTCTGCCGAAGTGAACTGCTGAGGAAAGGAATAAAACCAGCCTTGCGTCTGGATCCCTACCTTCTGCATTTCTGCTCTTCCATTTCAGTGCACAAATGTAGAGATCTTAAATACATTTTGAAATCCCCTACATAACCACTATAGCGTGGGCTCTAAGCACTTTGGTCAACATTCAGTTTTTACCCATTTTCTTACTGTTTAGTCTTTTTGTGATAGTTGCAGAAGTATTTTTCTCTTTGTCTTTTTATACTGTCCAAATAATCTCTTCCATGACAGTTGCTTACCCTAGTGCTGCTTTTGGCTGTTTATGCTCTAAAAACATGAAATTAACACATCAGGTAAATTTCACACTCCCCCTTCCTGAGCAGATTGATGTAAATTGAATTTCACATTAATCAGACAGAGCAGAATGTATCTTCTATCCAGTGGAAATTTATGATCTTCACTCAAAAAAGGTGCTATAGGCTTTTTACTTGTTTCACTATTTAAACATTGATGTTTTGGAGCTTTTTTCTTACCTGGATTGCTGCCTGATTTGTTATCCTTATTTCCTCTAAAATTTGTATTTTAAAGTTATTCAGTCCCATGTTAGATAATTTATTTCCATGAAATTAAATTCGACGTATAAATATTACCACCTATATTGTACTTTTATTACAAAAACACCAGTCAAGTATTAATTGAGTACCTGTCATTAATACAGTAGAGGGAAGCAATTAAATACAATGAAATACACTGAAATGCAGTGTTGTTGTTAGTGTTTATCCTGAATTTCACTATTTCAGTTGACCCTACTCTCACTGATTGGTTGTTTCATTCAACTCCTCTGACATAGGTTAAATTCTGTGACTTTAGTCTTTTTCAAATCAAGGGTTTTAACCCATACATGGATCCTAAATCAGGCTCTAGGTGAGCTATATTTTTCAAAGAAAAGGAATGGAACAAAAATGCCAGAATGCTTCTCTGGTAGTAAGGGTAGATATTGTTTAGTGAAACATCTGTTCCAATTATATATACTTTTGTTTCATACACACATACATATATACTTAAACTTGTATATTGTGTCACAGTGTAACATTTTTCTTACCATAGGTGCCAGTCAAAAAAGATTTAAATCACTTAGGCATTTAAGAACTCTAGAAATGTTCTCCTGACTCATTGACTTAAGAACTTTATGATTTTTTTAATATATATAACACCAAAGAGTCCATGAGGAAAGCTAAGCATTATGGATGTTTAACAGAAATGGGTATGCAAATAGTAATATAGAGAACTTATTTGAATCACCTTTACAAAATGAAATCAAGTAGGTTTCTAAACAATAGTCCATTTTAAACCTCCAAACTGACCCCTGATGCAATATAATAAGTTCCAAACTCTACACCTTACTTCTTCAGGGGTAATAATCATCCACTTGTAGATAGAACTCAGAGACCTCCATGCCTAAATTCTCAACTGGCCGCCACAAAAATGTCTCCTAATGGAGATCCTATTTGGGAAAGAAGGTAGCAAGAAGTTCCCAGCTCCACTCAGTGATGTCCCATAATAGCATAAAGTTTCCAGGAATCAAAAGGAGCTCTTCCTTATGAAGAGAATAAACCAGACCCACTACTGGACTGTGAGTGAGTTCAACAAGAGCAAGAGCTCTGTCTTTGACGTGTGTTTCATACATTTCTGATCTTGAGCAGGTATCCTTCATTCATTCAGTTTAAGGGTTTGATAAATGAATCCTTCTCTTTACAGACCCTGTCTCTGATCACATCCTTCTTTCATAAGAGCCACACTTATTGACTTTATATAAGCCTTATACTTAATTTATTATTGACAGTTCACTTGTTACATCTTCTTCCATTCCCTTTCTTCCAAACCTCTGTCTTCCTTAGATTTGCAAACATGGCTGAAGTCTCCCTCATGCATTCATCGTTTTAAAAGTGGTTATTTATATGCATATTTCTTTTGCTCCTTCCCCTCCATAAGCACTCTATTTTATGGTAATTTAAAAAATGTAATATGCCTCTGTGATGTGATAGAACTCTTTCTTCTGAGGCAGTCTCTTAAGGTGCCAACATCCTCTACAAGCAGACCTTTTGTACCAGGGAGTTTGATACCATTTAGCTTAAATAAAAGGATACGATGCATCTAAGATGGAGCATTTCTGGGACTCTTTCAGACTTGTGTTTCATGTATATTATCAACTAATAAGCTGTAAATAGCTTCTTCTTATTAACGGGAAATACTTTGTCGCTTAGAAAACAACAGCTGGCCACTGAGTGTAACCGGAAACAGGTTCTCCGACACCACTTCACAGAATGGCAGCGTTGGCACCGTGCAGAGATCCTGAAGAGGGAGCTGGCTCTAGCAAAGGAGGAAACTAGGAAGAAAATGAATGAGCTGCTGGAGGCAGCCTCACTAGGGAAGCTCAGCACAAATGGGTCGTCAGGCCTCAGTCTACTTGAGGAGGCAGCAGCTGTGGTGGATCCGCCTGTAAGACATGGAGAGGTACATTGTGTTTTCTTGGTCTTCTGCTTATTAAACAGTGGCGTTTGAGCTCTGCCCTTGAGTAGCCTGGGTTATGTTAGCCACTGTCAGATTGCCTTCCCTGGACTCTCTAGAGGGTGTGAGTTGTGTACAGTGTACAGAGGTTACCTTTCAGTCAGTGTTTATTTTCTTGAACCAAATCTTCTTTTTATATATCACATACAAACTCTGGTATACTTGAGACTTAGTAGGGACATAATATAGAGAGGGAATTGAAAACAACTAAGTGAAAGACTCCTTCAGGAATAGTTGTATAAAGCATTTTATAACTCTGGAACTCCTCATACTTGATCATCAGACATTTCCTATCTAAATGAGCTTGTGATACACACACATACATACATGCATACATACATATGGGAAATTTTTACGTTTTTATTTTTCTAATAAGAAAAATCACATGTGTTAATTATGGTAATTTGATAGGAGAAAATGACAGAGAAAAAGAAAAGTAGCCTATAATTCCCTCATCTGGAGTAACCACCAGTAACATGTTAGATAGCTGTATTGTCTTTTCTCTATTCAGGCATATGCAAATTTTTCTCCTTAATATTTTATTTAGCTTTTAAATGTTCTTCAGCTAAGTTATTGAGGATACCTACTTTTTCATAATACATAATACAGAAGAAATAAGGCCATTTTTTCCCTAATAACAATTTAACTGTTCTGTTTTTCTAAAAAAAAAAAAAAAAAAAAAAAAAGTTGCAGTTTCACAATATATAACATGAGGATTTTCTCTGTCACTGAATCTACTGCTGCAACTTTAGTTCTTAGCTGACAGTAAACCACAGATCAGACCTGCTTAGTCAGCATTTCTGGTTGTGGGGTACCTGTATTATTTTTTTTTAACTTTCACAGGTGAACCTGATGAATACCCTGTGATTAAGGACTGCTTTTCAATGCCATCATTTTGTAATGGCTCTTGGATATTCAGTCATGAACCAGAAGCTAGAATTTGTTTACCTTTTTCTGTATTGCTGGACATTTTAAGTTGTTTCCAGTTTGTCACTATTGCAAACAGTGCTTTAGTGATCATCCTTGTAATGAAATCTTTGTACACACCCACTTTTACTTAAATGCTTTACTTAGGATATAAAAAATAGAATATTTTTATATTATTATATTTATCTTATTTTTATTATATTTTATAATAATAAATATTCTAAAAATAGAATGCACATTTTAAAAACTATTACCAAATTGTCTTTCTAGAAAGGCTGTACCAAAGAAATGCCTATTTTCCTGCCTTGTAACACATTTTCATTTTTGTTAATTTGATAGTAAAATATTTTCATCTTATTATTGCTTCAGTATTTGCATTTTTTTATTACTAGTGAGGTTAAACATTTTCTGTAATGGCCGTTTATATATATATATGTATGTGAAAATGGATATAGAAGGATAGATATTTAATACCTTGTCTATTCATGCCCTTATACATTTTTCTACTTTTTCATATTTATAGGAGCTCTTTGTATTTTTAAGACTACTGGTGTTTTTATTACTATATATTTTGCAATTATTTTTTCATTTGTCTTTTTGGGTAATTTTTGGAGTTTTTGTACTAAACAGAGTCTCAGTTTTCACAAAGTGAATCCTATCGATTTTTTATTTCATAATTGCACTTGACATATTTGAAAAGTCCTTTGGAGAAAATCTTCTACCCCCTCACCTTCATCCCAGACCCCTGCACCTAATGCTGAGTATTTAAATCAGACATATAAAATTAAGTTGGTTACCAGAGGGGCCTCAGTCTTGCTTTTTACCCTGATTACTCCCAGCAAGTAGGCTGGTATGTATGTATGTATGTATTAATTTATTTTTTATTTTATTTTATTTCTTTTCAGTGTTCCAGAATTCATTGTTTATGCACCACACCCAGGCTGGTTTTAATTTAAGCCTAGGATCCCAGCAAAGGGGTATCATGAGGATCCTTATTGAGACTTAGGTCCTCTAGGCAATTTATCTGCCTTTATGTCAGTTAGATAATTTTGTTTCCATTAAGACCCCAGAGTCTCCATCTTAAGAAATAGCTATCTGAACCTTTTACTTTGCAGAGTTACGCTGTTGTTATCTGTAAATTTTTGAAAAGTCAACAAAGTATTTTTATATGCATAAAACACAAAAATTACTATGTGTATATATAGGACTCAAATAAAAGCCTTTAAATCTCTGAACAGAATTTTATCAAGAAAGGATAGCATAAAAAATAGAGCAAGTGAAAATAAAAGGACATAATAGACTCTCTGGTTTATTAGATAAACCCTAATTTTTTCTAGAATGTAGAGTATAACATGAACAAATAAAATATGGTATCTTTAGTTAGATCCCCACTAATTATACAAAGGGACTCATGTACCACAAATGCATGCATTATATCTTGAAAATTTTCAAAATTATCAGTAAGCTAATAGGTGACTTTCACTAATTATGCCAGACTGTTCAATCCTGTACTAGTAAGTATAGTCTGTACCATTAAGCTTTATTTCATTCTCCTATTTTCACCTTGAAAAGTTACTGTGATCCAAAAGAAATTGTTGTGCTATACTCAAGGCTTTTACAGTCTTGCTGGGTTAATAATGTACCATTATCACAAAGTTTAAAAAGGTCTAAAACATATACCCTGCTTGATGCTAAATTACTTAAGCAGGTGTTCTTTTGAATAAATGTCCATTGACATTTCTGAAATAGGAGGTTATTTTTTAGTCTTTAGCATGTCAGAGTTTCCATATATCACTTTTTTCACTCTAGCTGAGTCTATAGGAAATATTTCCATCATCATGAAAAATATTTTTGAGTACCTTAGAACAAGAAGCTTCTAAGAAACAAGTAGTCCATAGTATCTTTCTCCTTGTACCACTACAGATGGCAGAATCAAAAGCTGGTCAGACCTTAGGCCATGGAATCAAACCATTCCAGAAGAGACATTTTAATTATGCATTATTTTGGCCAGGAGATGTTTTTCCAGTTAAGAATTCTGTTTCCTACCCCTCTATATAGAACTTAAAATTGGGTGATACCTCAGTCTATTAAATGAGATCCATTACAGGAGAAAGCTTTTTTTTTTTTTTTTTAATTAACATATAATGTATTATTAGCCCCAGGGGTACAGGTCTGTGAATCATCAGGTTCACACACTCCGCAACACTCACCACAACACATACCTTCCCCAATGTCCCTAACCCTACCACCCTCTCCCTGCCCCTCTACCTCCAGCAACCCTCAGTTTGTTTTGGGAGATTGGTCTCTTATGGTTTGTCTCCCTCTTGATCCAATCTTGTTTCATTTATTCTCTTCCTACCCCCCATACCCTCCACATTGCATCTCCACTTCCTTATATCAGTGAGATCATAAGATAGTTGTCCTTCTCCGATTGACTTATTTCCCTAAGCATGATACCCTCTATTTCCATCCATGTCGTCACAAATGGCAAGATTTCATTTCTTTTGATGGCTGTGTAGTATTCCATTGTGTGTGTGTGTGTGTGTGTGTGTGTGTGTGTGTGTGTGTGTATGTGTGTGTGTATACCACATCTTCTTAGGATAAAACTACTCAGCCATATGCTAAAATGTAATATTATTGATAATATTCTTATGTAATGCAGATATTTGCCTGGTAATCCTGGGCTTACAGATATTTCCCACAGATAGCCTGGCAATAGTCTGGAGATTGTGAACTGTAATCCATGCTTTGATCCCAAGAATGAATGAATGAATGAGTGAATAAGTATATACATACATACATACCCTGTGATTCAGTTATTAGTGGCAAGAGAAACATTGAGAGAACAGAGCTATTATTGATTTATAAAGGTATTTGGTAGTTTTCAAACATTCTTGAGGGAGAATATGTCCTTTGCCACAAAATTCAGAGTTAATTCATGCAGATTAAAGTTCCTGTAATATATATCTGGAGTAATCCTGCCTCATTCACAAATAAACTATCCAAATCAGAAATTTCTGAGTACAGTTTTCTTATTGCAAATGGCCTGGCCCATGGCAATGGCCTGTACTCTGTAGCCACTCGCCCACACAGGTTCCGTGGTGAGCATCAGTCCACACTCTGAGAATAGCTCACAGAGCTAAGGCTGGTAGCCTCTGAGATAGCCAGGCCCAGAGCACAGGCCAGATGCACCATTGAACCAAAAAAGGCTGATTAGATGACATGGGATCTCGTCAACACAGCCCTTTAAACAGCTAAAGTGTAACATGCTCCCTCTCTCTCAGGTGACTGCTGGGCCACCTCTGTGGGAAAAGCCTCCCTCAGGGAGCCATGACTGCATGCCCAGCCCCCTCCTAGGAAGACCAACAAAGAGTGACTTGCAGGTTCCCCTCCAGCATGTCCCTCTGAACCCATCTGATAATAAGCAGCCCACGACTGGGGATGCTGAGCCCCCCCAACAGCCTGGCAAAAAGCTCAGAACTACCAGCCAGAAAGCAGAATCCATGTGCTTGGGTCATTTCCATAACCGCCACGTCTTCCAGCAACTGTTGATTGAAAAGCAAAAGAAGAAACTTCAGGAACAGCAGAAAACAATTCTGGAACTGAAGGAAAGCCAGCGGCTGGCAGAGGCTCGGTGGGCTGCAGAGCGGGCTGCAGCAGTCACTGATGCCCAGAGCTGCCTGCTGTCGAATCCCAGGAGAAAAGAACCCAAAAGAACCTGCCAGGTGCTTCCAAAGTATGTCCACTATATCAGAATATTCTTTGGACTTACGATTGGGGTTTTTTCACCTGTGGTAGATAGGCCCCTGAACTTCTTTTGTCCAGCTTCCAGACTCCATGAGCTCTCCCTTTCTTTGAAAGTACACAATTCAGAACAAAGCAACCCCCCTACATTGTGACTGATCCGTGACAGGTACTTATAATATTTGAGGCAACTGGCTACCTTTGAGTTACACAGTTAGCATTTCTGTTGTGCTACTTTTGTCCAAGGAGCTCTGTTACTATACCAGTAAAAGAGAACAGTGCTTACTTGCTCTGCCTCAATACTGGGTTTCTGATTATGTGTGGTTCTGAGAAGCCGGGATGTACAATGTCAGGTACAAATGGAGCAGCCCCTGGGCTGGCTCATTACCTAGCTTAAATTTGCAGTTGTTTTGGATAAAAGTAAACATCTTTGAGGCTGGAATAAGAGTCCAAATTTCTCAAAAGTCACTTACAATGGTTCCAGACGTGTTTGAGACATACTCAGTTCACGTGATAAGGCTAAGAAGTGGGTGATAGATACCTAATGATTTGAAGCCCTAGGGTGGGAGTCAGAGCACCTGACTAATGGCACACTCCAGCCAGTCACTCAGCTTTTCCATGCTTCGTTCCACCAACGTCTAAAGTGGGTTTAATACATAGTTATCTTAGAGAGTAAAGATTAATTATAATTTGTGAAATGCTTTGAGTTTCTCGGGTTTGAAAGCTTTGAACAAAGCTGGTTATTGGTCTGAATTCTTTTCCTTTTTTTTTTTACCCCCAGTTCGCCTGTTGCTTCCCCTGAGACTGATGGTAGAGGAGGTGACTCCCCAAATTCTCTCTCTGGACCCAGAAGGAACCCAAGGCAACAGAAGGCACCCCACCCCATACTAAAAGGCAGGGCGGTCTGGGTGGTGGTGGCCTGGTGGTGGTGATCTTCCTTCCTGAATTAGAATATGCTAGGACTGAATCCTGGTGACTCTTAAGTTTTGAGACTTGGCAGAACCTGGTCAAAGATGGCTAGACATGTGAAGAGTGCAATGCACCAGAGAGTTCCATGCATTTTTTTCCTGCCCTCTCTGCCAAACTTTTTGGCCTTCCCAAAGAATACCAGAGGCGGGGTGGGGTGTTGAAAGGTATATCATTTTGAATTGGTTTGGATTACGAAAAAAAGTGGGACAGTTACACAAAAATACTCGTGAGTAGCTAGCTGCTAAGGACAAACATTGATAAAGATCATCTGTCATTATACTTTGTTAACTTTGAATTATTGATCCTTTTACAGCAGTCCATATGATTTTATGAGCTGTACCTTGATAGGCTTTTAGTAGTGAAATCTACAAACCAGACATTTTAATTTAATAACATTTTTGATGCATGTAGAAATCACTGTTTAAACAAAACAATACTATGAGAAGAAAAGCATTCGCCACCTAGCGAATCCACTGATTGTTTTTTCTGTATACATAGTCATGAATGTGCATATGTTTGTATTTGGAGGTAGGCACGTTGGCAATTATATTATAGTTGTAAGTCTGATTTTTCACCTTTGGCAAGATTGCTGCCCTTAGAAAAAGTGATGCCATCTGAAGCACACTGTGCCTGAAGTCCATTCATTTTAATGAAGAAATTAGCAATCTCTGTGTTGACTCTCTGCCAGGACGGCAGTTGATGCCATCTTTGCCTACCACTGAGCATGATCCGGAAATGCCCAGTTCGATGTGATTATTTTTTTAAATAATCACATATTTTAGAACTCCAGGCTACTTTTCAAGTGGTCTTTAGTGATTAGCTCTAGAAAAGATGGGAAACATGCTTCTTACCAGAGCCTGCCTCTCAGGGCTTTCACTTTAATCCTCTATTCTGTTTCTGCCTCTTTAAAGACAGCCTCCCTGCCACCATCTGTGGCAACCCCACTCTTCTTTTTTCAGCAATGCAAACACTTAATATCTGTAAGAAATAGCCTGGTGAGTTTTTTGTTTATTAATTCTTGAAACTTGGACTTAAATCTTCTTCTCTATAACATGGCACAAGGAAGCAAAAGTAACTATTGGCTGACTTAGGTGAGCAGAACTTGATACTCCTCCCCCCCATTTCCCTCTCCTGTAAAAGTCCCGATTGATGACAGAGTCATATTATCAGACCATCTTGCACATTTGCTTCTTTTGGATCGATATTTAATAGACTGTCAAGAACAGGAGTCTGACACTTGAATTCGTTCAGATGCCAGTTCTCCAAATGCCTAGTACAATTCCATTTCCTGCCCATCTGTATATCTATCCAAGCCTTAAAACTAGATTTTAATATATTCATCATGACCCTAAACTTTAGTTTGTTGGTTGTTGTTGTTACATATACAGACGTAGGTATAATGACTTAGGAAAAAGAGCAGACTCAATGGGATTTGAGGACTGACTGTACTGCCAAAGTATTTGTTAGATGTAGTTAAAGTTTTCTCCATTCATTGAAGGATTACCAATTTAAAATTCTGGTTTCTGGGTTTCAGTAATAAAAGTATCATCAAGGTACACTGTCTTATTTAAACCAGTAAACAATTATTCTAATAGAAACGTGAAAACAATTTGCAAATTGTTCATCATTGATGAGGATAGGATTGTAGGTCTTTAACCTGTAGGGGGTAGATAAATAACATATACGTACTTACATATTTATAAATACAACTACAACTTATATTTTTAAAGTATAAATTTTATATTTATAAACAAATAAATGTTTCTGAAATTGTAAACACTCAACTTGCAAGAAAACCCTAACAATAACACGAGATTTTGCTATAAAATGTGGAGACATTTCTTTTGCAGTTCTCCTTATATTTTTGATATTGGAACTCTGTTACTATTTTCTAGCCATGGAAGAGAGAGCAGTTCAGCGAGCTGAACGTAGGCGGATCTTGGCAGAGAGGAAGAAGAAACAAGAAGAGGACAAATTGGTAAATCAAGAATGAAACCTGAGGCAAGAAAAAGGATTTGTATAGGTCTTTATTAAAAAAAGGAAAAAAATGAAGCCTAGGGGTGCATGGGTGGCTCAGTCGATTAAGCATCCAACTCTTGATTTTGGCTCAGGTCATGATCTCAGGGTGATGAGATCGCATGCCCCACATCAGGCTCGCCTGCTTAAGATTTTCTCTCTCTCTCTGTACGCCACCCCCCGACCTCTCTGCCCCCGTCTAAAAAAAAAGAAAAGAAGCCTAGCTTGTTTAAGTATCTTGAGACAGTCGAGCTAGATTAACTTCAGAAATAGCTTTTTATCCACTGGCCCAAACTCTGAAAATTTTAGGAAAAGAAAGAGAGAAAACAGTAACACCATTAGCATAGCAAGAAGGAAATGTTATAAAAGTTGATGGGAGCCAGCAATGAGGAAGATTTACATATTTAGATTTAGATGTCCAACCTGGTAAGTTGCAAAGGTGAGTAGTTCTTGCAGTTTTGACCTAGACTATCAAAAATAGATTTTGTATCTACTAAGAGAAAATAAACAGTTTCAACAGTTTGGGGGTTTTTTTGTTTTTTGTTTTTTTTTAAGATTTATTTATTTATTTATTGGACAGAGAGATCACAGGTAGACAGAGAGGCAGGCAGAGAGAGAGAGAAAGAGAGAAGCAGACTCCCTGCTGAGCAGAGAGCCCGACGCGAGACTCGATCCCAGGACCCCGAGATCATGACCTGAGCCGAAGGCAGCGGCTTAACCCACTGAGCCACCCAGGCGCCCAGTTTGGGGGTTTTTTGTGTGTGAAATGAAAGAAAAAATTTGTCCTACGCTGTATGGCGTTTAGACTTAGTACTTCACAAGTAAAAATAAAAACTAAAAAGGAATCATTATTTGATGAAAAATTAATGTTCTCTTCTTGCTCTGTATCTCCTTTCCAAGTAGAGAAGAAACTTTTAAGTTACACAACTGACTACCTGTTGGTTGGCTTTTCTACTTTTATCAGAAAATACGGGCTTCTTTCAGAGACAGGCGGGTACTCTTGGTAGATACTTGACATTCCTCAACATAAAAAATCTTACTTCCATACAAACATAGCATTGTTATTTTTTACAACTCTCCTCTTGACCAGGCCCAGTTAAAGGCCCAAGAGGAGGAGCGTCAGAAGAGGGAAGCAGAAGAAAAGGAGGCTCAGCTTAAGAAAAAACGAGAAGAGAAGAGACTGCAGAAAATGGTTCGTAGAATCTGTTTGGTCATTCACCTGCTTAAAGTCTATTGTGTAAAATACCGTGACCCTGTGCACCTTCTCCATCCCCAGGCTTCCCTCTTCTCGCACCTCCGCCCTTTCTCGCGCTGTAAACCTCATGCAGTGAAAACCTCATTCTTTAGATTATAGCTCAAACATGGCTTCTCCCAGAGGAGCCTTTCTTGCCTTGTACACTCTCTTCTCCACCCAAGGTTAGGTTATGTTCCCATTTTACCTCCGAAATATATTTCCTTCAAAGCATTACCAGAGCTTATAATTATGCATATGTTTTGTGGTTGTCTTATTGATTTCAGCATCTCTAACGAAACTGGAATCTCCTTGAGAGTAAAGGGAGCAGTCTAGTGTTGCTCACTGTTGTATTGGTGAGCAGTGTCTCTGGCATACAGTAGCAACTTAGCAAGGATGTTGAATGAGTGAGTGAATGAGTGAACAAGTAAATGAACAAATGGAAGAAAATATACGCCCAAGAAATAAGAGATAAAACTCTTACTTTCAAGAGTATTGAATTCTAATTGGAAAGATAAGGCCTAAATATGCCTGTCAGACAATATAATACAGCACATGTTGTCTTGTGGCTCAAAGAACAAAGAAGGGGCGCCTGGGTGGTTCAGCCAGTTAAGTGTCCAACTTTTGATCTCAGCTCAGGTCTTAATCTCAGGGTCATGAGTTCAAGCTCTGCATTAGGCTCCATCCTAGGTGATCAAGCTCTGCATTAGGCTCCATGCTAGGTGATCAAGAGCCATAGAAGGAAAGCAAAGGAGATCAAGAGAGCCATAGAAGGCAAGACCTATAAAGATTGAGGAGATAGAGACATTTTCATAGAAAAGAGATTCTAATTGGAAATTGCATTAGGATTCTACAGAGAAACAGAATAAATAAGTTATATGTGTAGGAAGAGATTTATTATGAGGAATTGGCTCATGTGATTATAGAGGCTGAGAAGTCCCACAGTCTACCATCTGCAAGCCAGAGACCCAGGAAAGCCAGCAATGTAATTCCAGTCCTAGTCTGATTTGATGGTATAAACTCTAGTTCAAGGGCAGGAAAAGACCAGTGGCCTGGCTCAAGCAGGCAGCCAGGAAGGAAAAAAGGGGCAGATTCTTCCTTTTGGGTTTTTTGGGTGTTTTGGTTTTGGTTCTAGTTATCCCTCAAGGGATTGGATGATGCCCGCCCACATTTGGGAGGGCAGTCTAACAGACTCCATGGATTCAAATGCTAATCTCATCCCAAAACACATTCGCAGATACACCCATAAATGTTTAATCTAGGCACCCTGTGGCTCCGTTAAGTTGGCACATAAAATTAACCATACAAGTCTCCCCCCATACACTTGGCACCCATACACATCTCCTTAAACCATACTTAATCTCTAAATAAAGAAAAGAAGATCATAATTCTGCTTAACATGATACAACTTTCTTGCATACAACCAAAACTGTACTAACCCCTTCCCCAGAAGAGGTCAAGTCCTTGAATGATGTTTACTCTTCTCATTGATATCCCGTAACTTAACTACTATGATATAAAATAAAAATACTTAAACACAATGATACAAATTCAATACATCTTATATTATGATTCATTGTAGAACATTTGAGAACTACAAAAAAATGGAAAAATATGAGCTCAGCTATAAGAGGTAACTAAATATCCTAGTATATTTACTTTGTTTCCTCTAAGCATCTCTCTTTTTATAGATTGATAATTTGGGGATGGGGGGAAGGTGTATATAGTACTTAATCTGCTTTTTTGCATTTAAGAATCTCTTATGAATATTTTCATTTACCATTCAGAATTTTTCAAAACGTTTTTATTTATACGTTGACAGTAAATTTTTTTCAATTTTTATGTAAATTCCAGCTAACATACAGTTTGATACTAGTTCCAGGTGTAGAATGTAGCGATTTATCACTTACATACAACACCTGGAGCTCATCCCAACAAGTGCCCTCCTTAATACTTACTATTTTTTTTTTAATTTATTTATTTGACAGACAGAGATCACAAGTAGGCAGAGAGACAGGCAGAGAGAGAGGAGGAAGCAGGCTCCCCGCTGAGCAGAGAACCCGATGCGGGGCTCGATCCCAGGACCCCGGGATCATGACCTGAGCCGAAGGCAGAGGCCTTAACCCACCGAGCCACCCAGGTGCCCCAATACTTACTATTTTTTAAAAATAAACTTTTTATTTTGGTTTACTTTAGGTTTATTAAAAAAGTTACAAAAGTAGTACGAGGAGCTTTTGTATACCCTTCACTCAGTTTGTTTCTCCTTAACATTATCACCTTACATTACCATAGTGCATTTGTCAAAACGAAGAAACCAACATTAGTACATTATTATTAAGACCAGACTTTATTCACATTTCACCAGTGTTTCCAGTTTTTCTGACGTCTCATCGTGTCTTTTCTGTTCTGTTACCCTTTATGTATATTCCTTTGCCACTACCACCTGCCTTTGATGGCTATACCTTTATAGTAGATATTGAAATTGGACAGTGAATTCTTCTACTTTATTCTTCTGTTTCAGAATTACTTAGCTATTCTTTGCCTTTTTATATAAGTTTTAGACTAATTTATCAATGTGTACAAAAAAAATCTTGCTTAGGTTTTGATTGGGATCATATTGAATCTATAGTTCAAATTAGAGAATTGACATCTTAACAACATGAGTCTTTAATCTATGAGCATGGTATAGCTCCCCATTTATTTAGATCTTTGTTTCATGAGTGTTTTATAGCTTTTCGCATACCTTGTATATGATTGGTAGATTTGTACCTACATATTTCTTTTTTGGTGCTCTGATAAATGATGCTTTTTTTTTTTAATTTCAAATTCAGTTTTTTCATTGCTGGTATATAGGAGCACAGTTCATTTTTGTATGTTGACCTTGTATCCTGCAACCTTACTATAACTCACTTATTAGTTCTAGGCAGGGTATTTTGTTTTTTTGTTTTTTGTAGACTCTTTGGAATTTTCTACAAGTTGTTTGCCAATAAAGGCAGTTTTATTTCCTCCTTTCTGATTTGTATGCCTTTTATTTGTCTTGCCTTATTGAACTAGCTAGGAGCAATTCCAGTGCAAGATTGAATAAGGAGTAGTGAGATACACTTGTTCTTGTTCCTTGCCTTGTTCCAGATCTCAGGGGGAAGATCCAGTCTCTCATCTTTACTGTCATATATGTCATGTATTTTACTTTTATATGTATTATAAATACCCAGTATCTTCTTACTTTTATTGCTTTAAACAATTGTGTTTTAGTGTGACTAAAAATAAGCTGGAGGCACATGGGTGGCTCATTCAGTTAAGCATCCAGCTCTTGATTTTGGCTCAGGTCATGATCTCAGAATAATGAAATAGAGCCCTGTGTTGGGCTCTGTGCTGGGTGTGGAGCCTGCTTAAGATTCTCTCTCCCCCTTTCCTTCTTCCCCTCCCCCACCCACTCATATGTATGCTCTGTCTCCCAAATAAGTGTTTAAAAAAAATAAGCTGAAGATTATAGTTTTTCATTTCTGATGCTCTTTATTTCTTTGTGTACATCTAAGATTTTAACTATATCACATTCCCTTGGCCTGAAAAATCGCCTTAAACATTTCCTGTAGGATGATAGGTCTGCTGGTAGTGAATTCTCTTAGTTTTCATTTGTCTGAAAAAGTTTTTGTTTCTTCTTCACTTTTTTTTTTCTTTTTTCTTTTTTTTTAAGAGAGAGAGCACATGAGCAGGGCAGGGAGAGAGGGGGAGAGAGAACCGACTTAACCAACTGAGCTAGCTACCCACTCTCCCTCACTTTTGAAGGTATTTTCACTGGATATAGAATCCTGGGTTGATAGTTTTTCTTTCAACACTTCACCTATGTCATTCTGTTGTCTTCTTACCTGGTTTCTGACAAGTTTGCTGTCATTCTTGTCTTTGCTCCTTTATTGTAAATGTCTTAATCTGCTTAGGTTACCAGTTCTGTAGATTGGCCATCTGAGATCAGGGTGCCAGCATGGTTGGTTTCTGGTGAAGGCTCTAGTCCTGCCTTATAGATGGCCACCTTCTCACTGTGTCCTCCCATGACCTCTCCTAGTGAGAAGAGGAGTACATGAGCTCTCTGGTGAGTTAAAAGGATACTAGTCTTACCTTTAGGACCTCATTTTACCTTCATTACTTCCTTAGAGGCCTCATTTCCAAATAAAACCACACTGATTGTTAGAGGACTTCAATATATGAATCCAGAGGGGGTTATAAACATTATGTCTATAGCAGTAGGTAAGATGGGTTCTTTTCCCCCAACTGCCTTCAAGATTTTTTTGTGTCTTTGGTTTTCAGCAATTTGAATATAATTTGCCCAAATGTGATTTGTTTATTTTTTTTCCCCCCTGCTGCTGATCTCTGTTTCTTAGATATGTGGCTTTTATCTGTGAGTAATTTTGGAATATGTTTACCCATTATTATTCAGATATTTCACCTGTCCCTTTCATTTTCTTCCCCTTCTGGGATTCCAGCTTGCAATGCTTGCCTTACACTGATACTGTCCTACAGCTTTTGGATGTTCTATTGTGTTTTTCATTCTTTTTTTCTCTTTACCTTTCAGTTTGTGTATTTCTACTAATTTCAAGTTACCTGATTCTTTGAAGGCTCTCTTCATTTCTGTTACCATGTGTTTTTTTTTAATTTTCTAGCATTTTCATTTGACTGTTTATTATAGCTTCCATATCTCTCTTAAAATTACATATCTGGTCTTGAATGATGACTACCTTGCTCATTAGAGCCTTTAATGTTGTTATAAGTTATTTAAAAATTAAAATTCCCTCTCTGGTAGTTCTAAAATCTCTGTCATATCTGAGTGTTGTTCTAAAGATTGATTTCTTTTTAGACTGTATTTATTGCTTATCTTTTGGTATGTCTTCATCATTGTTGTCATTGTTGTTGTTGAAAGGCGGGCTTGTTGTAGAGAGCAGTAGAAGCTGAGATAAATTGGCCTTTAGTGTGGAGATTTGTGTTAATCTAGCCAAGAGTTGGACTACATTTGAAGTTTTGTGTTGCCGTGGTTACCATTGTTGAGGTTTGCTATTGCTATGAGTACCACAGACTTCAATTTACACTAGCAACTTTGTTTTTATCTCTCTCTCTCTCTCTATTTTTTTTTTTTTTTTCTTGGTTTCAGGTCTTCTCTCTGTGCTGTTCCCCAGAGAAAGTCTGTCTATCTCTTTCAGGTCTCTCAGGTACAGGCCACTGTTATTACTAGAGATTTGTTTGCATGCTGGTGGGGTATGGATGAGGGGAAACACTCTATAACATTGTGATTAAATCTGTCTTTGGAGTACACAGTATTGGGCAGTCAGAAGAATTTCCACTCCTACTCCTCTGTTCCCTTCTTTTTGTATCCACTGGCTCAGTCTGTAACCTTAAAGCCCTTCCCTCTGAGGTTCCCCCTCCACTTAAATGAGATGGGCTAGTCGGCTACCCCCAGCTGCAGTAGCATTCCACTAATGTCTTCAGCTGGGGCCATGTGCAGGTGAAGGCTTTTGTTTCCCAAGGGAGAATGGTCGGGGCAGATCTTACAGTGGTTGCTGTTCCTCTCCACTAGCCAGAACCATGGTAGAAACTTTATCTGGATTCTCCCTGATCTCCGTGAGAGCCTACAAAAAGGTGGAGTTCCTAGAGCAAAAGCCTGCAAAAAGGCAGAATGTCCCTATGACAATGACCCCCAGGTAAAATACAACTTCGGTTTATAATCGTAGACAAAAAGATTTTGTCACATAGACTAGTTCCTATTTAATAAATCATCTATAGCTGTTTCAATCAAGATAGATGCATGTACAAATTGGTGGTGTTTGAACTTTCTTTACAAGTGCTTCAGATCTAAATTGCACTTGGCAGGGTGCCTGGGTGGCTCAGCTGAGCGTCCAACTCTTGTTTTCAGCTCAGGTCATGAATTTGGGGTCACGGGATCAAGCCCCACATCAGGCTCTCTGCTGGACCTGGAGGCTGCTTAAGATTCTCTCTCCAGGAGCACCTGGGTGGCTCAGTCCTTCAGCTGCTGTCTTCAGCTTCTGCTCAGCAGAAGCCCATTTCTCTCTCTCCCACTCCCCAGCTTGTGTTCCCTCTCTCGCTGTGTCTCTCTCTGACAAATAAAATCTTTAAAAAATAAATAAATAAAAATAAAAAGATTCTATTTGGGGCACCTGGGTGCTTCAGTCCATTAAGTGCCTGGCTTTGGCTCTGGTCATGATCTCAGGGTCCTGGGATTGAGCCCCACATCGGGGCTCTCTGCTCAGTGGGGAGCCTGCTTCTCCCTCTCCCTCTGCCTGTCACTCCCCTGCTCACTCTCACTTGTACCCCCCCAATAAATAAATAAATAATCTTTTTTAAAAATTGAAAAAGAAAAGATTCTTTCTCTCCTTCTGCCTTACCCCATCCTACCCCCACTTGCTTATGCTCCCTCTTTTTTTTTTTTTTTAAGATTTTGTTTATTTTACAGAAAGAGAGATCACAAATAGGCAGAGAGTCAGGCAGAGAGAGTGGGGGAAGCAGGCTCCCTGCTGAGCCCGAGGTGGGGCTTGATCCCAGGCCCCTGAGATCATGACCTGAGCCGAAGGCAGAGGCTTTAAGCACTGAGCCACCCAGGTGCCCCTGCTCCCTCTCTCTTAAAAAACAAAAATGCGCTTGGCAGTTTTCTCCTTTGCTTCTGGGCAGTCTTGCTCTCCATAGTGTATTTCTCCACCCAGTTTATCACAGGCTCTTTTTCTATTTGGTGCACAGGTGATTTTTTAACTCCTTGTATACTTTATGTAGCTACTCCCAGCAAGCAGTCACCAAGGCCGTGGCAGCATTATTCCTCTGGACATCAAAAAGATGATGACACTTCTGAGCCAGTACCTGCTATGACTTCTCTGAGTAGTCACATCCTCGATGTGTTGATGGGAGCCTGCTTCATCTCTTCTAGTTGGACATTTTTTACTCATTAAGTTTATTAGTTTATGGTGTGAGGTACCATATTTCTAATTATATAGAGGAATTGCTCTATATAGAGCACTGGAGAAGTTCTCTAGGGCAATCACATGTTTTTCTTTGGATAGAAAATACAAGATAAGTCCTGACCATATTTTAGGCTAAGGGAACTGGAAGAATTCCTCAGGGATAGGCTCATGACAGATTTGTTCTCCATATTCAGGAAGTGGTTCAGGGTCAAGACATGGCTGCCCTCTGCGATCCTTGCTACCTACAACTCCCCCAGACCTAGAAGCGCTACATTCTTCAGAGGGGGCCTCTGTAGCCATGGCAGGAAGTCTGGGGCAGCATGGTCTCTGATATGGAAGTGTTGCTTAGTGTTCTGTGGCTTTGACAGGATAGCCTGTCCGGTGTAGCAGTAGGATGGCCACTTGGTGGATCTCATACAATAACCTTTTGAAAATAAAAATCTAAACTCCTCTTAAATCCCATTGCTCAGCTGGGAGCCTGTTTTCTTCTCCCTCTGCGGCTCCCCCTGCTTGTGCTCGCTCAAATAGGTAGATAAAATCTTAAATATAAATTTATATATGTATATATATAATGCTATGTAATATAAAATTTTGGCTCAAGAAGATCTCTAGTAGATGTCTTTCTCTCTCTTTTTTCATGGAAAAGTAAACTTAAAAGAAGGCTATTTTTCCCCACTCCATCGGAAAATGGATTTCCTTTGGAGCCTACACCACCAGCCATGGAGTTGTAATTCTAGGAAAGTAGTTACACTGTAACCTAGATGGTGCCTGTGAACAGGGTTGACCAGCCTGAGGGTTTCTCCAAAGGCTTGTTGTCTGTGTTAGATTCCTGTCTGTAAGTCACAACTGCTGTCTAATGCTACAGGAGCATTTCAATGGATGTGAAAATGGCTACTTTCTGTTTTCACCTACCACATAACCCTCCGCTGTTACTTGTTACTCCTAAGAAAATTCTTGTAAATAGTTTTTATTTCTGGCCATCCAATTCAACATTTTAGATGTCTGAAGTCAAGATTATAAAGATAATTTGGGGTTAGTACTTCAGAGAATGTGGACATTTCATTTTGAGGAATTTGTACTGAAACAGGTAGTTTGGATTAGATTAGGCAAATCTCCCTTCCATAGTAAAAATGTTCTGGTGCACGCTCTCATTTTTTTTCTCACAGAAGACTCCTCAATTAGAAAGCTTGTCAGATTCAGCCAATTCCCCACACTTTTCCTGAAGTGAAATGGGGGGGGGGGGCGCGACTTAAATGAAATGTTTTTGTATTTATATTATGTAAATGACCACTATTGTGAAGACAGTCTGCAGTCTTTACTTTTCTCTTGTGACTTTTGTAAGGGATATCACTTGCTTCCACTCACCATTTTTAGGTAGTTTTATTTTTCTCACTTTTATTATAGCCTATTTTTATTAAAAATAGAAAAATACAGTAAACCATTACACTTGAAACCATCTTTCTCAGTCAGCCCCTCAAGAAGGGGTACATTCTTCTTTGAGGAGCAAGGGAAGTCTTTCTTCAGGGTATTACCAGAAATGGTTACTCTTTCTCACTGCCTAATGATCATCAAATACTTTTAACTTTTTTCTGGACTTACTTGTTCATCGCTTTTAAAAAGAGTGCAGTGTAAGAATATTATTCTAGGCTTTTAATGCAGTGTGGAGTATCTTTAGGGTTATTTACATATATCTCTCTACCCTGTAATCTAAACGAAGGCGCTGTATTGCTAGGTTTCCCATAATAATGAGGGAGAAATATTGATTGCTGTCCTAACTAGATACTTTACTTTTTAGTAACATAGTAAGATAGAAATCATCTGTGAACAACGCTGAATGTGTCTAAGACCATGCATAGTACTGATTCTTGTAGTACTCATGACCACCTTTTCCTCAGCTGCTTGGCAGAATTGTTTCCGTTAATGCTCCAGTGTTCTGGTACCATGATTAGCACATGGTTTAGTGGCTATACGTTCAAATTAAATTAATTACCTATTTGTTGAAATGAAATTTCATTAGTGTTTTGGTCATGGCATTTTTACTCATTTTTTCAGTTTTGCTGAGGTATAATTTACAAAATTGTAAGGTACTTAAAATGTCCAACAGGATGATTTGATGTACTTACACATTGTAAAAGGATTCTCACAGTTGGGTTAACACAGCTGTCACCTTATATATTTACCCACTGTGTGTGTGTGTGTGTGTGCGTGCACGTATGTACACTTAAGTTCTCTCTTAGTTAATTTTAATTATAAAATAGTGTATTAAAAACTACAGTCACCGTATTTCACTTTAGGTCCTAGACTACATTCATCTCACAAGTAAAAGTCTGTACCCTTTTTCCAGGCTCTCCCTTCCTCCCCATACCCCAATTGCAAGCACATTCTCTTCTCTGTTTCTAGGAATTTGGTAATAGCCATTCTAACAGTTGTGGTTTTGATTTGTATTTCCCTGATGATTAGGGATATTTGAGTCGCTTTTCATATACTTGTTGACCATTTGTATGTCTTCTGGAAAAACATCTATCCAGGTTCTTTACCCATTTTTTTAAATGGGTTATTTGGGGGGGTGCTTTTGAGTTGTATGGGTTCCTTGTAAATTTTTGGTATTAACCCTTTATCAGAAATGTGGTTTGCAAATATTCTGTTCCATTCCATAGATTACCTTTTCATTTTGTTGATGGTTTCCTTTGCTGTACAGATGCTTTTTAGATTGATATAATCCCACTTGTTTATTCTTGCTTTTGTTGCCTTTGTTTTAAGGTGTTCAGTACAAAAGCTCATCTCCAAGTCCAGTGTCAAGGAGCTTACCTACTGTGTTTTTTTCCAAGAGTTTTAGTTTCAGGTCTTCCATTCAAGTCTTTCATCCATTTTTAGTTGATTTTTATGGATGGTATTAGATAAAGGTCCAGTTTTATTGTTTTGCAGGAGGCTATCCAGTTTTCCCAGCACCGTTTATTGAACAGACTTTCCCCCTTTGTATATTCTTAGCTCCTTTTGAAAATTAATTGACCATATATGCATGGGTTTATTTCTGGGTTCTCTATCCTATTCTGTTAATCTATGTGTCTTTTTTTTTTTTAATGCCAATACCATATTGTTTTACTTACTGTAACTTTGTGATACAGTTTGAAATTAAGAAATATGATGCCTCCAGCTTTGATGTTCTTTCTCAAAACTGCTTTGGCTATTCAGGATTTTTCATGGTCCCATACAAATTTTAGGATTTTTTTTAAATTTCTGTGAAAAATACCATTGGAATTTTTTGCTTTGGGTAATGTGGACATTTTAACAATATTAATTAATCCAATCCATGAAGACAGTGAATCTTTCCATTTATTTATTGTTCTGTGAAAAGATTCACAACAGCTGTGTTTTGGTTTTGAAAAAGAAAAGAAAACTTTATTATTGTTATTATAGATACCTAATAGAAACAGAAGAGGAAAGAAATCTACACATAGATGAAGGTAATAGAAGGGAAGAAGCCTGTGCTATGTGCGTCTGCTTCCCCTCCCGGATTCCATTCTAGGGAACCGGTGGGGCCTGGAGCAGGAGGGGAGGTAAGACAAGATTTAGAGATCTTGACATCCAGAACAGAAGAGCCAGTTCTGACCTGGAGACCAGAAAATGTATTTCAACAACCCGGCTCCCATCGTTATTCACACATCACAAGTCTCACAAACAACATTCCTTAGCCTGCCTACGTATGTGCAGGTCTTGGGGCTGGTTATGGAGGACATATCACAGAAAAAAAAAAAAAATCTACCCATATAGAACATTTGTGTCTTCTTCAATTTCTTTTATAGGTTCTGGTGGAGACTTTAGGATTTTTGATATATAATATCATGTCATCTGCAGAGGGAGATAATTCTACTTCTTTCCTAATTTGGATGTCTTTATTTCTTTTTCTTGCCTAATTGCTCTGACACTTCCAACACTATTTTTTTTAAAGATTTTATTTATTTATTTGACAGAGAGAGCTCACAAGGAGGTAGAGAAGCAGGTAGAGAGAGAGAGAGAGAGAGAGAAGCAGGCTCCCACTAGCAGAGAGCCCAAGGTGGAGCTCAATCCCAGGACCCTGAGATCATGACCTGAGCTGAAGGCAGAGGCTTAACCCACTGAGCCACCCAGGCACCCCACTTCCAACACAATTTTGAATAAAATTGATGAAAGTGGGCATCCTTATCTTGTTCATAATAGTAGAGGAGAAGCTTTTCAGTGTTGGGTGTGACGTTAGCTGTGAGCTTCTCAAGTATGGTCTTTATTGAGATACGTTCCTTCTGTACCCAATTTGTGGAGAGATTTTATCATAAAAGGGTGTTGAATTGTGTGAGATACATTTTCTGCATCTATTGAGATGATCATAGGATTTTTATCCTTCATTTTGTAACATGGGAGTATCACAGTGAGTGATTTGTGAATGTTGAACCATCCCTGCATCCCTGGAATAAATCCCACTTGATCATAATGTATGATACTTTTAATGTACTGTTTAATTTGATTTGCTGATATTTTGTTGAGATTTTATGTTCATCAGAGATACTGGCCTGTAAATTTCTTGAGTCCTTGTCTAGCTTTGGTATCAGGGTAATATTGGCCTTATAAAATGACTTAGGAAGTGTTCCCTTCTCTTACACTTTTTGGAAGAGTTTAAGAAGGATTGGTATTAATTCCTAAAATACTTGGTGGAATTTACCAGTGGCGCCTTCTGGTTTTGGACTTCTCTTTGTCAGAAGGATTTTGATTACTTATTCATTCTCTTCACTAGTAATCCGTCTGTTCAGATTTTCTAATTCTTCATGATTCAGTCTTAGTAAAAGTTGTATGTTTTTAGGAATTTATCCATTTGTAGGTTAAGTTGTTGGTATATAATTGTTCATAGTAGTTTGTTATGATCCTTACTATTTCTGTGTTTTCTCTTTCATTTCTGATTTTATTTAAGTCTCTCCATTTTTTCTTAGTCTAGCCACAGGTTTGTCTGTTTTATCTTTTAAAATAGACATCTCTTAATTTCTTTGATCTTTTCTATTGTTTTTCTAGTCTCTATTTCATTTATTTCTGCACTGATCTTTCTTTCACCCTTCTGCTAACTTTGGGCATAGTTATTTCTTCTTCTAGTTTGTTGAGATGTATAGTTAAGCTGTTTGAGATCTTTCGTTTAGTGCTAAGATCTTTCTTTAGTGTTAAGTGCTATAAACTTCCCTCTTAAAACTGCTTTTGCTGCATCTCATAAGTTTTGGTTTATTTTGTTTACATTTTCATTTGCCTAGACATGTTTTTTGATTTCCCTTTTGATTTCTTCTTTGACTCATTGGTTATTTGTAAAGCATGTTGTTTAATTTTCATGTATTTGTGTGTTTTCCAGTTTTCCTTTTGTAATTGATTTTTAATTTCATAACATCGTGGTTGGAAAAGATGCTTGATATGATACCAGTTTTTTTTCAATTTATTAAGATTTGTTTTGTGTCATATAACATGCAATCTATCCTGGAGAATATTCCCTGTACCCTTGAGAAAAATGCATTATTCTGCTGTTGTTAAATGAAATGTTCTGCATATGTCTGTTAGATCCATCTGGTCAAACATATAATTTAAGTCCAGTGTTTCCATAGTGATTTTCTGTCAGTGTGATCTATCCATTTGGGTTATTTAGGTTTCCTACTATTACTGTACTGCTCTCTAGATCTCCCCTCAGAATGTTAGTATTTGCTTTATGTATTTGGGTGATTCAATAATTGGATGCATATTTTTTTAATTAGATGAACTCATTTGATACATTAAATTAGGCAAAGAAAAAATCTATGCAACTAAATAAAAAGAAGCACATTCTCATACTACTTGAACACACAGCAGTGGCCAAAAATAATGAATTGTGGAATGGATCCCAAGATTTAATGCAAAAAAACACCCTATACAGAAAACTTTAGGCTTCTAACTTCACTAAATCTAATACTAAACATGCTTCCTTTTAGTCCTCAGCTTCTTGCAAGTCTTTTCCACTCTCTACTAACTGCAGAAGATCAGTATATGCGGCTTCCAACCTGTGCTAGCAATCTGGGATCATTATCTAGGACTCTTATAGGATCTCTGCCTCCTTTTTAATTGAATGATTTTCACCATCTTAAGTTTTCTTTTTTTTTTTTTTTCAATCTTTTCTTCTTTTGCTTCTGTTTCATGCATTATTTTTTCTATGACCAATCACTTCGCCATGCCAGCTTTGATCTTGATCTACCTCACTGGAGGATTGACCATGATCCACTGAGCACCACGGGAAGGAGGGGTGGAGAACCAAGGGAACCGTGGAGGAAGACTGGTGTATAAATATTTATAATTGTTATATGCTCTTGATGAACGACTCTTTTGTCATGGTATAATGACCTTTTTTTAAAATCTCTTGTTACAGTCTTTGGCTTAATGTCTGTTTTATCTGATACAAGGCTAGCTACTCCTGCTGTCTTTTGGCTTCTGTTTGCATGGAGTATCTCTTTTCTATCACTCCACTTTCAGTCTCTGTGTGTCCTTAAAGTTGAAATGAGCCACTCAGCAGTTTGAGTCCTGATTTTTTTCATCCATTCAGCCACTGTATGTATGGCTTTTCGCTGGAGAATGTAGTCTGTGTGCATTTAAAATATTGATAGGCATGGCTTATGATTGCCATTTTGCTAACTGTTTTCTAGCTCTTTTGTAGTTCCTTTATTCCTTTCTTCCTCTCTTGCTTTCTTCCTTTGTAATTTAATGATTCTCGTAGTGTTACGCTTTGATTCCTTTCTCTTAATCTTTTTTATTTATTTACTATAGGCTTATGCTTTGTGGTTGCATGAAGCTTGCATAAGACGTCTTGTAGTTTTAACAGTCTGTTTTAAGCTATAACTTCAAATGTATGTAAAACCTCTACATTTTTATACTCCCACTCCCAAAGTTTGTATTTGATGTCACAATTTACATCTTTTTTTAAAAGATTTTATTTATTTATTTTAGAGAGAGAACATGAGTGGGAGGGGTAGAGGAGGAGAAAGAGAATCTGAAGCAGACTCCATGCTGAGTGTAGAGCCCGATGTGGGACTTGAGCTCACAACCCTGAGACCACAACCTGAGCTAAAACCAAGAGTCAGATGGTCAACTGACTGGAGCGCCCAGGCACCCCACAATTTACATCTTTTATAGTGTGTATCCATTAACAAATTATTATTATAGTTATATTAAAACTTTTGTCTTTTAACCTTTATACTAGAGTTGTAAGAGATTCACCTACCACCATTACCATATTATTTTCTATTAAACTATTTATATATATACCTTTACCAGTGAATTTTACAGTTTCACATGCTTTTATGTTACTAGCTAGTGTCCTTCACTTCAACTTAAAGCCCTTTTAAGAAAAAAAAAAAAGATTTATTTATTTATTTGTTTGTTTGAGATAGAAGGGGCAGGGAAGCAGACTTTGGATGAGCAGAGATCCTGATGCAGGGCTGGATCTCAGGACTCTGAGATCATGACCTGAGGCAAAACCAAGAGTCGGATACCTAACCAATTGAGCTACCTAGTTGCCCCCTGAATTAGTCCTTTTCAGTGTTGGGATTTGAGTAAGGCTGGTCTAGTGGTAATGAATTTATTTTGCTTTGGTTTGTCTGGAAAATTCTTTTATTTCTCCTTCAATTTTGAAGGACATCTTTGCTGGGTAGACTGTTCTTGTTTAGCTGGTTTTTTCTTCTAGCACTTTGAATATATCATCCCACTCCCTCTGTCCTACAAGGTTTCTGCTAAAAAAACTAGTTGATTGTCTTATGGGAGTGCCCTTGTATGTAACAAGTTGCTTTTCTCTTGCTGATACTCTACTTTTCTTTAACTTTTAACAGTTTAATTGTCTTGGTGTGTCCCTCTTTAGATGTATATTGTTTGGTATTCTTTGGGTTTCCTGAATACAGATGTCTGTTTCTTTCCCCAGGGAATTTTTCAGCCAGTATTTCTCTAAAGAAGCTTTCTGCCCCCTCCTTTCTTCTGGAACCCCTGTAATGCTTATATTTCTACCCTTAATGATGTCCTGTCAGTCCGTTATGCTATCTTCATTCTTTTTTCCTTTTGACCCTGATTGGATTAATTCTCTGCTCTGTCTTTAAATTGGCTTATCCTTTCTTCTGCCTGATATAGCCTGATGTTGAACCCTTTTTCAAATTTTTCAGTTCAGTTACTGTATTCTTCAGCTATATGATTTATGTTTGGGGGTTTTTTAATATATATTTTGTATCTCTTTGGTGAAATTCTTTGTTCATGCATTACTCAGTGGGCATTTTTTTATGATCACTGTTTTGAATTGTCTATTGAGTAAATCATTTATTTCATTAAGATTGATTTCTAGAGATTCATCTTGTTCCTTTCATTGGAAGATATTCCCATCTCTACTTTTCTTGACTCTTCCTGTTGGTTTCTGCACATGAGATAAAGCAGCCACCTCTCATAGTCTTGACAGAGCGGTCTCTTGTGGGAGATGAACCTTATCAGTCAGTCTCACCCAGGTTCTTGACCTTAGCCTTCATCCAGTCTGTTGTCTTTGTTCTTAGCTCCCAGTAGTTGAGCTGTACCAATACTTGTCAGTGTCCCAAAGGGGAAAATCTCAGTCAGCACCTAGATCCAAGCTGATTAGCTGATTATAAAACTGTACCCTCCTGTGAAATGTGTAAACCTGACAATTCACAGACCTGTACCCCTGGGGCAAATAATACATTATATGTTAATAAAAATAATTAATAAAGGAAAAGAAGAAAAATATATTTAAAAAACAACAACACTGTACCCTCAAGTAGTAGCTGGGAATGTAGGGTAACTAAGCCCCTTCCAGGGAGAAACTATGAGATGTATTTTGCCTGCTCCCTCTGCACTGAGTCCACATGGGGAGAAGGGTGCTTCTACACCCATTTAAAAATTACTTCTTTGTTACAGTCCTATAGAACTTGTAAATGTAAGCTCCACTGGCTTTCTGAGCCAAGTAAACCAGGGTCCCATCCCTCAAGTGGTAATCATAAATGTTGGGTAACCAGATTGTGTCCAAGCTCCTTCCAGAGAGATGCTGGTTGTTTGGTTTTATTGGAGTGAGCAAGAGGGAAAAGGCAGAATAAGAGTCTATAGGGCACTTCCTTTGGGGAAGACCACAACCAACCCCTAAAAGTGTGCTAAATTAGAATCTGCACCCACAGGAATTAGCTTACCATATGGTCAAACCGCTTTCAGAGCAACTGGGAGATGGGCATATTTGTCTGCTCTTTCAGGTCTGAACCCTAAGGGGATAGCCATAGGAAGTGTGCACACATCCATTAAGAACTGTTTCTTTGTTTCCTATCATTTTGTATATCTCGTGGACACAAGCCCCAGTAGCTTTCAGAGGCAGTCATTTTATGGCCCTTTTCCTGAGTAGTTGTTTTAAAAGATGAAGTGCCAGATATGCAGTCCAAACCCTGTGTTCCTCAGAGAGAATTTCCAAGTTAGGAGTTCCCTCCCTGTTGTATGGTGCTGTGCCAGGGATGGGGTTTATGTCAGAAGCCTGTTTCAGTCCTTCCTACCCAATTTGATATGGGTGTTTTCCTCATTCACCTGATAGGGAAGAGTCACTCAGCTAGTTTCTAGATTTCTAACAGAGGGAAATGCTCTGTATGTAGCTATACACTGAATGCATCCAAGGCCGGAAGGAAGTCCAGGACCACCTATGTCACCATCTTGGTCCCTTCTCAGCATTTTCACGTTTGAATTTTTCCCAGAAAGAACTAGAGAAGCAGAAGAGAATTAAGAGGAATCAGCAGCTGGAAGCAGTCGCCAAAGAACATTATGAAAGGATGTTGCTAAGGAAAAAAGGCCTGGAACCTTGGAAGAGATTGAGACTGCAAAACAAGCAAAACATCCAGGTATGGTGTCACACGCTTCCTTCCAAAATTACAAAATGGACTTTTCAAATGGAATAAACACCCAATTCAAATTGAGGGCTGCTTGGTGATTTAAAAGCTAAAAATAAAAGCTAATCGAGTGTATGTAATTCTTTGTTTTGGATAAGAGTTCAGATTTGGTCTTCCAAGACAGAGAAAGATTTCTATAATTGTGCAGGTTGGAAACAAAGTGAGTAGATTTTTTATTAAAGACTTCTTTAAAGTAAGATGAATAGAGGCTTCTCTCAATTTTAGCCATGTTTCTCATAAAGAGGAAATAATTACCATAAGGTATTAGGTTTCTGTTTGAATAAAGCTGCATAACGCCCTCAAAAATCAGCGGCTTGCAATTTAGACATTTGTTTCTTACTCACACATCTGTGGGCCAGCTGTGGATTATATTCAGGTCTCTCCACAGCCTCTTTCTGGCTTCAGCAGTAATTCAGGCCGTGCTTTTCACCTGGCAAATGTCTACTGTGCAACAACTAAACCCAATGATGTAAACAACCCACACAACATCTCTCCTTGTATCCTGTCCACTAACATTTCATTGGCCGAAGCAAATCACAGAGACACACTCAAGGTCGTTAAGAGGAGGAAAAGTTCCATCTACTTCATTGAGAGGCATTATGAAATCACATACAAAGAGTAGGGATCTGTAATCCTATTATAGGGAACCATAACCTACTCTGCCACACAGATATATAAAATCAAGTAAATCAAGCTTCAAACTTACCCAGTGCATAGGGCAGGGCATTCTAAACTAAATGATCAGAAGCTCAAAATAGATGAGATGTTATTTTTAGAATTGTTTAAAAATAAGCACAGTGATTCTAGGTATGACCGCTATTGCTTACACATTTGGCCAGGTTAATATTGAAGAGTAAAACTAGCGTTTGGGGTTATGAAAACCAAGTATCATGAGCCCCACTAAGTTGAGTAATGCTGCTCTGGAAACGTGACGTAGGCTCCCTGCCTATTCATTCTTCATTCTGTTTGTTCTCTCCTTGTTTTTCATACTTTTTTACCTTCCCAAAATTGTTTTTTCCCTCTGTCCCTGATTTTTTTTCCTCAGCCTCCTTACCAATGGTTCTGGAATTACTGAGTATTCCAAACCAGCTGAGGAAGGCCATTTGTGATGATCTGGCCTGAGGGCAAGAGGATCCATCTGTGCCCCGAGTCATTGCTATTTTGCTGTGGCTTTTTCCTTGTAATGAGAGAGAAGGGCTGACTCTCTAGTCTTCTGAGTGAATGAATTTGGAAATGAAATTTGAAATTTGAACTGAAAATTTCCTTACAAAGATCATTTGCTATCTAACTGAATGCTTCTAGTTTTGTTTTATCTGGCTTTTGTATATTGGGGGCGGGGGTTCATTTATTAATACGCAAAGGAAAAGCAGACAGCGAATGGAAAGATTCATTCTTATATTCCTATCAGCTCTTCTTTTTTGGTTCTAGTATTTGAATGAATTCAAAAAAGGTATAAAATTCTGAAACAAATTGAATCTATGGGTGAATAACCAAATTAAAATTTTTCTATTTCTTTATTTAAATAAAAAAATAGAAACTGGAGTTTGATCTGAAAATGACAACTATAGGCTTTAAATACAGAAAAACCCAATTAAAAGAAAAACAGGAAGACAAATCTGAAACCAGCCTTTCCAAACTTTTCTGTTCATAAAACCTGTTATCCATTCATCTGGAGATCTTATAAAAATGTACATTCCTGGTTCCACCGCCAGGTATTCTCGGTATGTCTGAGATGCTGGCTGGTGTGCGTCAGGGAATCTGCATTTTTAATAAGTAGCCTGGGGAATTCTGAGTGATCTGAGCACCACATTTTGGGAATCACCTCTCTAGCTCATAACAAGTGCATTCGCTTCCTATTGCTGTTACAACAAATTACCGCAACATTAGCAACTTACAGTAACACATATACTAACTTAGAACTGGACTTGCTGGACCAAGGTCTGAGTATCAGCAGGGCACCTTCCTTCTGGTGGTTCCAAGGGGGGTGGAATCTGTTTCTGAGTCTCTTTCACCTTCCAGTGGCCACCGGCATCCTGTTGCTCTCAGCTCCCTCCTCGAATCACTCCTCTCTCTGCTTTCAGGTCACATACACTGATGCTGACCCTGTCACCTCCCTCTGACAAGCATTCTTGTGATTACATTTAGGGCTCTTGCATATCATACAGGATAATCTCCCCATTTTACAATCTTTCACTTGATCATATCTGCAAAGTCCCTTGTACCACATAAGGTAACATATTTACAGGTTCCAGGGATCAGGACATGGCCTTCCCTGAGAGCCTACTATTCAGTCTGTCATGACAAGGTAGTAGAATTTTAGAGCATTAGCAGTCCTCTCCACCTCTTTCTATTTGTAATAAGGGCACTGAGCCTTAGAGAGTACTGACTTCTTGAAGTCACATCGCACATTGGTTACAAAGCCAAAGTGTAGCCAGCACCTGGAAACACAGTCCAGGAAAGCAACCCAGTTCTGGCACACCATTAAACTGTCAGAACCAGAATATTAAGGTAGATGGTAACCACCAGGTGAAAGTTAAAAAATAAATAAAAGGAAAAGTTCTGGAGCACAGTAAAAGGAAGGGGTAGCTTCTTTTACCCAACTGAGTTGGCTTCTGGGAAGGGATACCAAAAAAATTAAGAAAAAAGAAAGATCCAGTTAAACAGTTCCTGCCTTGTTTGTAACATTTTTTCAGAAGTTATTTAGCATTTTTCCCTTAAACTCAGTATACTATAGGATATTTAATCCAAAAACCATTTCAGAACTTCTTTGAGACCTTCTGATAATCTTTTTCTTCCTGGTTCTCTGTTTTCCCAGAGGACAAAGAGCAGGAAGCAAAGCAAAGCCTGGGATGAGTCGGGCCAGACAGTGGTTTCGAGTGCCCCAGTGGCCTCCTGGATGGTCATTTGGGCCAATAAGAAGGACTGTCAAGAGATTCACTTGGATCACTCCCATTCATGGTGCTGGCTGGTTAGGCAAGGCTTCGAAAACGGTGTAATTGTATGGATAGGATTGAGAGGGAAGGGTTTTTCCTGCCTGCCTCTTAAAAGAATATAACAGTTACCTTTTAAAATTCATAAACTCATGTTTATTTTGGAATGCTCTTTCTGAACCTTTTAAGTTGGTAATACATTAAATTATTCATCCTGTTATTTTCCTATCAAATGTTTTTGTAGTTTATTAACAATGTCTAAATTTCAATGCTGGTGATAGCTCATACTAGAAAACTAGTTGAAAGTATTGGCATTTCCTCAGTTAGACAGTGGTTAAGTACATAATAGAGAGGTTTATTATGGAGTTGCTGTCCAAGCTCCAGGAGAACAAACTGAGAATATCATCACCTACACACTTCGAAACTTGATGCAAGTGAAATAATGGCTTTGGAGGTTTATTCCATTTTCCAAATAACCAGCCAGTCACTGTGGTCTTTGGGGAGTCAGCACTGCAAGGCTGTGCATGATGTGAATCTAAAACCCCCATAAAATAGGGTCAGTAGAAGAGCTCTTAGGACATAGTCTGAATGCCCTTAAGATTATTCCCTCCATAGTGACTTACAAGTAGTTTATGGCATTATTTGCCAAGGTGGTATGTAGTTCCTTAAGTGATTAAACATACAAGGGATAAATTCCTTTTCTCATTTAAAAAATTGTCCAGGTGGCTGAAGAACATCACTCTTTGGCTCTACAGAGAAAATGCCTGCTGTCCTGGTTCCAGTATAGTCAGGAAGTCCTGGCTAGGAACACAGCCCGGGCTGATCAGTTCTATTGCCAAATGTTGCTTCGGAGAGTTATCCGGAGCTGGCTACAGGTAAGGCCATACAGGGAAGGAAGCTTTAAATACATGTCTCTGCTCAATCCTATGTAAGAAAATTAGGTGCAATCCAGATGTCCATAACTATTGTTTTTCTTTTTTTTTTTCTTTTCAAGAATAATATAGAATAGTCGGTCCTGTTCCTTGCTTTGAAATGAATATGAAAATGTCAAATCAATTATTCCTAAGTATAAAACACTTTTTACACAGTGTCCATAAACTGTTTATAAACTTAATGTAACATTACATCAGCTTTTGCTTTTATACTCATTTCTTGTTGCTTATCCCATAATTGCTTAAGTGATTTTACTAGAAACCTACCCCCTCAGGCTTAGAACAGTTTCCACACCTCTGGCTCCATTGTTTTTTTAATACATTGCAGAGGATATTATCTTGGCTGCCATGCTATCTTTTTCTCTTTATCCCCGCCCCCCAGTGTCCTTTGTTCTTTTGTATTTGTTGCAGTTCTCTTTTGTACTGTTTATTTGCTATAATTCTTTGTCTGTGATATTATTTGTCTCACTTCTATTCCTTTCTTCATCCCCAGTACGTGACTGATCTGGAGGAAGAAGTACAAAAACTGTGGGTACATTTTCTTCAGAAGAAGATATTCAGGGCCTGGTTTACTATGGTCAGGGAGGCCCAGATTGTTTCCCAGAGCAAGCATGAGATTGCAGTGGAACATCATGACAGGTGAGGTTCTGATTTCTGAGGAAATTCACTCGGACTTCATAACTCTTCCACAGTGTATTCTTTGCCTGGGATATGGCTTATGGATGAGGTAAGGGTTCGGAGAGCTGGGTACTTGAAGCTACCCAGACAGCGGGGGTAGGCCCAGCTCATCCAGTGACTCTTTGGAAACCCCTGGAACTCTTGGGTCTCCATCTTAAAATGAGGGGGAGGAGGATGCCTGCCCTCTCTGCCTCACAGGGGCTTTCCAGAGGGTGAAATGATGAGAAATACATGAATCACCTGAGCAAAGTATTACTGTCTATTAGTCGTGCAGGTTTATCTCTGAAGTTGTCTTTAACATTTACTCTGAAATACACCAATAATATAAAAAAGTGCTTAAATCATACAGATACAGCTTAATGAATTACTGTCAAGTGGACTCCCATGTCACCACCACTGAGGTCAAGAAATAGGACGCTGGGGGCGCCTGGGTGGCTCAGTGGGTTAAGCCGCTGCCTTCGGCTCAGGTCATGATCTCAGGGTCCTGGGATCGAGTCCTGCATTGGGCTTTCTGCTCAGCAGGGAGCCTGCTTCCCTCTCTCTCTCTCTGCCTGCCTCTCCATCTACTTGTGATTTCTCTCTGTCAAATAAAAAAAAAATTAAAAAAAAAAAAAAAAGAAATAGGACGCTGCTGGCCCCTGGAAATCCCCATGGGCCCCTTCCCAATTACAAGCCGTGCCCTTCCCTCCAAAGGTAAAGGGCTCCCCTGACTTTTATAATGAGTACATCCTTGGGTTTCTTTTCACTTTGGCCTAAGGATGCAGCCTTCGAGGCTATAATTTTGTGTTGCCTGGCTTGGAACTTTACAGTAGTGGAATCATGTAAGAAAATTAGGTGCAATCCAGATGTCCATAACTGTTGTTTTGTTAAGTTCTTATTCAATGTTATATGAATTAAAGAACATTATCTCATTCTCTCCATCCTATTAATATTTATAATACAGTGATGTCTTACATAAGCCAGTAAGTGATGTCTTACTTAAGCCAGTGTCCTATAAGCTATTCTTATATACATTTTGTGTCCTATAAGCTATTCTTATATACATTTTTGCTTGGATTCCTAATTTTAAGTATTTTGGATGGAAATGTTCTAAATTTTATTACATACTTTCCCTTGAGAGTAAACAAATGATCTGTGTTTTAATGATCAGTAGTCATTGCTTATGAGCATGATGTGGTGGGCGGATGCCTCCAAGCTCTGAGGCGGGAAGATTGTTCTTTAACTGGAGAAATGACCCCTAACTCACTGCACCCAGATTAATTTTTGGTTCCTTTGTTTTCATTTGCTTGTATGTGCCTTTGCAAATGTCTCGTTTTTATAAAAGCATTCCTGTCTTGCCACTAAGGTGCCCACCACCAGCAAACCCTACTCACCCTTGTTTACAGGTTACTGAAATCTGTGGGCCAGGAAAACAATAAGCAAGTTGATTCTAATTTGGTCTAAAATAAAATAAGCAATGAGTGAGGATACCCAGAGGACTTGCATTTGAATAAATGCTTCCCTTTGAAGGTTGCCGTTTAAGACTGGGTCTGCATGACCCTGGACAAATAACCTTTCAGAACTTCCCGGTCCTCTTTTGTAAAATGGGGATAACAACAGAACCAATCTAACAGCATTGTTGAGAAGACTAAACAGGGTAACATGGTACCTCACTTAGCACTGCTTAGCCCCCAAATAATAGCTATGTTTTATTTACTGTCGATGTTCGAGTGTTGTTATTAAACATCCTGTTTGTCCACCTTTATTTTCTTTCTGTTTCTCAGCTGCCATGTACAGACTGAGAGATTCACTGGGACAGTTGCCCAGTGTGGCGCAGGACTGCCAGAGAGGGTGTTCACACACCCCAGAGAGGAGGGGGGCAGTGTCAGGATTTCCATTTTCAGGCAAGGAAACAGAAGCTGCAAGTAGCAGATTGATTTAGTACACAAATACCAAATGATGGAGCCTGGGCTCTGAGTCAGGCTCTCTGACTCCAGACCATTCTCTTCTTCTTGTAGCCCACCTCCTTCACCAGTTTTCTAATTCAGTCTTGTTTGTAAACTGTAAGATACAGTAGTAAGATAGTGGTCCTATGCAGGGCTTGAAGTTAGGAAATCAATATGGGAATCCATGCATTCAACAAGAAATAAATTCTCAGCCAGTTTCTAGTTGATATAAAAGCATCACCAGGGGTGGCTCACTCAGGTTGTGCGTCTACCTTCAGCTCTAGTCGTGATCCCAGGGTCCTGGGATTGAGCCAAGCCCTGCATTGGGCTCCCAGCTCAGCAAAAAGTCTGCTTCTCCCTCCCCTACTTATGCACTCTCTGTCTTCCGTCTCTCTTGCTCACTCTCTCAATTAAAAAAAAAAAATCTGGGGCGCCTGGGTGGCTCAGTGGGTTAAGCCACTGCCTTCGGCTCGGGTCATGATCTCAGGGTCCTGGGATCAAGTCCCACATCGGGCTCTCTGCTCAGCAGGGAGCCTGCTTCCCTCTCTCCCTCTATCTGCCTGCCTCTCCATCTACTTGTGATTTCTCTCTGTCAAATAAATAAATAAAATCTTTAAAAATAAATAAATAAAAAATAAATTAAAAAAAAATTTAAAAAAAAGAAAAATCATCACCAGGACTTGATGGCTTCCATCTTAGCTCCGTCCTCCATGGCTGACCCCTCCACGGCTCCTCAGACAGACCTCGTGGCTTCCTTGGAGCTTTCACACAAGCTGATCGGTGCACCTCCCTGACTACCCAGTCTCCATATCCCTGTCTAGCCACTGTCCCACCCTGTTTTCTTCATAGCACTGAAGACTGTCTGAAGTTACACATTTATTTATCGTCTGTCCCTCCCAACAGTAGAAGTGCCGCATCTTACTCAGTGCTGTGTTCCCAGGTGGTGGTAATGCCCAGTACAGGTGCAGAGCGGGTACTGTGATACTCGGTCCGGAAATGAATGGATGCATTATCTTGCAGGAGTGACCCTATTGTTTAGTCACGGGTCTTTTAAAAGGAACTTTTAAAAGGAACATTTAAAAATTGATATTCAAGTTCTTATTCAATGTTATATGAATTAAAGAACATTATCTAGAATATTTGTGGGGGAAAGGGAAGGAAGGAGAGACATTTATTAGTGTGAGGCCTCATCTTAAAAGTTCAGTAACACTGAGATGATCCTAATAAGAACATGAGGCATAATCTTACATATTTATATCACTTCTCAATGTATTAATTTATAATTACATAGTTACAATCTGTAAATCTGGAATTTTATACTTGGTGGGACAAGATGTCAGCCAGACCTAGGTGTCTCATCATCAGTACTCCAGCGAGAGCTCAGCTGTGGAGTTCTCCCGTGAGAGCTCAGCTGTGTGCTTGTCTGGCTCCTCGTGCATGAACAAGTAGATTTTTTTTTAATATTATAGATACTGTTCTATTTGTCTTACATATGTGATGGCACTGGATAAATGACATCTCCATGACTGAGCAATTACTATTATTATCCTCATTGTTTAAATCCAGTATAATTAATATGCAGTGTTAGTTTCAGGTGTACAATATAGTAATTCAACAATTCTATACTCAGTGCTCATAACAATAAGTACACCTCGTTAATGAAAATTAAAGGGGCTTATTAGAGAAATCTCAGAGCCTTTAATATATTAAATGTGCACTCTGAGTCTTTAACAGAACAAATGTGTACTTTTTGCTAAACTTTTTTATTTTTAATTTAAATTCAATTTAGTTGACATAGATTAGTTTCAGAGGTAGAGGTCAGTGATTCGTCAGTGGCATATAATATCCAGTGCTCATTACATCAAGTATCTTCCTTAATGCGCATCACCCATTTATCCCATTCCCCCACCCACCTCCTCCCCAGCCACCCTCTGTTTCCTATAGTTAAGAGTTTTTTATGGATTGCTTCCCTCTCTGCTTTTAATCTAATTTTTCCTCCCTTTCCCCTGTATTCATCTGTTTTGTTTCTTAAACAGTAAATGCACTCTTAATCCCCTTCACCTGTATCACCCATCCCCATAGCCCTCTCCCCTCCAGCAACCGCCAGTTTGTTCTTTGCATTTAAAATTCTGGGGCTTTTTTGTTGTTGTCTCTTTCTTATTTCTTAAATTCCACATGTAAGTGAAATCATACGGTATTTGTCTTTCTCTGACTTACTTTACTTAACATTATACCTACCCTCTAGATCCATCCATGTTGTTGCAAATGGCAAGATTCCATTCTTTTTATGGCTGAATAATATACCATTATATATATGTGTGTGTGTGTGTGTGTGTGTGTGTTTTGTTCGTATAATACACACACACACACACACACACATACACACCACATCTCCTTAATTTATTGTATTGCTTCCATATGTGGCTATTGTAAACAGTGCTGCAATAAACGTGGGGGTGCTTACATTTTTCAAATTAATGTTTTTATATTCTGAGTAAATACCCAGTGGAGGGGTGCCTGGGTGGCTCAGTGGGTTAAAGCCTCTGCCTTTGGCTCAGGTCATGATTCCAGGGTCCTGGGATCGAGCCCCGCATCAGTCTCTCTCCTCAGGAGGAGCCTGCTTCCTCCTCTCTCTCTCTGCCTGCCTCTCTGCCTACTTGTGATCTCTGTCGAAGTCAATGTACAGAAATCAGTGGCTTTCTAATACACTAACAATGAAAATACAGAAAGGGAAATTAGAGAATCGATTCCATTTACTATAGCACCAAGAACCATAAGATACCTGGGAATAAACCTAACCAAAGAGGTAAAGGATCTGTACTCGAGGAACTACAGAACACTCATGAAAGAAATTGAAGAAGACACAAAAAGATGGAAGACCATTCCATGCTCTTGGATCAGAAGAATAAACATTGTTAAAATGTCTATACTGCCTAGAGCAATCCATACTTTTAATGCCATTCTGATCAAAATTCTACCAGTATTTTTCAAAGAGCTGGAGCAAGTAATCCAAAAATTTGTATGGAATCAGAAGAGACCCTGAATCGCTAAGGAAATGTTGAAAAACAAAAATAAAACTGGGGGCATCACGTTACCTGATTTCAAGCTTTACTACAAAGTTGTGATCACCAAGACAGCATGGTACCGGCGTAAAAACAGACACATAGACCAGTGGAACAGAGTAGAGAGCCCACATATGGACCCTCAACTCTATGGTCAAATAATCTTCGACAAAATAGGAAAAAATATACAGTGGGAAAAAGACAATCTCTTCAATAAATGGTGCTGGGAAAACTGGACAGCTATATGTAGAAGAATGAAACTCGACCATTCTCTTACACCGTACACAAAGATAAACTCAAAATGGATAAAAGACCTCAATGTGAGAAAGGAATCCATCAGAATCCTAGAGGAGAATATAGGCAGTAACGTTACCTCTTCATATCAGCCACAGCAACCTTTCAAGATACGTCTCCAAAGGCAAAGGAAACAAAAGCGAAAATGAACTTTTGGGACTTCATCAAAATCAAAAGGTTCTGCACAGCAAAGGAAACAGTCAACAAAACAAAGAGGCAACCCACGGAATGGGAGA